>NW_016690376.1:464076-609447 GCF_001604755.1 Lepidothrix coronata
ATTTTTATACCCCATCACCTCCAATTCTTGTATTATTCTTCTCCTGTCAGCTCAACTAGTCATTTTTTACTAGGCACTATATTCACTTCACTGAATGCAGCTAGGAAATGCCATAGATCTAATCTATGTCTAGAAAAATCCATTATTTTATCAAAGTTATCAGGTTTGTACAACACAATCTGCCTTTGCTAGGCTTGGGCTGCGTTCTCTCCAATTTCCTATTTAACTTCATGTTTTATTTTTCTCACGGAAAGTTCATTTATATCCATATAATTGAGGTCACAGTGAAGGGCTCCCAACCCCTCCCTCCCTCCTTCTTGCATCCAGACCTGTCTTTCCTGTTACCTTCAGTCATCATCTACTTCCCCCAGTTTGATGCACTCAAGAGCCACCACTGCTGCTGGATGTGCAAAGCTGCATTTCCCGTGCTCTGGGCTGGAGATTTCCTACCTTGTTTCTATCCCCTCACCACCAGCCCGAGTGCACTCAAGTCTGAAATTGGCTCCTCTCATGAATGTGGTAATTTCTGCACTCACAGCCTCATTATCACGCTCCTACCTGGTTTTGCCTTAAATATTCACTGTGTTACAAGTGGGGCAAGAGATTTGATTTTGCTTTCAGGCCACATTTAAGGTTATCTTTAATATCAGCCTCAGTCTCATTATACAGAAAACTTTGCTCCCTTCCGTATCAAATATGGCTACTGAAAAGAACTATATTTCTTTAAATTTTCTCAATAAAAGTACTCTCACACCTTGCTAGCAATGCCTGCTTACTTTTTCCAGACCATCAGCACATGTGCTGCTTCCCTGATGAGCCTTACCTCCAGGAAAAGGGCCATGTAGTCTTTTCCTTGTAGACATCCAAAGGGATATCAATGGAGAATGGTTTTAATTTCCAGCTCTGTATCAAGAGCTTGAGTCAGACCACATCCACCTAGCCTTTGGGACACATTCCCTCCTTTGTTGTAATCGCAGAACCACTGATTTCTATTTCCAATTTCTACTTCCAAATCAAATTTATAACAAGAAAGCCCTGAGGAGCCCCACGGTGAACAGCAGGTAATGAGTGAAAAAGACAAATAAAAGAGATAGAGCTCAAAATTACACTGTAGGGAAAGACCTGGGAGATCCCTCAAGCATCCTAAGGAAAGGTGGGCAGAGCCCATCTGTCTGCACCGCAGGCACCACCCTCGTAAAAGGCTGAGCTCCAAAAATACATGAGATCATTACAACCAGCAACTAAGCCCTTCTGCAGTGCCTGTGCATGCTGTAGAGGGGAAAAAAAGTGCTTGTGCTAGCACTGGAGAGGTTTGCCAAGGAAAGAAACAACTTCTGGCAGCCTCAGCTCCTGAGCATGTCAAAATGAGCGTTCAAATCTTGTCAGAAAGACAAATTAATGTCCAGATGGGCTAAATCTGGTCCGTCTGAATGAATGGAGCTGTTACTGATTGATACCAGTTAGGAACATGGCCCACTGCCTAGTGCTCGAGAAAGCACGGGCATTCACAGTTTTTAGGAACAAAACACTACTGGATGAATAATCTGGAAAGTCTCCGCTGGTTTCGGAGTTGTTATATTTTTATTTCTAAATGTTTGATGAGGACACAATTTGCATATTCTCTCCACTTTCATTTAGGGCATGGAAGCAGCAGGCTTTGTCACATGTAGAGCTAACACTTTGCTTTGGCATCTGTGGTGCTGCAGAACAGCTATTCCCTCCTGGGCATTTTCTTCTGTCTTCCAGGTCCTTTTAAGTCAGATGGTCAGAGCCCTGTCTGACAGCGTGCTGGGATGGAGCTTCTGATGGAGCTAACACTCACTCCACCACAAAATGCCAGCTCTCATGGCAGGGGGGTTGGAACTAGGTCATCTTTAAGGTTCTTTCCAAATCAAACCACTCTAGAATACTGTGATTCCGTGATTTTAACTTTGGTCAACCTCATTGGAAATCCTCACTGGAAGTGACACTGGGGAAAAAAAGCATTGATTTCACACCAAAAACCACAAGAGCCAAATCTCCAGGCTTCATGCAGGAGAGAAACTCCCAGCAAGAGCCTCCTACCGAGATTCTTCAGACCACCCGGCTTCCCTGCCAGCCGAAACATCCCCGACAGCGATTGCGACAGCCAGGAGGGTTTTTATCGGCCTCTTTCCCCATCGTTCCTAAAGACTTGCAAATGCTGTGGAAATTCCCCGCATTTCAATCTGACCACAAACCTTCTCTAAAGAGACTCTCACACAGTTTATTATGAGTCCATTTTATGAAATGAATGTGATGGTAGTCTGCTAATTAGTATCTGGCAGGAATTAAATGAGAGCGACTTCTAACACCACTGTCTCCCTCCGTGCATCAGTCATGGAATATCCTCAGTTGGAAGGGACCCATCAAAGTCCAGCTCCTGGCCCTGCACAGGAATACAGTCCATACTGAGTTACAAAAATCACAGTTATTGTTTGATCAAAAGATTCACCAAGCTGAGACATCAATTTGGATGGCAGGGGCAAGGCTGGTTCACCAGGAAGGAGATGCTGAGAGGGTAAATGAGTGACCCTCTAAAAATCTTTACTCGAGAGTTTTACTCAGCTGAACACCTGGCAAATGTGGAACTTTTACCAGCTAACTTCATATAATACAACTTTCAAGCCTGCAGAACAGAAACTAGAAGGGAGTGAGCAGAATTAAACAGCAGCTATTAAAAGAAAAATAATATTGCCTTTCATACCTTTTTTCCACTTTTCCTACCTCATTTTTTCTTTCCCCTAGTAGCTTTGGCAGGTGAATTTGATGTGCTAAATCCATTCCTGGTGGTATTACACCAAACCAGCATTTATATGTCAGGAGAAGAGCAAGTTTTAACAGTAAAACCCTAGTCACCAGCCACCATGGTGTTACATATTCATTTGTGTTGATGCAATGTATCAGGTGAAGACTTGCTTAGAAAAGTGGATATAATCACTGAAATGAGAGAGCCTAAAAAGCATTTACCCTATGAAAAGCAGAATGACTTCTCTAAACAACAGTTCTTGCATGCAGTGAGAAAGCATCTTTTGTCTTCATGATAAAGCAGCATCGAAACTGTATCTTTGGAACCAGCTTTAAGCAAAACACCCATTGCAGCTGATTAGACAGGTACACTACTGTGTTTTAACCTTGGCTCAAAATTTACTCTAAGGCCCTGACATTTTTAATATGTGATAATATTCATATAAACATAGCACTGCTTCTTATGGGTACCTATGAGACAGATTTGCCAAAATTAAGAGTGTACATTAGGACTCAGCTAAGATTGATTCATATGGAAATAGTTTACCATGTGTTAGAGGGTCTGGCCAGGCAGTATAAACAACAGCATGTGGATGAAGAAGTCGTCAAAGCATTAGGAATAAATTACAAATATGCCACAAGCTGCACAGTTGTAATGGCTATTCCACACCTCAGAAGATGCTCCTCACATAATTTCAAATAGCAAATGCATGCATTGTGTCTGATTCTGTTAGAGTTTGTTAAAGGAATACTGTATGTACTGGGAAGTCTAAGGTGAAACCTACACCAGGAGAAAAGTACTCTTCAAGGAAACACTTCAGGTTTTACTGTGAGGGTGGTGAGTCCAGAGAAGCTGTGGATGCCCCATCCCTGGAAGTGTTCAGTCCAGGTTGGATGGGGATTGGAGCAACCTGATCTGGTGGAAAGTGTCCTTGTCCATTGCAGGAGGATTGGAACTTGATGATTTTAAGGTTACTCCCAATCCAAACCAGTCTATGATTCTATGAGGTTACATTAAAATATCACACAGCATTTTAGGTAGAACATTTATCCTTCATTAGCCTAGTTTGAAGTGTCAGTGAATATATTTTTGTAGTGCAAAGATCCTTTCACCAACAGAGGACCCATTTCCAAATATCATCATCCACTGAAATTCTGATAGTTTGAAGTTACAAACTAAGAAAAATACCAGGGAAGGGCTGGATGCTGCACAGATCTTCCTTTCTTCCCACCGCGCCGTTGGGTGGTTTGTTTTCCTTACACTCGCTCTGCACTCCCTCTCTTTGGGCCTCCACCACCATACGGGCAGTATCACGTCTCTTGGCTCACAGGATGCTATTTCTGGAAACACCATCTTGCAGAAAGCCTTGGCATGGAAGTTATGATTCATACATTTCATAGGAGCAGAAGTGTTAGTGAATTTGGGCAGGTGGCGGGGTGGCACCATGAGCGTGAGGTGGCATGACAGATGTCAGCAGCCAGGAAAGTATGCTCCAGAGGTGCAAGACATGAAGAGTTACAAGTCCTTGGGGAGTTATATCCACTTACATCAGACTTGGGAAACTGGGCATCATAAGCACGCTGACATTCAATGTTTTGCCTGCCATTTTTGCAGCTTATGTCACAAGAAACTGCTGTGTCCCTGCTGTCTTCTCTGTCTGAAACATCTCCCTTCTTGGCTTCTGTCTGCCTCCCAACTCTGCCTTCACCACCTCTCTCACTCCTTCCCACACCACAGCTCAGGCAGGACCAAGACGTTACACCATTTCCCCTACAGCCTTGTCCCTCTCCAGCCTCAGCCATCCCTCCCACTGCCCCTCTCGACTGGAACTTTCTCCTCTCCCTCTCACCAACAGGATCACCTTCTTGAATGCAGCTCCTTCCCCAGCTCTGTTGCTTTCTCCCCCTGCAGCTCCAGTCATTTTTAACCAGTTTAATGTAAAGGCCCTTCATTAAGCATTCACAGCCCAAATAGCAGCACTAAATGCTTCGTGACACTGTGTGGTCCAAGGCATTTCAATTCTGAAATATTGTCTTACATGATAAACTCCTCAGCAGCCCTTGCTCAACCCTTGTATTGCAAATTGCTGAGTTTTGTAATAGGCCACAGCTTTCACTAAAGCCAGAGCACAGCACAGCCTCAGAAAGGTGTTGGCCCAACTCCACAGCTGTTTTCCAAAGCATCCATCTTCACCTCCCGCTTTGTGCTGCAAACAGGGCTCTCAAACCTCTATTTCAAACCTCTCTCAAAGGATTCTCTTATTCTGAGGAACTAAATAGGGAGTCTAAATAGGGAACTTATATGGTGGGAAGAATGGATGCTCCTCTATGGGCCAGGAGAGGGAAAACTGCTCCTCTGATAGAAACAACCCCCCATCCAAGGCTCATGAGTGCACAAGGAGAGGAAAGAATAGGAAGGGGAGCCTGACAGGACTTCAGTGGCACAAAGAGTAGGTTAATAAACATACAAGATAAACCCAGCACAGGAGGGAGAGCAGCACCAGCCCTAAAATCTGTAAATTCCTCTCTTAAAATGTGAAACAGCTGTTATGGACCACATACAGACCTCATATGGACCATATACAGACCTCATATGGACCATTATGTCCCACACAAATGAGGGTGCAGTGAAGGACGCTGAGTGCTGCGTGGTCCCTCTCTGCCATGCCAGCAGTTTCGCAGCCTGTCCTGGGCACAGTGTGATCAACAGCCCAAGGGCTTCCAGGCCAGGACAGCACAAGCCAGCTGGACCCTGTTCTCTGGTGACAATCCACGGATCCTTCCCCTTCACACATACAAGCCCATTCATCTCGCCGTTCCGCGCGGCGCTGGCCGTCTCTCGTGTAAACACTGCATAGTGTGTGTGGCGCACTGCAATACTTCAAGGACATTGGAATGCACTTTATCAGCACTTTTAAACACTGCAGCTTTATGAGGGGAGTCTGAAAATGTATTTACCACTCCAGACTGTGCACAGATGTGCTTTTAATGTAACATCCTGATGTTTTTCTTCTCTTCTCATGACCCCTTGCTGTCCAGGCAAGGGCGGTTGCCTTTCCTCATGCCACCAAGATGCTCCAGGAATTCTCCCTGCAGCACCAGCCACCAGAGATTTCCCTGACTTGAAACAGCTTCTTCATATCTTCTGATGATGTTCTTCTGTGAGTGCTCTGAGGTTTGTTTCATGTTGCCTCCTTAACTACCCTCACTTGCCACGTGGATGTTTCCTAACCCATGTCACCAGTACTCACCTCTCCCCAAGGAGCTTCCTCCTGTGTACCAACCACGTGTGCAGAGCTGTTGATTGCTCATTGTGTGGCATAGCAGGTCATGCAGGTTGCCACAAACAGACAGATGGACTGGGGCTCTTCTGGGCTACACCCTCAAGGCTGGAAACTTGGGGAAATGCCTTCTGTATTGCTGAAGCCACCATATGCTCCCAGGCAGAGCCTTCAGGATGGCTCTCCTGATATCAGAAGCATGTTTGTCCCCCAGCCTCAGCCCTGCAGTGGTGAAAGATGAACAATGAAGAATTCACCTTGGCTCTACTGGTTGTAGTGGATCAAGGCAAAGAAAACCTTCCCAACTGAAGGAGCAAAGGTAAAGACTGCAAAGGACAAGAAAACATGGGGAAGCAGGAAGGAAGAAGAACCTGCAAGAAGGTCTTCACTTGGGAAAAGCAAGAAGCACTTTAAACCATTTCCTCTAATCTGATCTGCTGCTTTTACAGCTCCATTCACAGAAGCCATTTCCCAGGTATATTCTCCTGTATCTGTGTCATCTCCCTTTGAAATTTATTATTTGTGTAGGACCTCACAGGAGTTACACCAGATGAGCTGCCAGGCCCAGCAAACAGAAAAGCAAAGGCAGAAGCCCTGATCCCTCTCTGGTGCCAACTCTTGGTGTCTCACAGCTGCTCACAGAGAAGTGGTTGTTACTAACCAGGACCTTCTGCAAAACACAGAAAGGCATCACCTCATCCAGATGTTGGCATCTCATGCTAAGTCTTAGCTATGAGGTTACCCACTCCATATCTGGAGGAGAGCTCACACATGTCCCCATGGGGGTTGCAGCTGGTGCCCCAAGAGCTCAGCACCAACTTAGGGTAGGCAAGGTCAGTCCACTGTGACCAGTGTAGCTGATCATAAGCAAAACAGCACAAAGCAACAGATGAGACACATAAGGTCAAAAAATGACAAGAATGTAAAATAAACTCCTCAGGGACTGGCTCAACAGGATCAAGATTTGTTCCTCTGTGAAGATCCACCTGTGCACTGTTTAATCCCTGGAGCTGGAGCCAGCTCCTATTTGTGTCAAGTGAAGATTTTCCATTTACTTTAATGGATCTGGAACAGGCCCAAGCAGAGCTGTATAATAAGCGATGGTTTTATTCAACAAGAGAAATAGCCTTCTCCCTGATTCCCTCCTACTCCTCTGCACCAGCTGTAGGTCAGAATCTACCACTTCTGCTTTGGAGACTGAGTCTTCTCCTGGGGTGTTTATTTCAAACCAACCAATGAAAGTGGCATTTTCAGTGGGGGAAGAGATTTATCCATTGCCAGTGGCAACAGCTTCAGATGATGAGTCGGACTGTGCCTGACTCAAACCTTCCAACTCATTTTCTGAAGAACAATGTGTTGATTTTATACCAGTCTTAGTGTCTAAATTGGGAACTTTATACCTCTTGCTTATGTTTTCCTTTAAAAACATTTCTTATCTTGGAGCAGTAGCAGGAGCCCAGAAAAATACGCAAGTTGAAAAGACAACAGAAATATTTTGTGCCAAGGAAGGATGGTTGTAAGCGAACCTGACTCCAGTAACCATGGAAACAAAACACGTGTCGTATGAAAATTATTCACACTGTTTTGAAGACTGTTCTGGAAAGCAATAACTTACTCCTTTGGAGGCAGCACAGCAAAACACCACAACCAGAAAGTCATGAGAGATGTGTCAGAGCAGGAGTGCAACTTAGAACCACGGAATCACAGAATTGTTTGGGTTGGAAGGGACATTAAAGATCATCTTGTTCCAACCCCCTGCCATGGGCAGGGACACCTTCTACTAGACCAGGTTGCTCAGGGCCCCATCCAACCTGGCCTTGAACACTTTCAGATATGGGTCATCCATGTGCCAAAGATCAAAGCCTTTGTGAGCTTCGGACAAAAGAAAATATACAAAATAGATACTAGAACATGCCCAGGTCACTTTCTGTAGGTTTGCCCCACAGCATCAGTTAGCCCCTGTGTCCCAGAATCTACTCCTCCCACACTATGCATGTGTGGAACCTTCTTGGCTCTCCCCACCTCCCAGTACCTCCTCACCAAACAAACAAACAAACAAGAACCACACGTACCCCTCCCAGCACACTGTAAAACACCTGAAACACAGTGATAGCATTTAATCCCCCTGGCAGCACATTACAGCGGCTTTCAAACTCCAAACAAGCTCCACACCACCACCACAGCCTTACTCATGAAATTATTTATCACGGCTTGATTTATAGAGTCTTTTATAAGCTTCGTATTGGCTAATAATGGCCTGGAGGTCTTGTGTCCTCCGGCTTGACGGATTCCATGTTTACGAGGCTGGGAGCTTGGCTCCTGGAAGGGATTTGCAGTCTGGAGCCGTGCTGTCTGCCTGGCCCTATGCAATGAGCACCACTTAGGCAGTAAGAACTGCACTGGGTGAGGGCCAGGTGATGAGTGCCCCTGTCCCACTAGAAGTGGGGTCAGACATGGTTTGTCCCCTCCCATCACACCGGAATTATTTTTCACCAGTCAAAAATCAGAGACATGCTTGCATCCAACAGTGCCCAAAATCAAGCAGATGCTGGCAAGGCTTTTTGGTGAAGTATTTTTGAGCTGTGGTACATCAGCTCTGGGCAACAGCCACCCCTTTGAAAATTATTGGAAACTTCAGGAGTTTTACAGTTGTTATCCACCTCAGGGGTCGCAGCCCAGGGAGCATCTCTTCTCGCCATCGCCCAAGAATGCCCACAGTACGTGATCCTCCCTTCAAATCCCCTGGGAGGAGCAGATAAAGCCAGGCCTAAGAAAAAGCACAGTTTGTTTATCATAGCAGCCAGTTCACAGCAGAGATTAACAGATGGGAAGCACTGCAGAATAAAAATGTTGTCGTTGGATAACAAGCTGGTAGCTTTTTAGTTGATGACCTAAAATATAGGTATGTTTATGACATTAGAGTCAATACACTGGGATTTGGGTCTTATAAAATAATCCTCATCTACAAATTGCATTCTAGCTGTAAGATTAAAAGTTCAGAGATGCAGGTAAGAGCTTCATTAGGGGGTTCAGAGTGCATGTGTTTGCATAAGCCTATATGTAAATGAAAAACAAACACAGTGTGAGAGATCAGAAAGCTTTTCTACAATTGCAATTTTTTATTGACCATAACAGGGAAGAGCCATAAGGGAAAAGGTAAGAGGTTTTGTTTTGGAAAATGACTAGCAGCTTAGAAGAGATGTAACTGGGAGGCACCAATTAGGTACTTAGTGTATTAAAAGACCCTCCTGTTCCCAGCTAAATCTTAAAAAAAAAAAAAAAAAAAGGAAAATAAAGAAAAAAGCACCCACAAGTGGCATTGTTTTTTTCACTCTCTCTTTAATATTTTCTTTTTGTTTTGTTTTGTTCTGTTCTGTTTTTCGTGGTGAGTTTTCTCTAGGCAGCAATGAGAAGAGACCAAATTCTTCCTGTCATTTCAGCATCAAGAAAATTCTGCAATGGGGAATGGGCAGCCACAAATGCCCAGGGCAGCTACTACCTGAACACAGGGAAGGAGGCAGTGACCACAGCTGCTGGACTTGACCCAAGGAGCAGCAACTGTCACTGCATTAAACAGTAGGAGAAAAGCAGATGCAAAAGAGGCATGTTTTGACACAAGTGTGGGCAACCAAGCTCAGCCATGGCTCAAGAACCATTCAAGTTTGCTGATCTGTCCAAAGTCTGCTCTGGTAGCCCAGCACATCTGTTTCAGCCTCAAAAGGAGAGGCTGTTTCTGATGTCTGCTCTGCAAGAGTTTCACACTGCAGGGAAAAACCAGCCCACAGCACGGGTATGTCTCGTGGTCACATCCATGGGTTTTATGGCTCTTTCATCCTGCCAGAGCAGGAGGTGGATGTTCAAGTGCACCGTTCTCAGCTGGCTGGGCTGATGCCAGCACGGAGTGAAAGGGGTTTGTTTGTGTTACCTGTCTACGTGAGACACAACCCTCATTTTTGCCACCTGCCCGACACCGGTTGCCAAACAAATCACGGACACAAGGCACTCGTGGGGCTTTGCAGTCCCACCCCCACCCCGTGCTTTTGTTACCAGCCACAGCATCTCTTAGTAATCGCAGGAACCAGATGGCCCCAACGTGAAGCCAGAGTGCGGCAACCTCTGTTCTTTCCATTCTCTAAAATTTCCCTTGAATCTATTATTCATACAGGTCATTCTCTTGCAAGGTTAAATGAAAACCGCAGCATGTTTCGTACCTGCCAGATAAAATTAGAGCTTTCGTTGCACAGCGTTCAGACACCCTTCCCTTTCTCCATGGGAAGTCACGAAATTATCACCAAGCTGCTTAAGCGTGACAGCAGAGAGGATTTGGAAGTGACATTTTAGGAGCAGGAGGGCAAGATATGTTTGCTGGAAGCTCATTCAAATGAGAAAAAGTAAGATGATTTAAGTTCCTGAGTAAAAACTGTTGGTTTAACAGTGTAGCCAGAAGGTGAGATGGCATTTTCTAGGAGACTGGAAAGTGCTTCGGGCCAACATCATGTGGCACACAAGAGAAGAGTGAGACCAGGAGATTTAGGGACTTTGGAAATCCTAGTTGACTCAAGTGTCTTCCCTCTTGTTTGACAGCCAGAGGGCATTGAAGACCAAACTTTTATAAAGCTGGAAAATCTGGGGGATGAAAAAGACAATCCACCAGGTGAAAGAGCTCTTCATTTTATAGATTTTTGAGTGCACAGCAGCTTCTCCAATGGTCCACAGCTCTGCCATTGGTCTCCTACAAAACCACTTTCTAATTCTATGCCTTCTTTCTAATAACCAAGTAGTGCCCAGTCCACCTTCTACCACCACAGACAGCCTTTCTTCAAGTCACAAGCTCTGCAAATGTCAGTCCCATGCTCTCATTTGGGAACTGCTTGCCAAATACTTACAGTGTCCTGGCACTCACCGTCATGATCCATGGACAGAAGTGTTTAGGACACAAGCATCCTTGTAATCCATATTTACGTGAAAGTCAGTCCTGAAGTAAAATCTTTGTAGTATCCTGGTCCTACCTTCTGCTTTCTGGGCAGCTCCCTCAACTCCCTCCTTTGCCTGAAGATCCTGAGAGAGAAGCTCTTGGCCACCCTCCTCACTCTTTGGTGTGAACTTTAAGTATTGAAGTTGTTTTCTTCCAAAGCTCACAATTTCATGGAGGTCTAAGAAGCTGAAACAGTTAATTTGCTATTTATTGGCAAAAATGAGAAAGGAAACTGGAGCTGATGCTCCCAGAATTCCCAGAGCTGGAGTTTGCTAAAGGCATTGCCAGGTCCCTACATCAGTGATACTCTGTCAACACAGCACAAACAGCTATTTGCACGCAGGGTATATAATAATGAGTCTCATGAAGAATTTAATTATAGTCCTTAAACTAATGGCTGGAAATAGCTAAGTGTAAGATGATCAAGATTAAGTGATATATTATTTGTTTTCCTGTGGAGACTGCTCTGTTTCTTCTTTTGATAACAACCTTTCTGGGCTGGAATTAGTGCATCATGCAAGCCCACCAAAGCAGGATATCCCTGTTGCTTCCAAACAAGCTGAATTTTAAAAGGTGAATCCAAGACCTGAAGCTGAGGCCAATGTAGACACAAGAGCCCTGTTCAAATATTTAGGGCATGACAACAATATGCTGGGGGGTTTGCCTGATATTGTCTGTCTAGAGCCTGGAAACATACCTGGAAGCCAGCAAGAAATAAACCTTAGAGTCCTTCTCTTTTTTTTTTTGCCAGCTTTCCAGGAAACATTTACTTTTGATTTCACAGTTTTAAGCTCAATCTGTTGTCAGTGTACAGTTCACTGTAAAATGAGGATAAGAGGTTCCTATGCTATTATAAAAATATTTTGTGGCACAAGAGGAATGGAAGACAGATCTTTTAGTAGATACAAACACTTCAAAAGCTGAATAATCTTCTTAAAGAGCCTGACTCCATCTCAGTGTCCTATTTTCTTGTGATGGAAGTAGAATTTGGTCTCTGAGCTCTGTTGCACCAGTCCGAGGACTTCTCAGAGGGGAGGAAAAGGCAGCACTGAGCTCAGTGGCTGCAGCCTGGTCCTTCTCCCAGTTACACCAGCACCAAGAATGCTGGAATGAACATTTCTTTTACCAACAGCAGTTCAGGACAGGAAATACCACCGTGGGAACAAATTCCAGCTGTGCCATGACACTTACAAAACACTCAATATGTAAGTGAAAGTCAGAGGCTGAGTATTTCTTTTATCTCAGAAAGGGGGAGGATGGCAGCCCCTGCAAGCCTCACCTCCTTCAGCCACCACTTGCATCTTCAGTTATCTACTGGGACACATTTCAAGTCAAATCTATCCTCTGAGATCACACAGCAAGGAGACTTGCCCTGACACCGGAGATTGCAACCAGGGTAAGGGATGATGGGACAACTGTGAACTAGCAGCTATGGTTTTTCACCTTAACAAACTAGGCTTCCACCCCACACCACAGACCAGAAGGTGTGGAAAGAAGTGCAAAAATCCACCTTGGTCACCCTTTTGTCCTGTCAGTTGTAGGTAAGATGACTGGCTGAAAGCTGAGCCCGTGTTTCTCCAGCTGCAAAGTGGAGATGGTGATGCCTCTGAGTGCATTTTAGCCAGAACAGAGAAACCAGCCATTCCCTACAGTCTTGCCTTGCAACTGGCTCACAGACTGGCTTCCAACCCTACTGTCAAGCTGTTCTTCGAGTACCAGTTCCCAACAGTGCTTCTGGGATCCTCGTTTGTGGGACAGGAAGACAGCTCATTTCCTGCTGGGCTCCCTGCTGTGAGCCAGGATTTATCTAGAGTACATTTAGAGCACCACCACAGCCCACGGCATGCTGAGCCTTGACCCTGAAGTGAGATGAGCAGTCAACCCTGCCATGGCCAGACTCCTGGGCCCTGAACTGGCTAGGGAAGAGCCAGGTGAGACAAGCCCTGCCCAGACCCCACATGGTAAAACTTGATCCTTGGACCACAATGGGAGATAGCACAAGGCTTGTTTCACTCCCTGGAGCAATGATCTTGGAGCTCCTCTTTCTTTTCCATCTCAGCCCTCAACATGCTGGTGCCTGGAGCACAGGCAGAAGTCCCTGCACCATGGTCTCAGGATGCCTCAGTACAGAGAAGAAAGCAAACACCATCTAAACAAAGAAATGGAATTTCAGACACAATTTCATTGTGGAGATTAAGAGCTAAGAGCAAATCAAGGGGCTGCTGGACGAGACGTTACCACGCAACAGCAGTTCACATGCTCTTGGTCCCCCACTGATAGAAGTGAAGCGAGGCGAATTGCTCTTCTGTCACAAGTTAAAGATATCACACTGAGCCATACTGGAGTTCACCTTTCTGAGAAGAAGAGGGTTTTTAGTAGCCTCTCTGAGAATAAATTTTCAGGTGAAGCAATAAACCTGAAAAGGCAGCTAGAATTCAAACACAATTCTGATTAAAAGAGATGTGTTTCGAAGAATGAAGGCAATTAACCATTTGACCCAGCCACCAAGGAAAGATGTGAATCTCTTGAGAGTCTTCAAGTGAAGAGAAGATTTTTTTTCTGGTGATGGGCAATGGCCAAATACTGGTTCCCAATGTGAGCCCAGCGACCAGTGGGTAACTTTCACAGTCCCCGTCAAGCCAGTATTTAAACAAAGAATCCCTTTGTCTCTTACACAAAATAAAGAGATGGCACTTGGCTGGGAAGGCCACTTTGTGCCCCAACCAGCTGGGGGAAGCACAGAATGACAGAACAACTGAGGTTGGAGTGGACTGCTGGAGGTATCTGTTCCAAGTCCTGCTCAGGGCAAAGCCAGCTTAGAGCAGGCTGCCCAGGGCATTTTTCTAGTTGAATTTTTAATATTCCCAAGGACTGAAATTCATGCCTGTGTTGATGTTTGATTACCCTCATGGGTGAAAAAAGTTCCCCTAATACCAAATCTGAATTTTCTTCGTTGAAACTTGTGTCCAGAGGAAGCAGCTTGGAAGCCTGAAATTCATTGCTGGGGATCAGCCCGGCTCTGAGGTGCATCAGCACAGCCCCAGTCAGGTTTGTGATCCGGTGTGGGGTGAGAGAAGGGTCTTGCAAGACCATGCCAGGATCTCTCCCGTGTCTCCCCCAAGGCTCCCCGCCCCTTTCTGCTGATCATAGCAAGCTGTTGTGTGGTCTGTGCAGGGAGGTTGCAGTCTGCCAACACGTTGCTCTTTTCAGCTGGTTTAATTATTCTCTCGTAATAACTCTTCCCCTTTTTCTATGAAGAACAGATGATCAACACGGATTGCACGGCGTTTCAAAAGCTGCTGTGCATGTCCAGGGAGAGCTTTCCAGCCACCTTCCCCCACCTCCTCCCCAGATCTGCGGGGGCTGAGCTCCCTGTGCTGACTCTGGAGTCCCAACTTCAACAATGACAGTGCTGCCAATACTGATACTGAGCTAAATGCTTTCCATGTTGGGGCACAACTAACAATAGTCAATATTTTGGTGAGGCTGAATTACAGGCAGCAGTTGCAACAGCTGCCTTCAGTTTTGGCTCCAACACCCTGCTCCCCAGTGAGGTACAACACACCATTTGATGAATTCCACACTCTGTTCTTCAGTTACAGTTTATTAAAAGATGGATTAAAACATTGGCACAACAGTGGCCACAGAAATATTTTTCCAGCAACATCATCCCAGAAGGCTTTGGAGATGCAGAATTGTGTCTAAATTGGGACACCATTCATACACAGTTTGAGCTGGTGTTCAGAAAGACAATGCTCTCTGTTAAAGGAGTATTTTGTTACCAAAAAAAAAAATAAATCTCTTTCCTCTGTAGACTCTTTTACAGATATGGTAAAGTCTGAGAAGCACCTTTTGAACTTTGAAATCAAAGGATAGAGACCATTAAGACCGGGATAACACTGCAAACAGCTGGTTTGCAATCACAGACAACATGTGTGAGCAGCAAGACCTTCATCGAGTTCAAGTTACTCTTCCAATTGTGCTTTCTGGATGCAGAATTTAGTGCAAGTTGTGCACAAGTTGAGTGGCCCTTTCAGGAGACAGGTTACTTGTCCCACATGTATGAATCCTGTATTCCATTTTACAGCCCTCCAGTTCATGGCTTTTACAGAAAAAGTGAGACTCTGTTACCATGATCCTGGCTTTAACATCATGGAAAAATCATCATGAGTAATTGAGTTAGTGGCATGCAATGCCATGACAAGTTATAATTGAGGAGGAGACAGGGAAATGGTGGGAGCTGAAGTCAACGGAAGCCAAGAGGCAGCAACAAACTCTAATTTGAGCTGAAATTCTCCCTGTTCACCCTTTCACTTTTCCTGCTGAGCATGCAAAACTGTTCAGAAGATCTTAGCCAAACCACTTGGTGTGAATGAAGAGACAGGGCAGAGACTGAGCTTTCAGAGCTGTGGATTTGATCTTTGCTGCACTGAGGAAGCCCAGTTCAGCTGTTTACTTATATGCCAAGCCAATAATCTGGCCACTATTAAAGAAGTGAGGGCACTCATTCCCCCTTTGCTCAATATTTCCCTGCAGCTGAGGTGCTCCATCCTTTAGACCACTGCAACAGAGGGATGGGAAGCACATTCCTGCACATCAACTATTACTTTTTATAAGGCATCCGCATATCTCCAGTGCTGTTCAGCCAGGGTCAGAGACTGAAGGGTTAAACATTGATCCAAATATGTGCCAGATTCAAATTGACTGGCCAGTGTGAAAAGGAACTTGAGCTTCTGCATGAATTAAAATACTCCCTGTGCAGCTTACCCACCGCCGCTGCACCGCGCTGGCCATTGTCCTGTGGCCAGACCTCCTGGAGAACATTTGCTGCTTCTCTTTTTTTTTTCCCTTGGTACAACTCCCAGCTTCACCCTGAGAAAAAGAAGAAGTGCCTGAAAAGAACATTTCATGGAATTCAAAGCTGTGGGGCTGCCGCTTGCTGGCAGGCAGCAGCCGCGTGCCGTGGCTGGCCACAGAAGCCGTGGGTGTTAGTGAGGTGACAGTGGCAGTGAGAGGGTTTGCAAAGCACTGGGGCAGGGAAAAGGCACCCCAGGCAGACTCCTTTTAGATGTTCTTTTTTAGGACTTAAAAATTTATACACAACCCCCCGTGGGAGAGCCTTCATCAACTCACCCCCTCCACCACCAAGCAAGAAGTTAAGGCAGCACCCTGGCTCCTCCTGCAGTCCCCACTTGTACTTTCCATTTTCATCACTAACATACACAGACACATGCTAACACCCTGTTCTTTGGGGAGCTGGAGTGGCTTTTCCAAAGTCTGTCCTCACATCAGAGCACGTCAAAAATTACTGGCAGATGTCTGGAGGAGTGGGAGGGAAGGGAAAACTATTTTGAATTTCATCTGCCTTCGTGCTTTTGTATTTGTTGTAAGGGTGTGCAAGCTGAGTTCAGTCCCATTGACACAATCCTTCTTAAACTGGCATGAAAAAGATTTTATTTATTTTTAACTGCAGTTGGTTCCACATGGGCTCCCAACCCAGCTATAGCAATCCTGCTCCTTCATTTCTTTGGAAATCAGCTTGCACACAAGGGATCTTTATTCTGAAGCTGTGCATGTTGTGTCCCAAAGCTGGATTGACAAAGGATGCCATCTTCAGAAGTGAGTAAATGTTTTTTCAGAATGGGTGCCACAGGAGACCTTCCCACACTCCCTCCCCAAACTAGACAGATGTGCATACAGCTGCTTCAATAGCTCAGTACCAACCTTCAGAAAAGGCAGATTTTTAGAGCTGCTGTTGAATACTGAAGACAAGCCAGCTTGAATACAGCAAAGAGATAAGTGAAGGTAACAGGACTAACTTCCACAAGACTGATCCCATCCTAAAAAGGCCAAGATCACATTGTATCTATCTCAGCTCTGCTAACCCTGCTCCTGCCAGAAGTCTAGTCCACCAGCAGGATCCCTTTGCTGAAATCAAACTCTGCTGGAGCCCAGACCCCTTCCCTGCAAGCAGCATGAGGGCACAGACATCCCTCCCACCTGGAAGAAGCTCCTCTTTCCTACAGATGCACCCAGCCCAGACTTCCAGATGTGTCAAGCAGAGCTCAATCATATGGGCTTCCTGTGATGGGAACAAGGGCTTTTCATTACTGTAGGAGGAGAGAAGTAATTTGCTTTGCTTGCAGCTTCAGCTAAATCAGGCCACACATGCAGAAGTTCGGGGTTTATATTAGCATAACTCCACTGGCTTTTGCCAGACCATAACAGATGTCCCCTATGTCTGTGGCAGGTTGAGTGCAAGTCAAGCACCGAAATAGCACAGATCTTTAGCAGTCAGAAGACAAAAGTTAATTCTTCCAGTCCATTTACCATATGTTCTATTTTGGTGTGATGCACTCTGCAGCAAAGGGGGAAAAAAATCTTACACGCTGACATAGGCAATCATTATAAATATTTCAAGTCTGTCAGTCAACCCTCTTTCATCTCACCACTTAAGGGAGCCTTCATCTGCACAGGGGACCTCACTCAGAGCCTGATGTGAGTGTGAGACTGACAGTGAGAAAACACCTGCAAGTGTTCACACCTTAAAGCAACCTCTTTGAAACTGGAACATTTGCTGTGTAAAGGTGCAATCTCTGAGAATTATCACAGAATTTCCAAAGAGGGGGAAGCTCCAGGAAAGTGCAATTCCAACCCGCTGTATAGAAGGTAGTATTTTGTCCCGCGTGCACGTCCTTCACATCACAGAGGTATATAGTTGCCCAGAGAGGCTGTGGATGGAAGTGTTCAAGGCCAGGATAGGGCTTGGAGCAACCTGGTCTAGTGGAAGGTGTCCCTGCCCATAGCAGGGAGGTTGGAAACAGATTATCTTTGAGGTCCCTTCCAACCCAAGCCATTCTATGATTCTCTGATAGCACTGGATACCGGACACTTGGTTTCCAAAGGAAGATATCCCACCACAGTGTTCTATTGCCCCTATACAGGCACAGTGATATCTCTTTAGTTTGAAGGTTTTAGAGGGGTGTTTCTCCATTCCAGTTTCCCCTAAGTTACCCACACGGGAGACCTGACCTCTGCAGGAATTTGCTTTCATATCAGAAAGCCCATTAAGGCATTCCAGCCTTTCAAAAGCCAGCTCTGCCCTTGTATCTGCAGCTCACAGCACTGACTGAAGTGTAAAGCGATGTAGCAGGAAAATGAAACAGTGACACTCACATCAAGTAAAGGTGAAGTCCCCAGAAACACAGACATCCAAAATCAATAGCAGCAGACCCATTTTACGTGCAGAAGACTTCCTGCAGGCGGGCAACAAGAGAAAGATGGACATTTTCATTTCCCAGATCTATTCATCCCCAGTCTTAAGCCTCAGCTTCGCAATTCACTGCAGTGGAGCAGAGCCCAGAAGCATCCCTTGAGCTGGCAGCAATAACAGGAATGATGCATCTCTTTACATTGACCTAAATCTCAGCTCCTGCTCACCGCACACCAGGGGAACATGAATGGGCACCTGCCAGAGCTCGGCTGTGGCTTAGGAAACTACATGTTTTCTCCATGGGCCTCACTCACAGGCACACAGTCTTTAAATGTACTCACAATTCAGGAGGGCTGAGCAAAGCCAGAGGACACAGACATGATCCAGCAGGTGCTGTCACCAGTGTCCTTCCTCCTACTCAGACAGCTGCTGCAGAGAAAAGCTTAGAAATTAAAGATTAGCTGGATACAAAGTGATTAATAAACAGCTCACCTAATAAAGAAGATTATTCTTCACTTAACAGCTGTTATCTTTCCCCCAGAAAGCTTGGTGATTTATAGCTTGTGTATCACTAAGTCAAATAAGCCCTTTCTCTCACATTTTACTGTTTCTGTTTTAACCCTTCTTGGCATTGACCATCATGAGATAGCACCTGGCACAATGGAACAGATATTCCCTCTATGTCTGCAGTGATGCCAAGCTCATTGAGGCAAGGATATGATTGCTGTGTGAGGCCAGGAGAGGTGCACACCACACAGCAGACACATCACTGTGAATTACCTACAGTCCTTCTTCACCAGCTCCTCTCTCCCACCATTCTCCTGACCCCACCACAGCACTCTCCTGCTTTCTAGCAGCAAGAAAACCTCAGCCCCCAGCAAGACAGAGGCATTTTCCTGGCATTACCAACTGTGACTTTCTCCATCAGCATTTCTGACCACTCACAGTCCCACATTTGTAATGCTCCCACCACCAAACCTCTCTTTCCAAGTATGAGAGACACTCCCGAGCTCTTTGCTGCAGACTAGTCTTTAACTTCAGTCCCATGCAGGCAGCCCCAAGCCTGCCAAGGACTGAGACCAGCATAAAGTCTGCTGATCACATTCCAAACACACCCCACAAGGCCAGGAAATGCCCTCACTCCTCTGAGCCATCTACCTATTTGGGGAGCAGCAACCATCATCCTGGGGGAAGAGCTTCTCCTCATTCGAGAGTGTAGTACCTTTCCTGAAAAGGGTCATTCTCACAAAACAGGAGATGGCACACAAAAATGGGAAATGGTGAAGTGTTTTCTCTGGCAATAGAAGAGAATTTAAGAGCAGGAGCCCTCCACTGTGCCTGCCCAAGCACACAGGGACACACTAATTGCAGTCCCAGCAATGAGGGACCCTGGATGTAGTGAACATCCTTGAGTGAGATAAGGTAAACCCATGCCACAGTCTTCCAACTGAATAGCTGTAAAGACAATCAGGGCTGGATTTCAGCCAAGGCTGTTTTCAGCTGACAATGACTTACAGTTAGACATGAGGCATGGTTTTGTTTTAAATGGTGGGACTGCATCCCCAGGGCTGCAGGGGATTTTCCATCAGTGTCATTATTTAAACCCAGATTGGATGTCATACAAGATAATAGAAAGGATGTTGGAATAGTCAATCACTTTTGGGCTATATAAACCACTGCCTTAGATACTAAAGGCTCATGCAAAGGACTCTCATGGGACAAGAGCAGAGTCTTGTGTTTTAAGAGTACCTTTCCAGTCCTCATAACTAAACACCAGAAGAGTCTAGAGAGCAAGTGGTATAAGCAATTCATCAACTCTCTGGCTTGATGAAAGTTTTTGGCTGTGGCTCACTTTCACTGCAACCCTGGGCTTTGGGCTCCCCTGGGATTTTCACACCAACCTAGTGGGACTCTGCAGAAAGCAATGCGGAAAGAAGAGAGCTTTTCACACCCACATCAACAGATCCCATGTCCTCTTCTTGAGGGACCTTGTGCTATTTGCAGGAGGAGAAAGGAGCCCCCACTACTATGGACAATGGACAGGGCAGCACCACTAATAGGTCACAGGGATGGACCAGATGCTGTGTCCCAAAGATGCAGGTTAGGGTTTATATAAAGGGGAGAAGAGGGAGGGAGGAACAGGATAATCCCCACAGCCTCACTTGGTCCAAAGCGTTTGCATTTGACTCCAGCAAGTTATTAATTTTGGCTTGCAATCACAAGCGAGTCTTATCAAATAAACCAAATAATTGCCTGTTTGCTTCTGCAAATCCTACAGCCCCCTCTGGAAACACGCACAGAAGAAGTTACCCCAGTCACCAACATCTTCTGCTCTAGCCACTGATCCCCTCAACCTTGAAAGTCTCCCAGTACCTCTTCACACCAGGGCCATGTCCCAGCCAGCAGCTCACCAGTTCCCAGGATGTGCCGCCTCTCCTGCACCACCACTGACATTTCAAACTGGGACTTAGACATGCCAGGGGAGGTGCTGAGGGTGTCCTGGAGGCAGAGCACGTCCTCATCTCTCCTTCCTCCGGGGTCAGCAAGGACCAAAGCCAGCAATGCTGGAGGAGGCTGAGGCCCCAGCTTGGCCCCAGTCCCAGCTGAAGATGATGTAGTGAGCACATATCTATCTAGAAGAGGTCAGTCAAGTGCCTCCCACTTAATATTTAAAAGCTGTTTCTCTTTCCAACCCAGGGTCTCTGGGGTCCTCATGGCTCACAGCGCAACAGATCACATTCATGTTTTTCAGATGTGCATAAATGTTAAAAATAACCCGCCAGGTTTCTCTCAAACAGGGATGAGATCAAGCCTCTGAATAGCCCATTGCAACTACATGTCAATTTGCAGTGAACCTTTGGGAAGAAGGGAAGGGCAGGGTGAAGAGGGAAAGGTAATTTATAATGGAAAAAGTGATGAAACCAGCCATCCCCCTCCTAACTACTTGGTGCATCACTGCAAGATCTCCTTTCAAGCTGAAGAGCTGAGTAACAGGAAAAAGTCCATAAAAGACTCAAGGAAATTCCCATCATTGCTGAGCAAGGGAGGCTGGTCAAAAGAGACAGAGTATTACCAGAATATGCAGCTTAAGAGATGGGACATGACTGACAAAAAGGAGGGGGAAAGATGTTCCTATTGCTTGAAGAGATGCCAGGAAAGAGTGTTAAGATCGTGGTTCTACCTGTTGACCACTGCTGTCTGAGTCAGAGCTTTGGAAAGGTGAGAGGGTGGACCAGACAGACACAAAACTCCAATGAGAAACAGAGAAAGATATGGTGGCCTTGAGAACGTGGTACCCAGGCACCCTGCTCTGTGTCTGGGTGGCAGCTGGGGCTCTTGGCTTTGCACACACCCTGGGGGACAGAGTTAGGTGACAGTCACTCGGGCAAACCCACCTGCAAGGTTACTGAACCTGCATTTTCAGGAGTCACATTTTGGTATGTTGTCTGGATAACTGAGGAAGGGAATAGCTGTTGCCCCTCCTGCTACGAAGTTGAAGGGGGTTCAAGAACTGGGTTTTCTAGTTAGGCTGTGATAGATTTTTGAGAGGATCTCATCTTTCACTGTTACCATACCGCTATTTGTTCGATAAATCTCACTGCCAGCTGGATCAGGCTGTAAGATACTGGACAAAAGCCTGGATGCATTTCTGCATTGGAAGCCTGACTCCAGGGTGATGAGAACAGGGAGAAAGGACAGGGCCATGCTGGAAGGACAGATGCAAGCAACAGGAAGAGCCAAGAAGGTACATTTCTGGGTATTGCCTCATGCTTATATCAGCAGGGCTTGCCCCAGAGCCCCTTCACGACCTCACACCCTTCGCTCCCCATTACAAGTCCCACCAGGTCAGCACGTGGCTGGTGGCCCAGGACCACATGCAGGGGCACAGTGCTCACAGCAGCAGCAGTGGGGGCCTGTCAGCGTGATGGATCGAGAGAGGCAGGAGCATCGACCGCAGCCGAGTTCATGCGTGCGACAGAGATTCTCAGAGCAGGGGCCAATGTGAGACTGTCCAAGCGTCTCAGAAGGTGGCCCTGGAGAAATAACCCCAAGGACCCACTGGGCTGTGCAGCCATCGAGTATTTGTTTAATTGGGATGTATTTCCCTGCTTGCCAACAGAAAGTTTAGAGGGTGTTTTCTTTGTATTGTCAGGGAAGATGAGAATTTGTGGAGGATTCAAAAAGAGAAAGGAAGTTTTGTGGTTTGGTTTTATTAGGGCTTTTTTTTTTTCCCCTAGAATTTATTTTTCTTTGGTTTTGGTGAGATAAATCTCACTCTCAACCCTAGACAGATGGAACAGGAGCAAAGGACAACAGACATGGGGGGAAAAGAAACTCATCTTGTGACAGGGGAGACAGGGGAAGGCCAGGCCTGGACTTCTCAGGAAGACAAAAATGTCCATTGGTCCTCTAGACCAGAAAGAAACAATCCTGCTCTCCCCACTGCCGAGTCCCTCCTCATCAAACCCTCCCCCCAGAATGTGACATCTTGGAGAGAGGCCAGTCATTGCCTCATCAGAATTCAACAGCACCACTGCAGCACGGCGGGATGGAGGCTGCGAGCTGGGAGAAGGCACAGCACAGCTCTGCCTTACACGTGCCCTCTGGAGCCCTGGCCCACCCCCTCCATGGTGTGGTCCAGCTGCTGGCACGACACACAGACCACAGATGGCCAGGAGGGCACGGGGACGTGAGTGACACGTGGCTCTGAGTCTGCACGCCAGCCCCTGCTGCTGCAGCATTCGAGACTTGGGAAAGGGAAGGGAGAGGATGGATGCAGAGATCAGCTGAACTGTCTGAATCCATCCCCACAGATATGAGGCCAATGGCTCGACCCTCAGGTTTCTTCTTCCCTTCCCAGATCTGACTCAGTGTCTGCTCCTCTTCCTCACTTCTGCGCTGAGTGGGAGACCAGAGCAAGCAGGAGAGAGACAGAGGGGAAGGATTGCCTGTACTAAAAATATTTGCACACTGTGCAGGGTCTGTGCTGCTTTAGCCCAAGTGCTTTTGTCCAAGGGACTCCTTGTGGTAGGTCCTGCTGATGGGGCCAAGCACTAGCAGCTCTGCAGTGCCTCGTGCAGTGGAGGGACTGGTTGGGACACTGTTCTGTCACTTCTCATGCTGATACAGGTGTAAAAGCAGGAACAGAGCTGTAGCTGGTTTCTGTGTGGCAAATTTACAGAAACAGCTAGAGCCAGTCACCTCTCTACTGGCATCTGAAATTAGCTCAGTTGGTTAGAGCATGGTGCTAATAACACCAAGGTTTTGGGTTTGATCCCTCTATAGGATTCACTTAAGAGCTGGAGTCGATTATCCTTGTGTGTCCCTTCTAACTCAGAATATTCTGTGATTCTGAGAAATCCTCTTTGTCCTCCAGGCTCTCAGCAGCAAAATGGACAGATGGGACCTTCCAACTCAGCACGTTTCTGTGGGGTTAGTGATGACCTGTGAGAGCCCTGATACATACCTGCAGCATCCATTTTTCCAAGCATCCTCCTGTGCTAGGGACTGTGGTTCCAAGGTCAGAGAAGGTCAGGTGCATCAAGCCCTGTGCAATCAGTTAAAACTTTTCCCTATCTTGCTCTCTCCCACTCCTGGATCCCAGAGCTCCGACGGTGCCTCTATACCCACTTCTGCCTCAGGGATGGACCAGATTCTCTGGGTGCTAAGCTCTTCATCTCCTTTGGTTTGTGCTTCATCCTGCATCTCTTCTTGCCTCTTCAGCTACATTTCTCTCTCATCTCTCACCTGATTTTCAGTCACAAATACTTCCAGAGTCTCCATCCTCCAACTTCCACCCTAGATTTGCTTCAGTCCAGTTCCCAAAACAGTTTTCCAGCTGCATCCTACCCATCACTTTGAAACAGGCAGCTGTGCCCTTCATTTTCAAGATTTTCCTCCCTTGGCCTCATGACTTGTGTCTCTCCTTTTTTTACCTCCAGCTTCTCAGTCGCTCCCTGTGCTCCCCAGAGCTGTCCTGTGAGCAGTGCCAGCTCCCTTCCGAGACTGCCCCTTACCACGATGCCTACAAAAAGGCATGAATAAGGCTAGTCATGTGCTAAGACCTCTGGCTGTTCAATACTTTCTCATTATTTCATTGCTCTCCTCACTCTGCCTGTCATCATCTGAGGGCTCTTGTCTTGAGCTGTGATGGGGCAGCTTTCTGGCACACAAATATCCTTTCATTTGGAGCAGCCTGTGACGGGGCCTCTTCAGCATGAGAAGAATTGTGTATAAATAGCACACAATGCACCTCACCCTGTGATCACTGCAGGGACACAATTAATGAACAAGCCCATGGTACATAAAGGTGCATTCAGATTGTGAATATCACGAGCATTTCAAAAAATATGTTATTCTGTGTTATCTCAGCACCAGAGACAAGACTGGTGAAATTTGCTTTCTCAGGCTCTTTCCAGCAGCGCGGTCCGTGGCCTTCCAAACCTCCATCAGCCTGTCATGAAGCCCTTGGTTGTTATTACATAGAAAAATCAGTATTCAGCAATGGAGTCAGCAGTAATTTTTAGGGTTGTGGAGCAATGAAAGTTGATTCAAAGAATCAGATACAGAAAAAAAGATCTAGATGCATCAACTGTTCCTCTCTCCAGTGATAGCCCATCTGTTTTCCCTACCCTGTGTCCTTCTACAAGAGGAGGCAGAATAGACCTTCTTGCCTAAAACAGCTGAACCACCATGCATGAGACTTATCAGAGTCAGGATCAGCACAAGCCCAAATAATTGCACATTGAAAAATATTTAACATTTTATTGTAGGGAGAGGGGTCAGCCTCCCACTGCGTGATGAACCATCAAGTACATCCTGCCAGGAGCTGTAGAACTAATTACGGCCCCACGCCTACCCCATGGGACCTCATTCCTTTTCCCAGAAATGGGGGAGAGGTCCCTGCTCATACCAGTCTCCCTGTGTAGGAATTGGGCTTGGTTTGTTTTTATGTTCTACAGATACACAAAGGAAGAGCTAAGACCTGGGAGTCCATCTGAAAAAAATAAATTAGAAAATAGTCAGTGTGCATAAACTCCACTAAAATTTCAGTAAATGTTTGTTCTACCGCTTTGTTAGCCTCTTTCCAGTTTTGTTTTTAATGGATTTTCTCCCAGTTTTGAAATCGTGTTCTCTAGGACAAAATGAAGGAGAGGGGAGCCTCAGTTACATGGGTTTAAGTGTTGCCTCAGGACCATGCTACTTATCAGGTGCTGGAGACATGAGCAAGAGGAAGAAGTAGGTTTTGGATAAAAAAGTTTTGAGACTTGGGGAGGAATCTGTGAACCCCTTCTGAGGGATCTGAAACATATTGCTTAGGAAAGCAGCAAGTGATGTGGGTGGGGTTAGTTCAGAGGTCCTCACCTTGACAAAAATGTGGCAAGTTTCTACAGAATGATAATTGCTGTCCTTTCCAGCCCCAAAGACCTCTCAGGGCCCCTCAAGTGCACTCTTCTGGCGTTGTGCCATGACATGAGCACACATATCTCAGTTCACACACTCTCCTCTGCGGAGTTTCCACCACTCTGCCATACAAATACCTAAACAGCAAGTTACAGCGTGTAGGGAACCACACGGATCAGCATTGCAGGTGAAAGAAAACACAGTGCCCAGATGTGCAAGTACCCCAATTCCTGTGGGATGGCTCTGTGACTGTGACCCCACAAGGGGTCTGACTGTCAAATGGGGCAGATCCTTCTGCCCTGAAGGGCAAGCAGAGGCAGTATTGAGGATTGCAGGATGGAAGACAAAACACAGCCTCAGTTAAAAATTAACTGTCCTTCCTGAGAACAAATTAAGGCTGCTCCCCTTCTTAGATGCCATTTGTGAATGGCAATCACAGACCGTGGTTCCTCACACTGGGACCAGCCCCAAGCGAGGTGGTGCTCCAGGGAGGATCCCTTCTGCAGACCAGTGAGTTCAACACAGTCATTGCCTCTTCATCACCACCCCCAAAGATCTCACCATGCAACCTGCAGAGCAGAAGGGTCCTTGAGGGGAGAGGATATTCTCTGAGCCCCAGTGTGCGTTCCTGTCTCATGGAGAGTAGAAAGCAGTGATCCCAGCTCCCAGAAGAATCCCAACATTGCTCTTTTTTTCTCTGTTGTGCTCAGTGCAAAGATTAGAGCTCCTGGGATTCTAGGTGGGGATCAGCAAAGTGCTGTCCAATGTAACCACTCTTCAATACCATCTCCCTGAAAAACACTGGCACACTGAATCAGCACACAGGGTTTTATCTGTATGAGGTGACTGAGTCTGAGCCTAGCACACAGGAGGAATTTTTAATGTTATTGTTCTGCCTCAAGAGCGTGAGACTGAATTTCTACACCTCTGTTTCTCCAAATGTTGCTCGTGCTCAGAGAGCCTTTTCCCGTATGCATTATGCACCTTTGCAGCCTTCAGTGGCTGCAATCAGAGTTTTTCCAAGTCTGTGCTCTGGGAACTGGAAATTATTTACCATTGACCATAATGGTTATTTCACACCCACAGCAGAAGCTCAGACAGAAGCTATTGATAAAATATTCTTTATGCTCTACAGAGAGCTTTTTTTTAGTGGCCCAGCTGTGAGAACATTTGCAAATGCTATACATTGCACGCCTATTAGAAATGTGTGTATTTGCTAAAATTTCAAAGAGGAGGCTTAATGAAGGGAGTATTACATGGAGAAACGCCAATGTGACACAATTACTGCACCGTTATTTAAGATTTTGAGCACATCGGGTTTAAAGCACTGTTCATCCAAGCATATCAAGGTGATGAAATCCTATTCACATCACCCATTCCAAGAGCATAAGGCTGGGATGCCATCGGATCACCTGGCAGCATCTGACTCTTGCATTTCCTCCTGCTCTCACTGTGAGCCCAGTCCCTTGTGTTTGCCAGGAAAACAAGTCAAGACAAAAAGAATTGACCATTTCCTTCATTAGTTGTTCCAGTGGCTAATCACACTAACTGTGATAAATGTGCATCTTAATTCTGGCTTGTGTCTGTCAGTTGTCAGCCACAGGTCCTTGCTCTGTCCTTCCTGTGAGATTTCTCAGAGATTTCTCTCCAGGGAGATGCTGCAAGGATAATAAGGTCACCTCACCATCTCCTTTCTGTGAGGAAAACAGAACTCTCTGAGCCTTATGGTGCAAAATATCTCTGTCTTCAAGCAACTTTTGTGCCTCCTTTCTGCAGAGACAAATGGCCCAAACTGGCTCTGCAGGGCAGTGAAAAAGGAACTGTGGTTTCTACTCCACAGCCTGGTCTAGTCCTTCTGTGCTGCAGGGAAATCCCTGTCACCATCTCCATGTCCTGGGACATGACCACAGCCTCTCCAGGATGTGTTGACCTGTTTAGAATGAGTGACCTCTGCTTCCCTCTGGATCTGGATTGAGGTGTTCCAATGCTCACTATGTGAACAGGCCTGACTTGCTAAGGAAGCTGGGGCACTGTTATTGTCTCAACTGTCTCTCCTCTAGTCCCACATTCCTTTCTCAAACCAAAAAGATGCTCTGAATGCCACAAGGCATTGGGGTTACAGGCATCATTAAGGCATCAGGATTACAGCTTTAAATCATGCACGGAAGAGATTCCCATGACATTTGTTTCTTCCCCCTGTCCCCGTTTGCCACTGCCATTAATCAGTTCTCTTTCTCTCACAGACTCAGATGCTTCCTGACAGAAGGGGAATTAAAAAGAAGTGAAGGAGACCTCGGTGAGAAATCATTGGGGTACACATCATCCACCTGTGTGGTAGATCTCCTGACACCCATCGAGTCTGTATAGCAAGGTAGGAGGTCATTGGCCAGTGATGGCTGGTCAATGAAGCCTTTGGAATCAGCTCTTGTGGGTGTCCATCCCTCCACGATGGATGTCCATTCCTCCATCCAACCACCCACAACAGGTGTCCATGATGGATGCAGATGACAAGTACACAACAGAAGCACAGAAAGACCTGTGACACCATGTAGTCACACTCATCTCAGCTGCCAGGAGCTGGTGGGCTGATGTGACCACAGCCAAGTAGCCACCTCTGCCCTCACCCCCTCAGCTCCTCCGTGCACACAGGCACGATCTGTTGGGGGTGTGAGAGAGTGTCCTTTCAGCCCTTCAGCTTCAAAGTGGAGGGATGTTTTTCTGCAAGGCTGCCAAGGGGATTTTTAAACAGGCTTCTCATTCATACAGAGGTCAAATTAACTTAGGCACCTTTGGTGGTATTTCAGAAACCCCCAGATACCAGAGGGCTTTGAAACGCTGCCTGCAATCACAGAGCTGGGCTCTGTGATTACCTGGACCCACACAGCAGCACTGAAAGCCAACCAGCCCCAGGTTTGGACAAACACTCATTTACCTCTCCTCTGCATACCACCACCCCTAAAGAAAGAAGGGTTGGTGTAATTAGGGTCACCTAATTTGGTGGTTGCTGTATTATCCATGCCCAGAAGCTCCAGGCTGTTCTCTTCTCACAGTCATGGTGAAGAAAGAGCAACACTGTGTAAGAGAGAAGTGGTGGCTGCGGGAGACAAGGAGACACTGTGATGTTAAACCTGTTTTTTTCATCAGAGCCTAACCCCATTCCTCTGTCCTTTGAAACATCCTTGCTCTGAGTGCCAAAGAGATAGTATCAATAAAAACAGCTGTCACTTGAATCTCACGAAGGAAAGGCCAAACCTCCCATGCCCTCTGTACAGTTTACATAGGGGTGAGGGGGGAAGAAACCCAAAACATACTTGACTTGGCAGGTCTGTTCCTGGGAACCCAGAAGAATGTTTGACCTTCTCCAGACAAGTACAGCAGTAGCACTGAACTTCCAGAGAAAGTCTTCACAGTTCTGGGAAATTCAGGGAGGGATTCAGAGCAGGCACTAAGCTCTCTTGACCAGGAAGCAGGAGGACAGACTTCAAACCAGTTCACTCCAGAGAAGCCTGGATGGGGAGAAAAGAAACAATTTTTTCCACACTAAGACCAACCCTAGCTGTTGGTGTTTCTGGACAGTAACTTTTGTTGACAATGCTCTTCATTGAGTTTTGCCAGGAAAAGAAGGAAAAGCAACTTCCCTCTCTAAGAAGCTGAACAGACAGTTCCAAGCACAGAGAAGAGCTGCGTTTCCTCTTGCAGTGAGGAGCCCTTGCAAAACACTCCCTCTGCGGATTTGGTACCAAAGATCAGGATGCTGAATGAAAGGGGCATTTAGAGTGAGCTCAGACGTGAAACAAATGATGCTAATGATAAATCCATCCCCCAGTGCTGGACAGACATGGGTGTCCACAGCTAAAATAAACAAATGGCCCAGGCAAGCTGACAGGCTTGTTTAGATTCTGCTTGGGATAAATCGCAGTGCCCTTTGATCCCGCGATGTTTTTGGCGCCTGTGCTGCTGTCTAGCAGCAGGGTATATTTTTCTATCCTGAGGAGCAAGTGGATGCAGCTGCCTATAGCTGATTTATAGTAGGAAGTGATTAACAGGAAATCAAAGCTTCTCACACAGTAAAAATTGCTTCTCTTTTCACCTCCGCCACCAGTGCAATGATCAGAGCTCTGGGGACTTTGGCTGGGGAGATCAGCAAAGTGTTTTGTGCTTAGCATAAATCACTTTCTGCCATAATTCACAAAGGATGCTCACAGCACCTGCCTGGACGTCCTGACACATGGGCATTGACAGCATTTGCGTTCAGTCCCATCCCAGGGATTTGAAATTCACTTTCCTGTGCACTCTGCAGCAATGAAGGGCGGGTTCTGGATCTGGATTTCCTCTATTAGTCATATTATTGCTTGAGGTTTGAGCCTCCTGCACAACTTGTAGTTCAGAATGGGTGTGAGTGCTGTGAGGGAATTTCCCCTGCCCATATACCTCCACAAGCTATGTCAGGCAAGACAGTCATCTTTTTTCATATATCTGAAGTGTGTAGCAAAGCAAGGGCTACATTCAGGAATTCTTATCACTAAAAATGGCTCTGGATTACCAAGCATGTTATTTAGGAGCACCAGCTGCTTACAGTTTCTGATAACTGCTCCCACCAGCCTCAGAAGCCAATGAAGCACTTGTTTATTACTGCAAAAAACTTGAGACCTCGTGGGACAACCGTCAAATATCTCTGTGCTTCTAAGAGAAGATTTGGCTCCAGTTGCATCCACTGCGAGTGCAATCCTGAGGAGGATTTGCCATCAGCATAATCAGAAACATGGTGAAAGGGAAGGATGGGATTAAGAGCTGGCTGCTGGCAAGCATATGTCACGTCAGTTAACTGTGCGGAAATTTCTATGCTCAAGACAGTGATAAAAATCAAATAAAAGAAGTGTGAAAACTCCGCTCTGGAGCACATGCCTGGCTAGTTAAACATGGAGGTGTGCGTACACAAACACACAAATACATGCTGGTTTTATTTTTTAATGTTCATTAATATAAATAAAGGTCCTAGTCTTCTTGGGTGAGCACCAGGGCCCCCACTCAGATCACCAGAGAAGCCAGATACAGCCTCCTGGCTCCTCCTTGCCTCCCCATATCAAGCTCCCAGCCTTCAGCCAATCTGACATCTCCAAAGGCAGCACTTCTCCCTGTTAACCTGTGACCTCACACAGCTCACATCTGCACAACATCCCCTGGGCACAGCAGCAGAGTAACTTCTCTCAAATCTTCCAAGGTTTTCCCTTCTGTTTTGGTCCCCAGGCACAGGCTGCACCCTGAGAGGGTGCTTATTCCTGGGGAGAACATCCATTTTGGTGTGGCATTCCTGAAAACTGTCTTCCAGGTAGAATGCTAAAGCCTTGGTCTACTTTGGGTCCACAGAAGATATGAAACAAGGGCTTTGGAGGAGCTGGAAGGAGGCAGTGCTGTCTTACCATGAAGAGAAAGGCAAAGTAGAGAACCAGTGTGTCACACCTGCAAATGGACCCTTACAGGAATGAGACCCCCACAGAATCCTCAGGGTTTATAACCACATCCCCCACACGGCCTTGACACCACTGAGATGTAGGAACTTCTCCAGGGGGTGAAGCTGCACCACCAATTTCATTGTGCAGGTCAAGCTTCAGCTAAATTCGTGATGGCAGGAGCCAGAGCAAGGCCACAGCAGTTACAATGCAGCAAAAAAGGCCCAGTGACACCCATTGCATGAGCAGACTGGAACATGTATTGTTCATAGAATCACAGAATAGTTTGGGTTAGAAGGGACCTTAAAGAGCATTTGGTTCCCACTCCTTGCCCTGGGCAGGGACACCTTCCACTAGACCTGGCTGCTCAGGTCCCCATCCAGCCTGGCCTGGAACACTTCCAGGGATGGGGCATCCACAACTGCTCTGGGCTACAAATGATCCATTGCCATTGCTGCAGACCCCAAAAGGCATCCCCCAGATTTTGGGGGAGAACACCATAATAGAAGCACCGGGAAAACAGAGGTGGTTTGTTTGGTCTTTCTGCAGAGAAGGAAGGATCTGTCCCTACCTGAAGTCAGCAGAGGCTGTGGGAACCACCAAGAAGTACAATGAGCTCTATCTTTCCTCTAAGCATTTCATGGTTTGCTGTAATCAAGGCAGCAGGACACTCTCTCTTCTATTTTCTTTTATTTTTTTGCAAACCACTTTCTTTGTAGTGGGTATCTGGTGTGAGGAAACTTTTTTGTAACCATTGCAATAAGTTACTTTTATTAGCAGCAGTAGGAAAGATTCAAAACAACTCAGTAAAGCAGGATTATTTCTCCAGCACAATAATAACAGAGATTTGAGAAATCTTACCCCTGTTCTTTGTCTTTCATGAACATGAGGCCAAAGGTCTTTCAGTCTAGGATAATTCCAGAAGAGAAAATTGCAGCAGAAATCTTTTTTTATGTCTTGCAAGAATTGCCTATGAAAAGGTCTTTCCTATGGAAAGACTGCTTGATTTTTCTTCCCTGATCTGCCCCCCTCTCATGGACAATATTGTTTTTCAAAACATACATGTTTATTTGATTTTTCTTTATTTTAACTGGAGATTTGATTTCTTTCCTGATTGGGTGGGATGCATTTAATTAAAAACAAAAAAAAGGAAAGAAAGAAAACACAACCTCACCAACCTCATTCATCCTTAGGATTTTGTAAACAATGCTGTAGTGGTAGGTAGATACAGGCATCCTGTTTTTTCCCTCTCCGCGTCTGCTGAGGCCAAACAAGCAGGAGGATAATCATGTCTTTAGGGTAGGAAAAATATATGGATTTTTTTTATAGACCAACACATATTTCTCCTCTGAAATATATGGCAATGTTGCCAGCATGAGGCAAGGATGGGGACAGGAAATGAACAATCAGCTGCTCTTCCAGGAGTCTTCTGTGTTTCTTCTGATCAGCAGTACTGGGTCCCTTTAGCCTCTTCGGAATAGTTCCAAAATTAAAGAGAACAGAACAACTGCAAATCATAGCCCTGAGACTCCATCCAGTTCTCACAGAGACAGGCAAGTGTGTGCATTTACTGAGCTACAACTCAAGTGCTCTAGTTGTATTTTATAGGTCTTTTCCATGCCTGTCCTGAAGCAAACACTGCTTGTCAGCTTAGTCTAGGAAGAACTCTCTAAAATCTTCTGAAGACACAATAGGTGGGATGTCATCTGAAATTAAGCTAACTAAATGTAGCTGTTTATGGGTGAGTTAGGTGTCTGAAAATATTGTTACATCTTAAATATTAAAATAAGTGGATTTTTTTATGGACTGACACATATTAAACTATAAATGTACATTGCCAAGTGGGGCAAGGATGAGGACAGCAAATCAGCAATCAGTATCTCCAAATGGTGGAAGAGCATTGAGATAGACACCAAGAATTGTGTCCCTGTCCACAGCAGGAGAGTTGGAACTGGATGGTCTTTAAGGTGCCTTCCAACCCAAAGCATTCTATAATTCTATGATTCTTTAATTAAAACCAATTGAAGACAGGACACCTAAGAATAACTGGAGACAGCTGAGCCAAAAAGATTTTGTCTACTCCTTTGAGAGGTTTTAATTCACATTGAATAACAAAACCTCCAACATTTGGAAGATTATGAGACCTTGTATTCCAGCCATAAATTCTTCTGCTGTACCTAAGAGACGCGACTCTTGAAGAGGTTAAGTTCTTGGTAAGTAAAGTTCTTAGCAAGCAATCTTTTCCCACTGAGTTGGCCTCTTCAAGTTTCTATTTGGGCTGCTAATGAGGTTCCCACAGTCTCCAGGAAGCTGGTCTGAGTTCTAATTAAACAAGACTTGAGGAACTCTTCTGCCAAAGTAAGCGCTGGGTCTGCCCACCCCACTGACGGAGGAGTCGCACAGGCTGGATACATGGAGGCTGGAAATGTAAATCACATATTGACACGGGGAGTTAAACTCTCCAGTGAGGGTGCTTCCTACAGCTGCAGCATTTTATTAAACCTTTGCCATCATCCAAAAACAACACTCATAGCTTGAACAGTCCCCAAGGCTAGAGAGTCTTCCAGGATTCTTCTGGCCATGTTCAGATCAGGAGATCTGGGTTCCTCTGACTGCTTGAACATGGTCCCAGGCGTTAAGAAACAGGACCCTGGACAATATGGCTCTGGGATTCCATCCAGTCCTTTACATAAAATACACACGAAAATACATTTACTGGTGTTAGAACATTCTCATGGAGCTGCAGTATTCCAGAAATAACCATGGCGTAGACATGAGGACTACAAATGCCAGCTTAGCCTCAGGAGCAACATGTCTTAATGGACTTCCAAATTCTTAGGAATATTCGTTATATGTATTTACTTATTATCTAAACTGTTTTAACTGGTGAGTTCCAAAATGCTTTCAATCACTCCAGAATGCCAAGCTATCCTTTCAATGGAAATCAGAGCTGTGTCCTCCCCATGAGTGTCACTGTAAGAAAAAGGGCTGATTGGAAAACACTAAACCAGCTTCTGTTCCACTCCCATAAGAAACAGTTTTTCATGGTGTTTTATGCCAGGTCCTGTGATGAGGGCCAGCAGAGAGAGAGAGTGGTGTAACTCTCCAAGGAGACATGTAGCAGAGACAAGATTAGCGTCTGTTCATCCCAGGCCAATACAAACCATCCAGATTGTGAGCACTCAGGCATGTGACAGCATCTGCAGGCTCTGACCAGACAATGAAGGTTTTCCAGCCAGTGCTGTGACAAAGTCCCATAGTCCCCAACCTCTCCATCCAGCCTGAGGAGAAGCAATCCTCACACGGCCTGTGTGACATAAAGAAAACAGCCTGTGCATCTGTTTGAAAGGGAGAGGTTTTTACTCTGGCCAGCCAAGACCAGTGATGGTGAAAAATGTGTCCAGTTTCCTAATTATACCCTTTCATGGAGGCAACCACTTGGCCATGCCCATGTTATCTTCCTGGAAGTTCATTCACCTCAACTGGAACTGACACAGGGAAACAAAGGAGAATGTTCATGTTACTTCTTCTTTCCTCTATACTAAACTCAGGAAGTCTTTGCCAGGCCCAGGCCTCCAGTGAAGGCAAGTCCATGGAGGTGGTGACCTCCACACGTTGGTGGTTCCAGATCCCACATTGCACAGACCTGATCAGAGGGCAGAGCACACTGGAACATCCCTCTGGCTTGCAAACCTAGGCAGCAGGACACAGCAGGAAGAACTGTCTGGTGCACACACTAAGGTCTCTTTCCCACATGGATAGAAACTCTTATAAGCCTCTAAGATCAAAGACTCATTTCCAGGAATGAAGAAAGAGGCCGAGACTCATGGTCAGTACTGACTTCACCTTCAAACTGAGTCTTTATGGATGCAAACTGTGCATGCAATAACACGGAACAATATTTCCCAAAGAAGGGGATCCCAGATGTCCTGTGCTGGTGCAGGACTGTGTGAGCTGATTGCAGGGCAGGTCCTACAGGATCAAACCATTAAGGGCCATATATTCTGCAATAAAACTGTGGAAATGTTCCTTTTGCCAGCAAAATGTTTAAAGGCGTTTTGTTGATAAAGCAGTGTTATCGTGGGAGCCGAGCGCCTTAGAGGAAATATTAACAGTATGTGTGGTCAGATAAGCAGGAAGGCATGAGGGAGGAGCTCCTGCACTGAACAGCTCACTGCTGGCTCCAGCTGCACATCAAAGAACTTACACAGAGAGGGACCAGGGAGAGAAATCTAAGCAATCGGTGGCAAATGTTAGAAGACTTGGCTCTGGAAAAGTCCTGTTCGATAACTGAGGAGCCAAGAGTCACAGTGCTGAGCATGGAGAAAGGCAGGCTGTTCAACCCAGTTGCTCCACAGCCTTCATAGTCCCAGTCCAGGGTTCGCTGGCATCACTGGATGGACTCCCATCGACTTGGCCAGGGCTTGAATTGGGCCCTTTGGGAACCAAGACAAAAGATGAAGTGTCCGACTTTAATTGATGACTCATCCATCACCGCTGCCCAAACTCCTCCTGACAAGTAGAGGGAAAAACCCACAAATTAAGTGACCATCGCCTGCCTTCTCTTTTCTTGCCGATTGTAAAGGAGAACTTTTGACCTTTCTGCCTCATACATCACAGCTTGGCAGGAGCTGGTCGCTCACCCCGGCTGAACTGTGCCATGCATGTAGCCCCACACAAGAGGTGCCTTTCACGTGCTAAATGATCCTTTCCCTGCTCCTCCTTTGCTCCACTACAACAATGTAGAAGGGGACAATGGCACAGCTCCATGGCAGGAGGAGGAGGCTCTCATTAGGAGCCTCTCGTTAGGGATGAAAGACCGGCTGGATCATCCCGCTGTCTTTTTTGCTTCGTACTGATTTCCGGAAGAGTCTGGGGGGAAGCATAACTCTTATCCTGAAGGGCTTTTGCCCTCCAAGCAAGCTCACCAGCAGCAAACTCACTTGCACAGAGCATGGTCAGGGTGTTGTCAGTGGGGCTTGGGGACAATAAAAGGCTGCTTGGGACTGGGAATTGCATAGAGAGCCAGTAGCATCCTGCAGACAGGATGGGAATATGGAGAGCTCTCCAAGGACTTGAGGCAGGCCTTGAAACCCCTAAGCTTGCCTTGCATTAACAGGGTCAATTGCACACCAGGCAGAGTGGCTGGGATAAGCCTCCTGCAAAGCCCTGCAGAGGCACAAAGGATGATAATGCCTGTGTAATGTTGTCTGGGCTGCGGAGCCACCGAGTGCCTTTGAGATGTGTACATGGAAGCACAGCTCCCTGGGAAAAAAAAATGAGCTCTTCCTCCAGAAATGTCCGTGTCTCGGAGAGCACTCTTCTGCCATTAACTGAAGAAGGCAGCGTGGTGGCTTTAAAAGCCCCTGAAGCAGATATGATGACACAGGGAGCTGGGAATTACCAGGGAAACAGAAAACATGCAGCCAGCTGACTGCAAAATAGGGAGTTTGCTGTAAAAGCTTTCCTACAGCTCTACACCACAGTATTGGCCAAATGTAGCACTTCTTGCACCAGCCACATGCTCTACTGCCCCACCAGGAGCAGTTAAACTGTTGAGCTCTGTACCAATGAATTTGGGAACCAAAGCCTGAAAATCCAAAGAAGGCAAAATAAATGGAAACTAAAATGCATAGGTCATTGTTTCTAAAATGCTGAGCTCTTTTAGAAATTTTATGAGCTAGATGGGGCTCCATTCATGACCTTTTACACCCAGAGCACAATCAGACCAGGATTCATGACCTTCCCTACAGCTGCAGACAGTTGTTTCTGTGAATCGTAGAGTTGTTTAGGTTGGAAAAGCCCACTAAAATCACCGGGTGCAACCATTAACCCAGCACTGCCAAGCCCACCACTAAAACATGCCCCCAGGTGCCACATCTATACATCTTTTAAATCCTTCCACGGATGGAGTCTCCACCACTTCCATGAACAGCCTATTCCAGTGCTTGGCAACTCTTTTGGTGAAGAAATTTTTCCTAATATCCAGTCTAAACCTTCGTGCCCTGTGCTTTCCCAGAACAAGCCCTTCAAGCAGCAGTATGGGCTAAAGGCAGTGGGGAAAGAAAAGGCATCACTGAGCATGGTGAGGAAATTCAAGATTGCTGGATTTTCTCTACCACTGCACCTGGACAAAAAGGCAATGTGCTCCAAGTAGGAGCCTATCCAATGCTCCCAGTCAGAGTGGCTGGGATGGGAGATGAAGTGTCACAGTGGGAAAGGGAGGGAGCTGCTGGGAGGGGGAGCCCAAGGGCGTCCCAGACCCTCTTAGGTGCTCTCACAACCACCTTGGTCTGGAAAACAGCTCTGCTGGTTCTTCATTTTCTAATCAATGAAGTTTGGCGTCTGTCTACAGCCTGCAGTATCACAGCACTGGGTCAGCCCCTATCCTACAGCATGGCACAGGGACTGCTTCCAGTGCCACCAGGGCTCTACATGTTCCTGCAAGAGGTCTGAACTCCTCCTGTGTGAACCATGTGGGCTAAATTAGTGTAGAATACAGTTTCCAATGAGATGAAGACAAATCCAAATGCATCTCTGAGGCTGATTCTTTCAGTACATCTGTCCTCTTACCCTTCCTCATCAGGCAATAGTTTGAAACCAAACAGGTCTCCAGCCAAAAGTTGTCCTGCTCTATGGGCACCTGATAATCACCGTGGCCAAATCCTGCCACCTTCCCATCCAGACCTGCAGGGTTAACCCAGATCTCTCTGTTTCTGGAGCCAGCTCAGCCCACCAGCACCCATCTGGGTGGAAGTGCTGGCAATACAGCTGTTCACTGCAGGATAAATATCAGTCATTAAAATGGGAATGACTCACACAGCAAAACCTGGTGTCTGTGCAGTGCTTTTTGCAAGCACATCTGCTGGAGCTAATGTAGAAGGAAGACAATAACAAACCAAAGAAATCCCAAATTCAGTTGCTGTCAGAGATCAATCATGTTTTGGTCTCAGTAGTACATGAAACTTGTAAGACAATTATACAAGGCATCTCAGCTGGGCAATGTCAAATTCTTATTTAATGGCTGTAGGGAACAGTATCAGCAATGATGAAAAAAGTGGAAAGAAAACAAATTGCCTGTAAGTAGGTTTTGGTTAAGTGGGAGAAATAGAACCAGGGGTCACATCTCCTTCACTGGGAAAAAAGACCAGAACCTGCTGATAAACTTTCTCGTTTCTAACGTGTTCAAAACCCACAGGGAGATCCAGCTCCTTGTGTAACAGCTCAGGTGACGGAGGGTTTGAAGGTGTGACCCTGTTGGGATCACACCTTCCAGGCTGAGGATGAAAGAGCCGAGATTGCAGCTGGACAGCAAGGTTTGTATAAACATTCAGTGCTCTCTTTAGAGGGGCCAATTCATCCTTCTATTTGATAAATGTGGAGAGGGAGAACCTGGGACATTACTCATCAGATTAAACCTCCTTTTTCATATCCAGGGCTGCTGGGCTGAACTCTTATCAATCACCCTGCAGCAGTGGTGTAAGCAGGCTACACAGATCCAGTAAGGGCAAATCCCTGGTCTGCAGCAGATCTGTGTCCTGAGAACTGATACAGTCCTGAAAGAAACAAAGGAAAAGCAGAAAAAGGGTTTGGTGAAAAATGAAGGAATCTGAAAAAGCTGAGGGCTTTGGGGGAGCAGGAAAGAAATGTTTGTTGCTCTATGCAGAAAGTCATAGAGTTATGGAATGGTTTGGATTGGAAGGGACCTTAAAGACATCTTGTTCTAACTCCCTTGCCATAGGCAGGGACATCTTCCACTAGACCAGGTTGCTCCAAGCCCCATCCGACCTGGCCCCATCCCTGTAAGGGATGGGGCAGCCACAGCTTCTCTGGGCAACCTGTGCCAGGGTCTCCCCAACCTCACAGTGAAGGATTTCTTCGTACTAGACAGCACTGAGCAAGGAAATGGCTGATGCCATCCTCTAAGCTTCAAACAACTCTTTCTATCAACTTCTAGCAAGAGACCTGGGGATGTGGAAGGAAATCACAATGGTGACATCTGGGCTGATGTGCAGGGGCAGCAGAGCTATTTCTACTGCAGGGAGTTTGGCCCTCAGTTCTTATAAGGGGGAGAGAATCATTGTTTTTATGTGCTCAGAAAGATGCATAAAAATTTTCGCAATCCTAAAGAATAGTCCAAAGAGCTCTGGACTTGTTATTTCTGCAAAGAAAAAAAAAAAAGAAGAATTAAAAAAAGACCCTGCGTTACTGCACTCAGCTCCCTCTTTTGGTGCAGTGCCAGGGGTTAGGTTTTACCAGCAGCTCCTCGCCATGATCAAGAGAAACAGCTCCCGGCATTGATTTTTGAAAGCCTGGCAGGTATTTGATACCTTGTCCAACGCTCTCCCCCTTTATCCCCCACGCTCCTTGAAAGAGAAACATCTGTTCCCTCGGGACTTTCACTCCATGTCATATGGCCACCGCTAAGTGCCTGTCCCCAGGCACAGCCAGGGTCCTGCCGCTGATAAAAAGGAGAAGGGGGCTGGGAGCCCAGCTGGGGGCAGAAAGCCCTACTGACCACAGGGGATGGAGGGAGATGAAAGCCTTGTGTATTTTCCCAGGTGATTCCAATAGCATCTCAAAGCCCCGGCTTTCTCACTCTGGTTTTAGCCCCAAAACAAACAAACTGGTGCCAATTTGAATACGCCGAGGGCTGACTGATTTGAGCCTCTCGTTGTGTTTTCACAGTCAGCAGCTGACTGGAATTCAAAGGGGAAGGAAAAAGAAAATAATAATAGCAGATTGATAAGATTCCCCTACCCTTTCTGGTTAAAATCCCAGCCAGGCTTTGCAAAAAATGGGCCCAGAGAAGCCAGGGTTGTTCCAGCACAAGAATATCAAAGCTAAAAATGAGGGGAGCTCTCCCAGCAGGCATCAGTGAGATAGCAGCTTGCTTTCTCTTAACTCCTGCTGCACCAGATAAGGGCACATTTTGGGAACATTGAGACCCCTGAGGCTGAAGCATCATCCATCAACCCACCACAGCCAACAGCACTGCTTCCAGGGCTCTATCAAAAGCTTAAAGTATTTTAAGTCAGCAAGATCTTCCCACCAGAGCACACTGGTCCCTGCAGATCCGTGTTGGTAACTCTTCTGATCGCTCAGCACGTGCTGGGTGTTTTCAGGCTTGCAGATACTACTGGAAAAAAGGGCCATGGGAACACCCATTCTGCCATTCCCAGCTGTAGGTGGAGACCATGTTGGTGTGTGATTGATCCAGGAATCATAGAATCATGGAGTTGGTTGGGAAAGATCCCTAAGATCATCAAGTCCAACCACCACCATAGCATCACCATGTTCACCACTAAACCATGTCCCCAGGTGCCACATCCACACATTTTTTTAACGCTTAGAAGCACAGTGATTCCACCACTTCCCTGGATAGCCTGATCACCCTTTCAGTGAAGAAAGGAGTTGCTCCCCACACAGCCCCAGTCTTTTCCCACCGTGTAAAGTGAAATCCAGCAGCCTCCCTAACCTGCTACACAGCTCGAAGGTTCGTGTTGCTGTTTCAGACCTAAGGCTCACACTCTCAGAAACTTCTCTCCTGCTCCCCCACCATGCAGTTGTGTGATCTGAGCAAAATAAAGGCTTCTCTGGCAAATCTTTCTTCCAAAACAACCTTCGGGAGAAGGAGCCAAGAGGGATTAAGCAGGAGAGAAGGGGCCACATGCTGCCTGTCGGGTCTGCACCCTGGACGGGGTCGCTGGGTTTTGGGAGGCAACAGTGCCCTGACACCTACGGGGTGCCTCCCTGATAGGAGAAGAGATAAACAAGGCCACCAGAGGCAGACATATAGACAGCAAAAGGACAAGGAGCTGTAGAGCAAAGAGACAAGCTGTCAGGCAGTTAACAAGGAGGTGAAGACGATGAACAGGAAGCAAAAGCCTGAGCCTGCGTGCTGATCGGAAATGCCTGGCAGGCAGGAGGCGAAGGGTGTTGGAGCAGGGACAGGCTGGCAAGACGAGGATATAATTAACAGGGTATCAGTTCCCTAATAAGAGCGTGCTGGGATAGCAGCACGCTGGCTCCTTGCTGACCTGCATAAGCTTGGTGGGCTCTTTGAAGCCGGCTGCCTGCCGGGTTTGGGACACACACACAGGCACCCGCCGCGCGTCCCACCCCGGCGGGGGCACACCGTGATGGGCGCGGAGCTGGGGGGATTACCGAGCGCTGTGATTAGTCCCTGGAAATCCCTGCCTGTGTTTTGGCTGACGGCAGCCGCTCTGACACAGTGTAAAGGAGTGACCCCGCTGGGCAACTGAGCTCTTACCATCTCCTGCCCTGGCTGCAAAGGGAATCAGCCTCGGCAGCGCGCCAGGGGCTGGGAATTTCTGCTTGTGTCCTTGCTAGTCACTGTCTTCCCTCATCAGACCTAGTCTTGGCAGGGAGAGGGATTCAGTGCATATCTTACATCTTTGAATCCTGGAGTTACAGGAATCGGTAAGAGAAGCACGTTGTTGGAAAGAAAATCAAAAATCCTGAACCAAATCTATCTCAGAAGTCCAAACCCAAAGGGGAGTAGAAGGGTTCCATATTAACCAAAAGTCTTGTGTGACTCTTAAGTTCACCTTTGCTTTTCTGGGATGCTGCAGGGCTGCAATCCCACCTCGGGACTGATACTGCATGTGTCCACACGGTCGTGCAGCCTCTAGTTATTCCGACCGTGGATGCGTCCAGCTCCACTGATTAAAAATCCGCATCTTGGAGGCATGAACTCTTCACAGAGATGGCTGAGGGTCACCCAGCTCTGCTATACTTAAGAAAGAAACGCATTGAAACTGCCTCACATGCGGTGACCCGGCTGCTTCAGCTGAGTCCCCCATCACCTGCCCGCTGCAGGGTGCCTGGCCACACAGCCCTGCTCAGGGAATGGATGTGGTTTAGAAGGAAAGCTTCATTTAGTAGGAAAAAAAGAAAAAAAGAGAGGTTTTATCACCTGCATAATCTCAGCAATCCACTAGCAAAAAAAGGCCGAAGTGAGCAGCTGGAAAGAGGAAAGACAATCTTTAAGAGAGTGTTAAGATATTTGTGAAACCACAGCCTGAGGGGGACGTGTCCCTTCATTGCAATTCATTGCCCATCAGGAACAGGGATGTTTCTCCTGCTCAGCACCAGTCAAGGGTGGAGATTTCTGACATGTCCTTACAAGGCAGCCTGTCCCCAGCCTGTCCCCCCATCAATCTGTGCAGAGGCAGTGGGGGACCAGGGGCACATGCCACCCACAGCAGAGCAGCCTGTTTTGGATCACGCCCTATTAAAAGATCAACACTACAACTCAGAAAACAATTAAAAAATGACAATGATGGATGAGTTCATTCTACTGGGTCTGGAAACGCTGCTTGCCCTTCCCAGGGCCAACCTCTGCCCTGGGGACCAGGCCTCCAGTTTGCAATTCGATTCCAAGGGGGAGCCCCCCTCCTGCCAGTGGGATCCTGTTGTGTTCCCTTGTTCGCTTTATAAACCCTGCTTGGTGTTGCTAGCCTGTGTTTGGGAAACAGGCCTGGACTTTCAGCACAGGGCAGACATACTTGCTTTGACTTAAAGGGAACACAAATATGTCTGCAAATGTAGCCATCTAGGAAAGGATCCACTTTTGTTTCCTGAAAATTAGTATCCTCCAGCATCCAGTCTAATAGCAAGAGTTATTTTGCATTTTGAGTCAGCCCAGATCTAATCATTCACAACAAAATAATTCATCTCCCTTGCTCTGCCCAGTAAATACTCCCAATATGTCATTTTGGTGTCAAACTTCCCAGAGTCATTACCCTCCCCAGCATCAGACTCCACGGCGGCGACGTGCAGGGCAGCATGAGCCAGAGACTCCTGCCACAGTCAGAAAAGGAGCATGTTTTACATTAGTCATATTAGGGGGAACAGTGTATTGCAAGGCATATTAAATTAAAGGAAAGCAGCAAGGAGAAGGATTCGACCCTGGTTATACACAGAGGAACACAGGACCAGCCCTAGATTTAAAGGATGTGGAAGCACACTGTGATTTCCTCAGTCTGCTTATGCTCTCTAAAGTTACAGACACAGTTATGGCTGTTTCATAACTCCAGGGGCAGATGGCAAATTCACTCTTCTATTATCTCCTCTGCATCTCGGGACAGTCATGTTATGCCATAAAGTCCTTTACCCCATGACTCTGAAAAGGAAAAACTTCTGTGGTCCCACATTAGAGCCCAAATAAGCAGCACATCCTTGCTGAAGTAGTGTATGTTTGTGTGTGTGTGTGCATTGGTGTGTGTAGGTGTTACCTGACACACCTGCCTGCACAGCAGCCCAGGGCTGTGAGGTTTCTTGCCTATGGCACAGCACCAGTGCTGCAAACCTTGTGCTCAGACCCCAATAAATCAGCAAACCTGTCCTGCCTCCTCACCTGGGCAGACTCCAGCTGCATCACAGCCACTCACCTCCCCCGGGTATTCCCCCTCAATCCTTAAAGACCTTTCACAGGGAGGAACACATATTTTTTTCCTCTCCTCCAGGCCTTTCCCACCTCCTGTCAGCCTAGAGTAGTTGGGAAAAATATGAGATTCCTCAGTCAGGATTTACTAATACCCACACAGAATGAAAAACCATGTGCACTTCTGCATCAGTGCCTTGCCACCTGGGATGGCTCAGCCACAGGCAACGCTCAGGGCTCGTGCAGCCTCTCCTGGTTTGTGAGGCCAGACTTCTCACAAAGCAAGCCAAACAGCTGGAAGTCCTTGAAACACCAGGTATAATGGGGAGAGAAAGATTTTCAGGGTGATGCAAAACTGAGCCTGTGGAAGGAGTGGGGACACTCTTTGTATGAGAGGCACTGCTTACCATGTCAGGCGTGTGGGTTTACAGGTAAGAACTTCCATGCTCTGTCTCCAGGATCCGTGGTGCATAAGAACAGCTGGGAATAAAGTGGGCAGCACTTGGATCCTCCAAGGGCTTAGTTAGGGTGAGTGCTGCTGGCTCAGCAGCCTTGGGAGATACTGTTCTATGTCCAAGCACTCGTAGTGATCACACACTCTTAGTGTCCCCTGCTGAAAAGTGAAATGAATTCGTGACAGCAGCTTAAATATACATGTTTTATTTGTGCAGAGGACAGGTGAAAGATGCAGTTACCATCTCTCAGGTGAAGGGTGGTGGCTGGGGAAGGCACAGCAATGCAGCAGCATCTGATCAGGTGGCTATTCCCTCTATGCAGTATCTCCCCAGCAGATCCTGATGTTGCTGGAGCCATTCTGCCATTTTATACCTTTGTATGGACATTTTGCACCACATCTGTTTCACACTCAATGCCACATAGTTCTCTGTTTAATTCAAGATGGTTCTACAGAGCCTACATATGGCAACATCTAGGAAAGCCCTGCACAACCTCTGTGGGTTGCATATTCACGGAGTAGCAAAAGAACAGATTGACTCCTCTGGAGCCGAGGTGAACCCAGGGCTGCAGCAGCTGGATTGAAATAGTTAGGGAATTATGGACCCAGAAATGCTGGGCAAGGTTGTTTGGCTCTTTGTAAAGATAGAGGCAAGAAGAAAATTTCGGATCCTCCTCCAGATCCAGATTTTTCTGAAACTTGAGCGTGCTTAGATCTGAAGGTCTGGCTTGGCCTTTTCCCTGCTTGCTAACAGCATTCCATGTGAAATGTACGGCGTGCCGGAGAGTGCTAATGCCTTGCAGACCTGGGTTGTGTCATTCCCCAGTGTTATTTATACAAAACTATTTAAAAACACAGGGTAAAACTTGCGGCAGTGTCTACGTGGAAGTTTCACTTTATCTAATTTTATCCACCTACAAGCTGCATGCCTTAAACTAGACACCCAGCTCAGAGATGACTGGACTCTTCAGGGCTCCCTTGCAATCAAAGTGCAAGACAAACTTCTCCAGCAGGTCATGTGCCTATCCTAACCTGGACATTCATCCTGGAAAGAGAAAAATCACCTTCTAGCCATGTGTCCTTCTCCCTCAGCCACACAGTTAGCTCTGAGCAGTTGCTTCAGCTCAATGTTTGGCTGTTAGCTGGGCAGATTAGGTAGAATGGGTCGTGCTGATGTGACTAAAGAACCTGATTCCCGTTTTCAGTAGTGACTTGGGCAGCCCTAGCCAGGTTGTTGGAACCATCAGGCACCTAAAAATACTGATAATGACTTGCAGGCTGTTACAGTAAGGGATGCCAGGCTGTTACAGTAAGGGATGCCAGGCTGTTCAGCAGACTTTAGGTTCATTAGTCGCATTGCTGCCTGCTTACTTTCAAAGAAGTTTCTTCCCCCATGTCCAAAGATCCTTGCACACAGCCTGCACACAGCTCCTCTTTCCAAGGCAGACCTGTTGGTCTAACTTCTCTAGGCAACTCAGGACACATCATCCCCCAGTTCTGGATTTTGAACACTACCATGATGCCAAGAGTAGGAGTGAAGGAAAAAACCCAGCAGATGCCAGTGAAGACCTCAACTGAATATTAGAAAAAATTTCTTCACTGGAAGGGTGGTCAAGCACTGGAACAGGCTGCCCAGGGAATGGTGGAATCACTTTCACTGGAAGTGTGGTCAAGCACTGGAACAGGATGCCCAGGGAATAGTGGAGTCACTGTCCCTGGAATTATTCAGAAAACATGTAGATGTGGTTCTTAGGGGACATGTTTTAGTAATGGACCTGACAGTGTTAGGTTAGTGGTTGGACTCAATAATCTTAGAGATCTTTTTCAACTGTAACGATTCTCTGATTCTCTTTTAGGTCACATCTTCCCTTCTCTGAATGCATCTGAGGAACCTCAGGCTTGGATGGACCCTGTCTGTAGATCTGTCTCCTCTTCTTCACATCTGCTCCAGCAGAAGTGCGGGAGATACTCAGTGTTGTTCTAAGAAAATGAAACTGGGCCAAATCCAAGCAAATAATGGGGAAATTTGACAACAAGCTTTCATGAAGTTCCTTGCCCTCCATGGGATGAACAGTGGTCCTCGGCATAAATGAGCCAGAAATGCAGTGGAGGCAGCAAACCAGGCAATCACCAGGTGCAACAGCTCCTAATACCTGGCCTCGTTAGCATCAAAGATCACAGGCTCTGAGGCAGATCATCTGCCTTTCCTTAGCTCTGGGATTATGCTGAGTGTGTCTTGTTAGATCTCTGTGCTGGCAGACAAACCCTCCTCAGTGCAGCAGCAGAAGTGTCCCCTCCATCTGTGCTGCTGCCTCACAAGCCAGAGCAGCCACATGAAATCCAAGGTAGGCTGACAGTAGTTTCCTCTGTCAGCAAAATCCCGAGGAGGAATTAAAAAAAAAGGGAAAAGAAAATAAGAAAGAAAGCTGCAGGGGGAGCAAGCACAGCAACAAGCTGGATAATCATCTGCAATTGAAAGCAGAGAGGATATCTGCTTATTCCCCTGATTTACCCACTGCAACTCAGAGCTTTCTGCTTTGCAACTCCCATCCCAATGCTCGGCAAGTAAATAAATACTCCCAGAAACGAGCTGCAAAAATTAGTCACTGCCAAACATTCTTGTTGTCTGTGGGCTCTCCTCAGTTACCCCAGCAAAGCTGAAATTATCTTTATTAAGATAATTGCTTCGCTGCAGACAATTTAGTCTGTTGTCTGCAATATGAAGAATGACCAGAGGAGCTGGATCTGCTCTGTGCCACATCCCTGTGCCAGGGTGGGAGCCCGAGGCGCTCACTGAATGCCAAGAGCGAGCCCTCCCTGCTGTGAGACTGCCCAAAAAAAGGCTGACGACGTCCCTTCAGAGGCTGCTTTCAGCACTCCCCCGCTGCTCCCTCTCCACAGCCCTCCAGCCACGAAGGAAATATGAAGTGTGAAGTATTACAAACCAAAGAAAATCTCGCTTTAAAGGCAACGCATACAGAAAAAGAAACAAAAATAAAAACCGAGGGGCACAGCGAGGGAGAGGGCTTTGAAGGGCTGGTTAATGCCAAACATTTCTACCTCTCCATTGGATCAGGGAGGGACGGAGCAGCCGGAAGGTCAGCCTTGAGTTGAGGAGAAACAGCCAGAGCTCTTCAGACATGAAACAAGGCTTGGCAAAACTTCGGGAAATAAAGATTTTTGTCAGACTTTGCAAACTATTTTTGTCACTGCTGTTGCTGGGCACTTGGAGACAAAATAATAGAGGCTGGGGGGAGAGGGATGGCTGTAATTTAACCCAGGGACCTATGTCCTCTCCGAGGTTCGGAGGAATGGATGACCTGCAGATATTGCTTGTTGGCTTGTACACTGTGTAACATACCATCCACTGCTTCCCATTTCCTCTCTGCCTTTTGTTTGTTTTCTTTAGACAGGCTCCCTAGGCTATGTTTTTGCTCTTTTTACCCTGTTTCAAAGATTTTCACTCGGTTGGATCTTTTCTCTCGGCTCTGAAGAGCTGTATTATACTGAGAAGGAGCCAAACATGAACAAACTGACTGCAGTATCTGAATCAAACTGGAAATCCTCCCATCTAGATGCTGCCTTCAGGTGTCTGCTCCTCAGACTTTGTGCTAGGCACCGGCTTATTCTGCATCCATTGAGGGCCAGAGCAGTTTATACCATCATTCTCGAACCCACTGCAGCCACAACAAGGCAAGGTGGTTTAAATCATACAAAGATCTTGTGTTTGACACCCCAGTGGGCCCTAAAGGAGGCAGGTACCAAGTGGCTGTGCTCAGAAAGAGCCTCTTGTCTTCTCCAACTGCTTCAGCTGATGCTGCACAAGGGCTGTGGGTGGTGACACTACTCAAAAAGGCATCTTGTTTCACACTTGTCATAGAATCATAGAGACTTCAAAGATTATCTCCTTCCAACTCCCCCCCCACCACCACCACAGGCAGGGACACTTTCCACTAAACCAGGTTACTCAGAGCCCCTTCCAACCTGGCCTTCTACACACCCAGAGGCAGGGCAGCCACAGCTTCTCTGGTCAACATGTGCCAGTGCCTCAACACCCTCACAGGGAAGAATTTCTTCCTAACATCCAGTCTATCCCTGCCTTCTGTAGGTTTGAAGCCATTCCCCCTTGTCCTATCACTCCACACCCTTGTCAAAAGTCCCTCTTCAGATCTCTTGTAGATCCCTCCCCACTTGCAGATCAACAAGCTTTGTTCTTCTAGGAACAGGTGGGAATGGTTTCATCTGGTGGGATTTGTCCTTTTTTTTGCCTTAATGCCTGAGGACACTGATTAGGAGCGGGCAGAACTGAACAGGGAGGCACTACATTCCTGCAGATCCTGGGTTAAAAATAGGGCAAATCAAGAGCTCTTGCTGCAACGTGCATCTACTGCTTCCAGACCATCTCCTCTGCTGGCTCATCGCTCCCCACAGGAACTGCTCATCATTAAACAGAAATGAATAACTAGTCCCTTTTATTTCTTGGGCTTGGTTGTTTGGCTTTTTTTTCCTTTCTTTCTTTTTTAATCCATTGCACAAGCACAGTCTGGGGAACATTTTCTGCAGCTGCCTGTGTGTCACCCATCTATTTTCTCGGAGCACTGGAAACAATGGGCCCTGGTGTTTGCTGTCAGGGGTGCAGCTCTGCTCTGCCATCTGTTTGGGGCAGTGGGACAGTCACGCTCTCCTCCTCCTGCCTGGCACTCACACAGTGGCTCCGAGAATGGAGCCAGATGAGGCAGCCACAAACATCTCGCGGTGAGCAAGGGGATGAGGGCTCCTTTCAAAACCCTCGCAGGCAGGAAGGTGACCCATGGGAACCACCTGCCTCTTGGGAAGCTGCAGTGGATGGCTTGGTGTTGGCCAGGGCTCAGTGACCTGCAGCAGAGGTTGGTCTCCAAGGCTCAGATGGTTGACACAAGTGATTCATCAGGGAGCTAATAAAATAATCGATGCTGGGGATAACACCCTCAAGTAATTGATAACTGGGGTCCTGTAGGTAACAGCTGGGAATGACAGGTAATAATTGCCCAGCCAGGAGAAAATTGCTGCAGTGCAGATCACTGTCAAAGATGTCTGCTGCTCGTGATAGATATCACCAGTGTGTCTCTCTCCATCTCCTGCTTCACCAACAGGGTGTGAATCCACTCTATTGGAAACCCCCCGCCTGCTCCCCAATTACATCTAGCACAACTAGATAATTTTAGAGATTGGTCCCCAGCCACTGCCTACCCTGAGCTTTGCAAACAGAAGTAATGATCACTGCTCCCTGTTTTATTACAGGTCTGCTGAGCTCGGAGACCTCAAAATGCTGCCTTGCAAATATTAATTCATAATGCCTCACGTTTGCCTTTGGTGTCAAGGAAATGTTCGCAACGATTCTCAGCTAATCATAAAAACAGAGGCTGTTCTTCACCATTGTTCTCGTAAAAAAAGTGCTCAGAAGAAAAGTTGGCTGGGTCATGTGCTCCATTCATTGCAAATGTAGTCTTTAATTTATTTTTAAAAAGCATAACCACTCACTCATATTTTTGTGCCCACTATAAATCAGCCCTGTTTGAAAACTTGACAAAAAACCATCACATTGGTTTAGCCTCTGGGTTTTTCTGTTGTTTATCCACAGGTCTAGATAAACCATCGACTGCAGTGGAGGTTAAACACAACAAACCAGAGCAAAGTCATTCACCTGTTTAAATTAATTTACCCATGAAATCTGTTTGTGGCTCCCACAGCTGCAGGGCACCCCTGCACAGTAACCTTCAGTCTGCACACTGCACCTGCCCCTATATCAAACACCTTGGGCAACCCCGACCCCAGCGATTTAACCCAAACCCGGAGGGCAAAGGGGTAATTTCACCTTCAGTTGAAACATCTGGAATGCATCAAGCTGCCAGCAGTCCCCTTGCACTCTTAGCCCAAAGTGCTGCATGTGATCATGTACTTAGGGCCCAGTTCAACAAAAGCACCTCTAGCCTGAGCCTAATTTTAAGTTAACTTTGTGCCAAGTACTGTGCCAAGTTAGGGGTGGGTGCTTGTGAGCCCTGCTAATAGAAACCATGTGTGTGCAGAGGAGCCTGTGACTTGACTTTTCCAGCCCCTTGTCAATCATGTGTTTCCCTCTTTGCAAATTCCCCAGAGAAAAACCCAGCACCCAAAATACACATATCCCCCCACAGTCACTTATTTATGTTGCTGAGGCTCTAAACTGGTACTTGCTAAGTCTCCTTTGCAAGGGAGCTGGGTCAATATTATAATACAGCCTAATCAATTATCAGTTCTCCCCTTCACACCATCATTCCTCATCTAACAGCTCTGGCTTTTGGTGCTGAATACTAATGCCAAGGGCTCATCAGTATGCTGGAGGGCTGCGTGTGCATCTCAGCCATGCACACTGATAGCACGAAATCCATAGAGGGCACAATGAAAATTCATACAGAGCTCCTTAATACCATCAGCACACTTCAGAGCCTCTTACCCAATCCTGGCATTAAGAGCTGTCCTATGGACTTGGCCTTGCCACATTCATAGCCCCACAGACAAGTCTCCTTTCTGAAATGCAAGTGAGATGCCCAGGGGAAAAAAAAAATGTCTTTTCCAGTCTGGCTATACCTTTCCCTTTTTTTATGCAAACCTTTCATTCACACAGCTTCTCCCGCTATCACACTGAAAGCATGACCTTGAGCAAAAATGCTTTGCTCCTCTTAAGGGACCCAGCAAGCTCCTGAGAGCACAGAAAGCCCTGCAGGGAACTGCAGGATCAGCAGCTCTCTGGGGGGTGGGATGGGATACAAATCAAGGGAGCAACCACCTGGTGTGAAGCACTGGGATCCAACACTTGCACCTCCAAGAATGGCATTTGTCTGAATTTCATGTATTTATTACTGTATTTCCATTCCTTATGGCATTTCCCCGGCCAGAGAAAAGGGCTGAACTGTGGATGGGGCAGAATACCTGGAAGTGTCACCTCCACCCAGGAGCAGTGGGGCTGGTGGGGTCCTGCCCTCCACAGGGCATTTCTCTATAGCACTTCTCTATAGCATTTCTCTATAGCACTAAGTACTGACAGAGCATCCCTGATGCAAACAGCAAGATAAGGTCTGCCAGATCCTGTCAGAGGGGTAGGTCATGACCACGTGGAGAAACTATCAAAACCTGCTCAGTCTTAACCAGTGAGCAATGAACCTGGCCTGAGGTGGAGAGGCAGCCTTGGGTCTGTAAGGAAGGACAACTGCAAGTCCCATCCTATTTCCTCTCAGGCAGATGCACCAGTTTTAACCCCTCCACCCCCTTGATTCATGTGCTCAAATGAGTCAGGACTCTCATAAAAAATATGCTAAGGAAATAACAGAGAGAGGAGCAAAACCTCATGGTCTCAGACACTGAGTAACCACAGAGGGACAGATGATCCCTACCCCAAAGCACTTGTGGTATGGCTGGGTGAGACAGAAAAGCTATGATGGAAACAAAGAGGGAGAAGATGTACTTAAAATCACCCAGCAAGGTAGCAGCAGTGCCAAGAGCAGATAACAGCAGATAACCCTGGGCTCAGCACCTTACTGACCTGCATGTCACCTCTCATTTCAGGGGCATTCAGAAGAGAAAGCAAATGTAACACAGAAATTAAACACATAAGGCTGGTTTGCCCTCTCCTTATTCCATCTCTCTGTACTAAGTGTCTGCTTCACTGTCAGGGCTCTCTTTTCATCCATATATACAATATACCCAGTGTTATCCCCTCTGACTCTGGAGTTGCATGACCCAACCATGAAAAAATGGTTCTGATTCATTTACATTAAAGATGTGGATATTTTAAGGGGCATAGAAGACCTTCTCTCGTGATTGTTAAATGTCCACAGTGAAGCACACAGAGCATAAGCCCCTGGGTCACGAAATGCAGCATTTTTTTCATTCTTATCTCCTTTCTCCAGCTTGCCAGAACACTGCAAGCCATCATATTGATATATAAGCAGCAAAATCTCCCTCCCAGAATGCAAAAAAAAAAAAAAAAAAAGAATGGCCTTTAAACAACATTGGCCTTTGCCAGGGAAACACACAGCTACAACAGCAGGAAACACAACACAGGTTATTATAAATATTAAATACAGGCAGCCAAAGGGTAACAAGGAAATGCAGCCATGAGCATCATCTCGATAATTTGTGAAAAGATGTGTGGTGCCATAGGGAAGCGAACAGAGCTGGCACATGAATGCACAGATCTGAGTTTTCCAGGCAAGTAGAACTGAAATCAAACAGGATAGAGGAAACAGGTTTCCAGACTTCAGGCTCAGTTCCTCAATTAGGTCTCTGATGAAGCATTGCCTTTACTTTGAACCCACTCCTGGGGGAACTGGCATACAGCTGATATATCCCATGTGCAGACCACTCCCCAAGTGCTGGAAATGCCTATTTTACAAGCAAGGCAGATCAGAGGGAGAAAATTACAGTTTCAACCTCCCACTCCCATCCCTGCCAGCTCTGCCTCTCTCTCTCACTGTGTAAAGCTCTACCCCCACTTTTCTTGGACTACACCTGAGCAAAGGCCTTGCCAAGTGCTCTCTGGGTCAAGGGATCACTCCCCTCAAACCCACATGCACATCCCACGGGCCTTGGAGAAAACAGGCATCTGGTCTCGAAAGTCAATGACAGGCACTAAAAAGGCCTTCAGGGGTGTCCTGCTGACAGCAGAACCAGAGGCTGCAGGAGGCACAGCAAATCACAGCAGCAGAGGGACCTGTCCCTGGGCTGGGACATAAGGGGGCCTTGGGGACCCATTACTGAGACCTTTAATATAATATTCAAGCACGGAGCAATCCGTCATGTGCTCTGCCAGCCGTCACACACCGCAGCCTATCTTTGTAAATTAGTCTCTACTTCCCCTTCTGAAAGGGAAGAGGAGAAGGAGAGCCTCTAACCTATTCCCACATCTTGGAGAAGAAATTCTATATTATTAGTGTGGCCATCCATCATGCTGCCTGCTCTGTAAGAAATGTGCTCCTTTTAACGCAGAAATCAATCCTTTCCTATGGAAAGGAAACAAATGTAATCACTACTAAGTGTTGCTAGTCCTTCTTGGCTTTTGTATCTGGGACTCCGAACATCTTGATATTCTTCGTGGATTTTCAGTGCTGACCAAAAGTTGAACTTGTTGCAAGTGAAATTTCTGGAGGAAACTGGGAGTGTCCCATCTGAAAGCTATAAAGAACTCCATGAAAAACAACAGAAAACACTCATATGCCTGCAACAGATGTATTTGTTGGAGTAAGGAAGTTTTCCCTAAAGTTTCATTTTATGTCCCAAACTCAGGAAAGCATCCCAAATAGGGATATCACTCAAACAAATGATTAATTTTAAAGCAGACATGCCAAGCACACAATCCGTGGGCCAGATTCAACCTGCACAACACATTCACCATGAGCCATACGTCATATTCTCCAAAACTGTATTTTTATTCCATAAATTATTTTTCTTGTGTTCCTGGCTTCAAGGACCAGCAACCTGGTACAACCAGAGGCAGCAGGACCTGTCTGGCTCTGTGAGCAACCAGCGATGATTCTGAGGGGCAAATATCACACACACACCCCTTTCAGATGGGAGTCAAAAGTCATTCTTCCCATCCCACACAGTGAAACTGGGTCAGAACTCCCAATTCTTGCTTTGTCCTCCCACAGTTCCTCTGGATCTCAAAGCGGAATCTCACTCCTACCAACCTCTGCAGGCTCAAGAGTGTGTCCTGCTCGCTGTGAGCACCCAAGTCCTTGCACTGTGCCTGCAGGGGAACTTGGCTGCAAGTTCCCCGCATAGCTCAAATGTCTTTCCTGAATGAAGACCCAAAGAAAAAAAGAATTTAGAAGAATTTAACCAGCTATCTAAGAAGAGAAAGGAGGAATGCAGAGAATGAACCCACCAACATCAAAACCCAGGAAGCTGCCTTTTAGCCATGAGACAATCTCGCTGATAGACTAGATTTTTCTCACCCCAGCTGGGAGTAATGTTTTCTTTCCTTTTTTTTTTTTCCCATTTGCTGAATGTGCTCATTCTACAGAGGGCTTTTTTTTTTTATAAAAAAAAAAAAAAAAAAAAGACAACAGACATTCATGGCTCCCAGCTGTCAAAAGCCACAAAATGCCTGAGGCTGTCTGTCTTCTTGCAAATGTCGAAGCCATTTTCCTGCAGTGTATGTTCCCATTAATCAACTTTCAGGCTGGTCTCAGTCTATATCATTGTCCATAAGCCAAGAGAGATGCTTTGGGGTCAGTAATGTAACGCAGCAGCGCCGAACCTACCACAGCATTGTCAGACAAAGATGTCTCAGCTGGGCTCTTCTTCCACGGGAGTCAGTGGGGTTTTATTTCAGTGTGGCCCAATTCAGAGTCAGGAATAAAGGTAATATCTACAGATTGGACAACTGTTTCTTTGAACATCATCACCAGAAAAAAGCAAAGCCTCAGACCCATAAAAATGAAATAGCTTTGGTGAGTGGACTAAACTCCATCTCCTCCAGAACTAATAAAACAGTGATTAATTTCCACTGAACTACCAGAGGCGGGACTGAGTGGTGACTGATGGTGTCCCCTGAGCTCCTCTTACTGAAGTCCTGAGAGTAAACAGGGTCCTGGGATGTGGATATGTGGGGGTTGTCAGGAGTGAGAACAGCATATTCACCATTTGCTGCTGAAAAAACATATCCATGTCTGGGGTTCTCACTTCAAAAAGAAAGTTGAAAAGCTCTAAATGGTTCAGAGAAAAGCTCTAATAAAGGGGGAAAGCTGGGTTTGAGTGAGAGGTTAGAAAGTCAATCTGCTTGGCTAATGCAACAGAGAGTTCAAAGACGCCAATGTTGAGGCCCATAAATACTGCAAGAGCCAGTTTCCACTATCAGAGCCTCTCCCAACCAGCAGAAACAGAATGACGCAAGTTTGGGCTGAAGAAATTCAGAGTATAAATCCAGAGCTAAGAAATTGAACTGTGGCAATCACGAAGAAGTGGAACGGCCTCACCGGCGTCGTGGCACGTCCGCGGGAAGCTCAAATGCTTGGCTCAGCCAGGGGCTGAGCAGAGGTGCTGCAGCTCTGGCACGTGTTGTGCCCGCAAAAACCTCTCATCTTACTCATGGCCACAGGGATGGAACAAGTTAAAACTGAGGCCAGCGAAGATCAAGCAGTGACGTGACCCATCACTCACTGCCAGCTCAGCAACATGGCCCACGGGCCCAACCCAACCAACGCGGGCTGGAGCAATTGGATGTAATTGCCCCTTCTTGACTTCTTACCTCCAGAGAAGCCACAAAAGGACCTCCCACGTCTCTGTCAGTGGCAGAGGACCTGGCCCTGACATCAGAGCCCAGCAGATAGCTCACAAGGCTCCCCTCAGCCAACATGAAGGATTACCTTCACTCACTTCACTTACCTTCTTCTCTCCTTTAAGGCAGGTAGAGGGTCAAGGCAGGTTGGCTTCACAGTGAAGCATTTGTCACATGTGAATAATTCAATTAATGGATGTGAAAATGTCCATTAGGAGTCTGGTGACAGCCAAGTGATATGAGGGTCACCATGAGAAGACAAGCAGCAGCAAAGGGAAGAAGCAAGAAATATGAGCAGGGTCCTGCATGTGCTCCTGGAAGAAAAATAGGACCTTTCTTCATTGCATTTCTTTCACAGAAATGCCTTTGCTTAGAGGGCTTGTATCTTATCTCACCATTCAGGTCATCTTTTAACTGCTGATAATTTTAATTTCAACAGGCACTTGATGTGCTAATCAAACCTGATGTCTCCCAGCAGGATGGCAAATCCCAAGCATGGATGTGATTACTTGGCTTCTAAGGAAAAACAGTGGAGTGTAAAGAGAGAAAAAACCCAAACACATCTTTTATAGGGATTATTTACTGATCTCTTCACATATTATTCACCCATATTGGTCTATTTTATACCCAGAGTTATCCAGGCACACATTACTTCTTCTGCTGCATCGCACAGCAGAAGGAGGGACATAGTATGAGGCAAATGGTAATGGGAGCTCCCTGTTTTTTGTGCCATTAGCCAGAGTTGACAACAAAGCCAAAATCTCACATCTGCAATCCCAGATCACAAGGACTGCACAGTTGTTCCCTTCAGGAGCAGGGTTGGACAGTGGGTGAGGGTGTAGATGTGACCTAGAAGTTCAGAACAGTGCAGGCACCTCAGGTACAAATTCCCTTTTCCCAGATTCCCAGGCCAGCCCTGGGGATGGGCACCCAGCTGATGAGGTGACTTCAGCATGGGATCCAGGTCCCCTACCTCTGCCTGTTGTGGGCTGCTGTGGGTGGGCTCACAACTAGGGAGAAGATAAATGCCTCCTCCCCTTCCCCTGACTCAGGCTTGTAAAATACAGCATCTTGGAGAGACCAGGAGCTAATAAATCCTAATGCCTGGGTGAATGGTTGTGTGCTATGATCAGTCCCAGAGGGAGGCAATCACTGCCTGACAAGATTAAACTGAAAAGTCCTAGTGGGTGGGAGGGATGGGGAAACTCCCAAGCAGTGGTCCAAGCCTTCCTCCCTTCCTGAGCAGTGGTGCTCCCCAGCAGGCCAGTGTTTGACAGAGGAGGAGGAAAAGGATGCAACCTTTTCCTGAGGAAAAGGATGCAACCACTCACCCAAAGCAAAGCAGCCTCTTCTCCATCTGGGAGCAGACTTCAGGACTGACCTCAAGAGCAAAGGTGAGATCTTTGCTCACTCAGGGCCTGGACCTGCACCATCCCCTGATCAGCAAAGTCTGGACTCCAAGAACTGCCTCATGATCACGATGGATTGTTCAGATACAAAAAGCATGGATAAAAGTAGTAAAATTTCTCCCAGACCCCAAAATAGTTCTTGCAGCAATGATATCTCTGCACTACCTTTCTCCCCAGTATCCTCAGTTCCTGTTGACAACCAGACCACCGTGCTAAGGCAGCTTGCACCTGAAAGTCACTCAGCCTCGATGCACTCAGGAGAAGGAGCATCCCAAAACCAGGCAGCAGAACAAGGCACTCCATGGCCATTTCCACTCCAAACCACCCTGAATCCCAAGAGGTTCATACAAACCCCAAGCTGGAGGTGGCTCAGAAGATCCACAGGTTCAGTGCAGAGTCCAAGGTGTGCAGAACAGCACGGCTTGAGCAGCCGGGCTGTGTGATCCAGGACATGAAAACACCAAGCAGACAACACTCATTCAGGTGGCATTAACCTGGACTGGTGTCTGCCAAGCAAAACATAGTCCAGCAGCACTGACCAGCTCATTGCAATGATGAACATGAAGATACAAATCTGTCCCTACAGCCAACCCTTCACACACAGAATGTAGCATCTCTGCCTGATCATGGCAGGACAGATAGCGACAGGACAAGGGGGAGTGGTTTCAAACTAAAAGATGAGAGATTTAGATTAAGTGTTCAGAATAAATTCTTCACTGTGAGGGTGGTGAGGCCCTGGCACAGGTTGCCCAGAGAAGCTGTGGATGCCCCAGCCCTGGGAGTGTTCAAGGCCAGGTTGGATGTGGCTTGGAGCAGTCCGGGATAGTAGAAGGTGTCCCTGCCCATGGCAGGGGGGTGGAACTGGATGATCTTTAAGGTCCCTTCCAACCCAAACCATTCTAGGATTCTGTGCTCATGTGCAGCCTCAGGTCTGCTATGCAACTGTCCTTGGAAGGGTCCACCAGCCCACTCTGAGACAGTTTTCATGGAGATATGGAGAGAAAAGCAGCCACTTCTGCAACATTTTCTTCTTCTCTGTCCGCCTGCTGACAGCAAGCGAATTTGGAGCTCAGTGCTCAGGCAGGAGCACACAAGGGCATCTGTGGTATGAGTCAGTTTTGAGATGCTCATCTGGCAAACTCTGTGCGGAAACACAACAGCTGCTTGTCAGCCTGAGTCCTCTTGTGTTTTGTCTTTCAAAGAAATCCAATTAACCTGCTTCCTTTTGCACTTAGCAGTTCTAACAACAAAGAGCATCACCTGGAAGGCCTTTTATAGGCAAAATAAATGCCATGGCAACTGGGAAGATATTTCCAATAAATCCCAGCTGCGTCCTTCAGACTTCAAGTCCAGGGGACATTTCCCACATCGTGATTTCTCTCTTTCAATATCCTCCATTTCTGGGAAGTATTGACTAAATGTTAAGCCTCCAGACTTAATTTCTGGTTCGATCCTCTGAAAGGGCAAGAATTCATCATTCAGTTTCTCTGGAAAGGCTGGTACAGAAACACTGAGAAACACTGATCACTGTGATTAATTGTCACATACGAGGGAGCATCCTATTCAAGGAAAAATTAGACTCAGTTCTACATGGGTTATTTACAAACCAGCTGCTCCAGCCATTAAAATTGCCCTTAATAATCTGCTTCCACCGCCGTAGTTTAACAAGTGGATTTTCTTTCAAGCCCCCATTTTCTCCAGCTCAGTGCATCTCATCACAAAATAAAGGCCTTGCTTCAATAAATAGCATTGTTAAGGACACTCCTGCTGGAATGAGCCTTTCCTACCAATGTTTCAAGTCTGGAAAGAGCCTCCTCTGAACACTAAAGAAATCTATCAGAAATAACCTTGGAATTTGTATGTTTATATCTGTGTAGCTGTGGAAACGCAATGAAGAGGGATGACTTTTGTTTCGCAAGGCAAATACAAAATCTATGATATCCTTCAATATTACAAGGCTTCCCTCTCATCCTGTTGCAAGCAAAGGGCTCTCACCCAAGATGGGGTTTTTTTTATATAAACACCTCCCTTCCCCTAGCATAGATCAATCCAGTTCTGAGCACATTCCTTGGCATCCTCACCCCTACTTGCTCTCAGGCTGTTGCAACACTTTACATGTTCCCGGCTGGATGCGGCGACCCAAGGGTTGACTTGGCATTGGAGGAGGCTGGGTTGACCCCTAGTCCTGCTGAATCCACACTTCCAGTGGGGTGTCTGGGACACACGCAAGGAGGCTGATTGAGAGATGAATCACCTGTTGCTGGGGATGAAATAGATTCTTTTCTCTACAGCTTGTGGAAGGTATTGGTGAGGTGGCTGCAGGCAGCAGAGAGGCTGGAGAGTGCAGTGCAGAGAATCTGCTGGGGCACATCCCTGGTTGAATCCTCATGCCAACAAGCGCCCCAGAACTATCCACAGGAATAACTGGGCTTAAGTTTTTCGTTTTCACTGCTTCCTTCTTTTCTCCTCTCTGCTCCCCACCTCCTTTGCACCACTGCTGGGAGTGCTCCCTGCTGCCTCCTTCTATCTGATTTTATAGAATCAAAGAGCTACAGCATGGTTTGTATTGGAGGGGACCTTCAAGGTCATCTCACTCCAACCCCCCTGCAATGGTCAGGGACACTTTCCACTAGACCAGGTTTCTCCAAGCAACATCCACCCTGGCCTTGAACACTTTCAGGAATGGAGTGTCCACAGCTTCTCTGGTTTCCTTTTAAGTCTCCAGCCCAGCCTCAAGGGGGTGAAGCTGGATACGCCCAAAAGATCTCTTACAACAGAGCAAGCCCCCTTTGCACCTCTGCTTTCTCTGTCCTTCCCCATCCATTGAGGAGAGTCAGGACCCCTTCAGCTGAAGCAGGCAGAGCCTCCATCCTTCTGCTAACTCCAGCATTCATTGGCATTTGGGTAATGTCCTTCCCAGCACTGAAAAGCCTCAGGCCAAACTATGCAGGGCAGAGATTGGCCCCTCTCAAAACCCCTTTGCAAACTGCCTACTGCTGACATCACCCCAAAATTTCTTTCCCAAGTACCTGCATGGCACCAAGCATTCCAATCCCAGACTGGAGCCCCGAGCGTGGCTGTGATGTTAATAACAGGCACAACCCATCAGTGCAACCCAGTTATTGCATGTGCTGCACACACGAGCCTGCCTTTAATGATGTGTGTGTGCACAGGCTGTTATTCCCTGCAGCAGCCCCAGCAAACAGAGTAACCTGGGGCAGTGCAACGTGCTTGTCCAAGGCAGGGTTAAGTAGGTGATGATAAACTATCACCGCCATAATCAAAACCCACGCACACAGCACCAGATGTGTTTGGCATCCTGCAAACAAGGGCTCCAGGCCAGCACTTAGTGATGTGTGAGCCAAAGGGTTTTCCCAGAACTAGGCTGAGGCTTGGGAAGGAAGCTGCTCCTTTGGGGCAGGACTACCTTCCAAGCAAGTGTATGGGACACCATCTGGAAAAGGGCATGGGACCGGCACTGGTAACACAGGAACAGAGGCTCCCTGCTGCAAAAACACACAAGCAAGTTGTGGGGGGCAGAAGTTGCTTCACCAAGGACACGTAGAGATAGGACAAGGGGAAGCAGCTTTAAACTGGCAAAATGCAGGATTAGTTAGATTAGACGTTAGGAAGAAATTCTTGCCTGTGAGGATGGTTAGATCCTGGCACAGGTTTGTCCAGAGAAGCTGTGGATGCCTCATCCCTGAAAGTGTTCAGGGCCAGGTTGGGTGTGGCTTGAAGCAACCTGGTCTAGTGGAAGGTGTCCCTACGCATGGCAAGGGGTTTGGAACCAGATGATCCTGAAGGTCTCTTCCAACCTGAACCATTCTGTGATTCTGTGATTGAAGGACATTTTCCAGACCATCTCTTGTAGCCACATTCTCAGCCTCATCTGCCAAGGCCCCAGGCCTCAGGGCTAGCGGCTGCTGTTCTGTTCATTAGGAAGAACTTTTCAACTCTGCTCAGGAAAGCATAAGCATATGGAGGAAAGGAAAACCTGGATTCGGGCAGGATACAATGGCAGGACTAGGCAAGGAAACCATGAGTGGGAGATGTATCACCAGAGACAGACCTAAGGGAAAAGCTTGGACAGGGAGAGGAAATTAGGGCTGCCCAAGAAAATCACTTCTAGTATTCTCCAACTTTGCTGTGCTTAGCTTGGCAAGCATGTCATCCTGTGTACAAGAGCCTCCAGAAGGGAGGAGAGGGTACAGGAGCTGATATGATGGGGAATGTTTGGAGCAAGACAGTACATTGGGGATCAGCCAAATCACATAAATCAGTGGGATTTCAGGGCCTGATCTCAAGATTTTTGAAGCTGGTTAAACATCACTGTAGATCTGAGACTTTCTGCTTCAGACCCCTTGCAAGGTTCAAGGCCTGCAAGCATTTTCTTGATGCCTAATAAATTTATTAATTCTTGCCAGGAGTAGAGATAATATGTTATTGATGTCCTTAGGTATGGGTATCTTCATGGACATTCAACATATCCCCTCCTTTCTGCATTAAAAAAAGCCAAAACCAAAATACTTATGGAAAATCTCTTGCCTAATATCTAATCTAAATCTACCCTCCTTCAGCTTAAAGTCATTCCCCTTTGTCCTGTCACTCCATGCCCTTGTCCAAAGTCCCTCTCCAGCTCTCTGGGATCCCCTTAGCTACTGGAAGGTGCTCTAAGGTCTTCCAGGTGCCACAAGACCAGCTCCCTAAACACTGCATCCTTTTGCAATTACGAATTTCCTCCCCCTTTCCAGCTTCACTTTGTAAACTATTTGTATGCTGATGGTTTTTAAATAGCTCCCAATGAGGATTTTACATACAGGGAATGGCAGAGGGAAGTAAATCTGTGGGCTGGAGATTTATGTAAACACAAATTCCCTGCAACAGCAAGTTCCTCACTGCATGTCGCTCATTTCACAAAAACACGCCATCAGATAAAGGCATGTACGTGATTCATTTGCTGCCCTCTGATGTGGTGGAGCTCTTGAATGAGAAGTTTAAACTATCCTGCTTAAAATCAGACTCATAGGACTCACAGGCTGAGGTGACATGGCAAAAGGCAGGCTGAGTTTCTAAAAGACGTGGAGTTGTGCAAAATGGACTATTCCATGGGTGCTAAAAACTCTCATGGGGGCTAGGAAAGAGGTTTTGTTCAGCCGTGCCAAGATGTTGGTGTGTGGAAACTAGAAAGTTGTATTTATATCTACTGGCCTGCTCTGGAAGCTGTTACAGGCTTGACATTCATTGCCAGTGGATGTTTTATCTTCCCTTGCTTGTGCTGGAAATATTGTGGGACCACAATGATGGCAGACTGCGAGATAGTGCAGCCATTATTAGACCAAAATAGTCTTGTCTTTGCTGCTGCTATTTTTTCAGTCATATTTGTTTCTTCTTCCCAGGAAATGGGCCAAAGCTGGTAAAATTGTTAAGCATTTTGGGAGAGAGCTGTGAGCACACGTGCTTCATGGAGGGCTGGCATCAGTCCACATGGCTCTATAGAAACATAGAATGTTTTGGGTTGGAAGGGACCTTAAAGGCCATCTCATTCTAACCTATCATGGGTAGGGACACCTTCCATTAGACCATGTTGCTCCAAGCCCCATCCAACTGGGCCTTGAACACTTCCAGGGATGGGGCAGCCACAGATTCTCTGGGCAACCTGTGCCAGGGCCTCACCATGCTCACAGCCAAGAATTGCTTCCTAATATCCCATCTAACCCTGTCTTCTGTCACTGTGAAACCATTCTCCCTTTTCCTGTCACTCCAGGCCCTTGTCCAAAATCCCTCTCCAGCTCTCTTGTAGCTCCTTTAGGTACTGGAATGTGCTCTAAGATCTCCCCAGGCCATTCCCTTCTCCAAGCTGAACAACACCAACTAAAACAATCATGAGATAAAAAGCACTTCGGTGGTGGAGATCCGGGACTCTCTGCAGGGAAGTCTGGTAGCCCCATTTCTCAGAGGGGAAAAATAAAGCCCTGGCAGAGTTGCTTCCAGAGCCATAAGAGGCTCCCAGTGGGGCTTCAGACCTGTCTGCAGATACCACCCAACTGACCCCACCAGCTGGGATGCACCAAGGATTGTGCTGCTGTACCCGAAAGAATTTGATGTTCAGATCCCCAGCCTCTGTGTCCTGACCACAGTCTGTCTAGACTCAGTGGTTACTCATATGAAACAGGGAGGGTTTCACACCGGAGTTCAGAATCCTGTTTTGTCTCTGTGGGAAAATGTCCAGCTCCTCTTTCACACCCCCAGCATCCCCATGGTGGGTGCACCGGGAAGCTCTTCTGACAGTAAGAGATCTTGCTCTCTGTTAGACATCGAAGTAAAATGTCCAGGTGCAACTTGTGCAGAGGAAGAAAACCCTGGCCCCTGGTCTGCCTGCAGTAAAAATCCTTCCTCCTCCTCAAAACCCATCCCAGATCTTCTGGCCACAGAGATCCCCTGGCACCAGCTGAGCCCCCCGCTTTCTGCCAGTATGTTGGAGAACCTGGGTGAAGGCAGCCTCCAAGCACAGGTCTGAGGAATTTTGGTGGGGTTGGTGGGCAGGTTTACTCTGGAAAGCAGGCTGACATCAGTGCACAGAGTGGATAAACCTTCTTCTGAGCATAGAGAATCATCCCCTGTGACAAGAGGTCAGCACTCCAGGCAAAGATGGGCAGGAGGTTGGTGTCAGACAAAACTGTTCTCTCCAGCCACCATCAAATGGACTTGCCAAGGGAGCTGAAAATCAGACATTTCAGAACACTTTAAAAACAGTGTTTAACTGGCCCTGAGTCCTGGCACTGTCTTCACAGTCCATCTGCTGAGTGCTCCCTCTCCTTTCCTATGGGATGTGTTATTCCCAGCTACTCCCCCAGGACCAGAGAGGAAATTCCCCTGTTTGAACACACCAGTGCCTGGTTTGCACAGGGTGTCCCACAACCCTGGAGTTTCCCTACAGAAGCCTGCCCACATTTTGCTCCTGACCACAAAGCATTTGCTTTGCATTTAGCAGGAACAACCAGTTTAGTGTTTGGATGAATGATCGGTGTTAATTAGTAGCATTCAAAATTAAAATAAAGGTCAGAAGAGGGTAGGCATTATCAAAGAGCCTTGTTTGCTCAAAGGAAACATTAATGACACTTGTTCAGTGCTTCAAGATAAACTTGTTCAGGCACTGAGTTAATGAAGAAATAAATACTCCTCTCCGCAGAACGTCACTACTCCTCAAACACAAACCACATGTCTTTCATCTCAAGGTGTGCCCTGCCCTATCTCTCATCTCTCCTCTCTGTTTAATTTCTCCTCACTCTCCACATGCCAGCTCCCCTCCCCTGAGCAGCTGCAGGATCACCATCACCATCAGTTCATTGGACTTGGAATGACAGCAGAGGTGTCACCCCAGAGCCTTCTGCAATGTCATCTCACTGCCCCTTCTTCCAGCTCTCCTTTATTATGAAGCAACGGACAAGGGGATGTCACAGGGCTTGGGAGTACGGGGCAGGTCCTTTCAGGACCTCAGTCTTCTCCAGCCAGTCCAGACAAGCATGAGCTCCTCTCCTTCTACCCAAACCTGTCCATCTAGAGAGATCCTGACAGGCTGGACAGGGAGGTCCATGTAAACCTCATGAAGTTCAACAAGGTCAAGTGTGAGATCCTGCACCTTGGTCAGGGCAGTCCAAAGCACAGGTACAAGATGGGAAGAGAACGGATCAAGAACAGCCCCGAGGAGAAGGATCTGTGGATATTGGTGGATGAGACACTGGACACGAGCTGGTAACGTGCCCTCGCAGCCCAGGAAGTCAACTGTTTCCTGGGCTTCTTTCCCAGCAGTGTGTGCAGCAGGTGAGGGAAGGGATTCTGGCCCTCTACTCTGCTCTGGAGAGACCCCACCTGCAGTGCTGTGCCCAGCTCTGGGACCCTCAATGTAAAAAAGGACATGATCTGTTGGAGCAAGTTCACAGGAGCCCACAAAGAGGCTTGACTCCCTCTGCTACGGAGACAGACTGAGAGAGCTGAGATTGTTCAGCTGGAGAAGAGAAGGCTCTGATGAGACCTTCCAGCACCTTCCAGTACCTAAAGGGGATACAAGAGAGATGGAGAGGGACTTCTTACAAGGGCATGTAGCAATTGGACAAGGGGGAATGGTTCAAACTTAAAAAAAGGACAGATTTAAATGAGATATAGGGAAGAAATTCTTCCCTGTGAGGGTTGCCCAGAGAAGCCGTACCTGCCCCATCCCTGGAAGTATTGTAGGTTGGGTTGGATGGGGCTTGGAGCAACGTGGTCTAGTGGAAGGTGTCTCTGCCCATGGCAGGGGCTTGGAACAAGATGGTCTTGAAGTTCCCTTCCAACCCAAACCATTCTGTGATTCTATGACCTGATGCTCCTGGTTTTATTGCTGCCTAGGTAGATGCACCACCAGATCACAAGCTCCCCTGGGCAGGGCCACCTTCCTGCCCCATGTCTGTGCCATATCTGGTGCAACAGAGCCCATCTCAGGGTCCCAGATACACAGGAAGACGTGTGGGTCCAGATCCTTCTCAGCTGACTGCAGGTGCTTTGCTGGTGCAGAATGAGCCAGAAGCAAATGAACTGAGCACTCTCACCTGAGAGCTGGGTCACCTTCTGCAGGTGATTTGCTCCATCGACAACAGAGGGAGCCCGAGGATGTCTGTGCTCCAGAGTCAGGCACCTCAGGCAAGTTTAGGGTGGGATGAATCCAGGGCTAAAAAATACAAATACGTTCAGAAGCCAGCAGTAGCAGCATTCACATGTATTTATATATACACAGAAAGAAGGAGGGAGGGAAAGTGCACGCACACCCTTTGGCTCCTCCATGACCCCCAAAAGTGCCATAAATCACTTTCAGCAGGACAGCAAAATGCAGCAAGTTTTGCCTCCTGCCATAATTTTGGCAAACCCTGCCCTACCATCGGTAGAGCAGTGAGGGGGCTGCAGAGCCAGTGGGAAGAAACCGAGGTCCAGGAGCTGGGGGTTTCCAGGCATCATGATCCCTGTGCCAAGAACACAGAGCTCCAGGTCCCACTGCTAAAACCACCGAAGGTTGAGGAAGATGATATTTCCATCTTTTGGAAACTAAATACTGGGAACACGCCTACACAGTCTTTGTCATAATCTTCCAAATTCAGCTAGAAGTAAAGAACAGGCAGAGGTCAAACTTTTCCTGGCTTAACAGAAGCGCTATCAAAACTTAACCTGTTCCCTGCTGGAATCACGCAGATCCCAACAAAGACACTCTCGTGCATGACGAACACACATTTTTGCCTTTGCAGCAGCGTAATTTTCCTTCTCCCCCTTTCCCTGCGTGCTCAGGCGATGCAGACAGCGACGGTTCCGACACCAGCAAGGAGGAGCAGACCCGGCTGCATGACAGCCATCTGTGGAGAGATGCAATCCTGCATCCCGCGTCCCATCCGGCTGCAGGCGCCCGGCGGAGCCGCTCTGCCGTGCCAGGAGCACACGAGCCAGCCCGGCGCTGCTGCTTCACCCCATCTCCCACGCTACGGGAGAAGAGGCAGGAAAAGATGGGCTTCCAAGGGAGAGCAGATGGGCACCTGTCAGCGGCCATACGTCAGGGGATCCGTGCTTTGGATTGTGCATTAACAAAAAAAAAAAAAAAAAGGAAGGAAAATGGGGAAAAAAACCCCACCTTCTGCAAGATTTTCTGATTTTCAGTTGCTATGTGGGAAAAAAAAATGAATTGGCAGCTCTCCCCTTTTTTTCCTGAGTGAACAGGAGTGAAACAGCCTGGTATCCCACATTTGTGGCAGCACCCCTCACCATTTTGGAAGGGCAGCAAAGAGGGGTCTGTTTCCCTGAGTTATATCCCTTTGATGTTTCAGGGGAGCAGTGGGCAGCTGCATGCAGATGGCCCAACCTGGGAGCAGCAAATTGGCGAAAGACTTGAACTGTGCAGCTCAGCAGCATCACTTCCCAAGAGGTCAGGAGTTAATTCAGATCTATGGGTTGATGGTTATAAGGATCCCAAGCCCTGAAAATCGATAGCAGACACCAAATGTGACACATTAGACAGCGATGGGGCAAAGATGCTCAAGTAACTTTATCTTGCCCAGCAGCCCTGTGTCAAGGCTACTTGCTCCAGCCCAGCTGTCTCTGAGCTCAGGAGCCATACGGCTGGTAGGACTTCAGAGAGGGAGATCAAATTCAGAGGCAGCAAAGCATGAGGTTGTTTGCTTTCCACATCCCTGCTCAACTTTTGGCCTCCTACTTTCGCAATGAATTTCCGGGAGGTTCTCAGCGTTGCTCCCCCTGTAGCAGACTGCACTTCCAGCTACAAAAATAGCGCAGACACTAAAACGATCTTCAGGAATCAGATAAGAGCTCCTCCCAGGAGGAACAAAAAGGTTTCTTTCTTCTCTTTTCTTTTTTTGTTCTTTGTGTTTGAGAAGGCTGATGTGTTACAAATATAGATTGTGATTTCCATCCCAAAGTGATTTGCAAGAGCTCCGCTGGCACCTCTGCGCAGAGCTGGCAGCAGGCGCCGCTGGGATGGGCTTCACAGAGGAGCACAGCCTGCCTGGGCTGCCCACAAAAACTGTCCAAATAACTGCACAGAATAACTGCACAGAATAACTGCAATAGACCTTCTGGTGTAGAAACTACCAAAGGTGACAGAAAAGAATCTTCTGACATTACTTCCTCCTAAAACGCAGCTCAGACAGGAAAATGCACAGGTGAAAGCTCTGTCACGTCACAGGTTTCTGTGGTCTTGGACAAGTAATTTTTGCCACTGAGTTTTGCCAAGGAAAGACTTAGGGAGCCTCCCACATCTCCCCCAGTTTTGAGCCGGTCACCCCACTCCTCCCTTCCCATGAGTTTGATGCTCGTCAGACTCTCCCAAGCCCCCTCGTCTTGTTAACTCAGAATAAGTGCCTGGGCCCTTGTTGGGTCAGTGTTCTCCCATCTCTGTGACTTGTATCAGCTCTCAGAGGGGTCCCACCAGTCCTGGAGCCAGGATGAGATAAGCCCTGGGAACATGAGGATGGGAGAGGGCAGGGAAGAGAGTGTGGGACTTCCGCCAGTCCTTCTCCCTGCTCGCTGCTTTTCATGGAAACACATTTGAAACCTTTCTCTTCTCTAGAATGAGAGCTTTAAAACTCCCTTATCTGCATATTGTTACTGATAAGCACCCTGATATATGTCTGGTCACACTGTGAACCCCCTGCCCCTTGCTCAAATGCACGTGCACACATGAACAGATACCCACAAGCCCCCAAAAGAGAGCCTTGAAATGCTACATAAACATAAATAAAGGTTACATAAACACAAATAAATAAATACAATACATCAAATGAGGCCATGAGGGACCTCAAGTAGTCTCCCAGTACATCTCCCAAGGCAGGGTGAAATTACAGTTTATTGCCCAACCCAGTGCTAAAAATATCCACTGGCCAGAATTCCAGTCTTCCTGGGCCACTGTTTCCCTTGACTCTCTCCTTTTCACCCTTTAAAAGCTTTTCCTGGAACTGGATGTTGCTCACTGCAGTTTAAGCCCAGACACATTCCCCCATCAGACACGGGGAATGTTCATTCCCATCCTGCTCTCAGAGCACATCTGGAGTCAGTTAACGTCTCCCACTCGGGCTCTGCTACACTTGCATCTCTTCTCCGGACAAACAGTGGCATTTTGTTCAGGAAGAAACAAAGAGCCAGTGGTTGGCCATAATGCACAAAGCAGAGCTGGTGACAGTGCTGGAAGGAGTGGATGATTTGGCTCATTTGTTGGTGAGCTGGTGGGAGCATGAAAATAGGACAAGTTTCAGCAGTGGCACGGGGGCCAGGCACTGTGAGACCCCAGTGGTGTTGTGCAGCATGACTTTGCTGCTCACAGCCTCAGCATCCCATTCCCACTCCTGGGCTGGCACACAGGTGCCAGACTGCATTTTGTAGCATTTTTCCATTTTAAACATTCTCCTTGCAGGGGGTCAGAAAGAGAAGCATAGTTATAAAATAGTTATAAAACCAGACTGAACACGTGCTGGACTAAAATCCACATGCTGCAGCATCAGTCTGACAGAGGGCAGGTTTAGATTTGATATTAGGGAGAAATTTTTGACTGTGAGGGTGGTGAGACACTGGCACAGGTTGCCCAGAGAAGCTGTGGGTGTCCCACCCCTGGAATTGTTCAAGGCCAGATTGGACAAGGCTTGGAGCAACATGGTCTAGTGGAAGGTGTTCCTGCTTTTGGCAGGGCGGTTGAAACAAGCTGGTCTAGAAGATCCCTTCCAAATCATTCTATAATTCTGTGATCCTATGAATATGGCCTTGTTTCATCATTTGTTGTGGTCCTCACTCAATGCTCCCCCTCCAACCTGGAGCATGGCCTGTGCATACAACAGCACCTCGCAACATGACTCACCTCCAAAGCATATTTTTCACCCACAAAGCTGCAACTCGCCTGTCGAAGGTCACCACCCTTCAGCAGAGGGAAACAGTGGCTGGGGACAGGGTGCACATCCACCCCTCTGCTGCTGCACCCACTGAGAACATGAGCCCTGCCAGCAGTTTAGATCAATGCACCAACCTCTTCCATGGGGAGTCCTTGATGGGAGACCTCATACCCCTCTCACACCTTTCATTGCATCTCCTCTCAGAGCCCTTAACAGGGGCAACAGAACAAAACCATACAAGAAGTCGTGTATGTAGTTGGGATAGCAGAGGACAAAATACGCCGCATAAATTCCTGGGCTTAGCACACTGATGCTCTCTTCTCCCTTTAACACCAAAAAAGACCCATTGAGCCTTAGCTGTAAATCACCAACATGCAAGAATTTTCTGAGTCCTAACTGAAAGGGAAAACACCATTTACTTGCACAGTTTAGCCTCACAGAAATTCTGCATGAGTTTCTCTCAGCTCAGTAGGAGAGAGCTGATGAAATCCCATCTGAAAGTGTCAGGGCCTCAGGTCAGTCTAAACACTCTTCTGGGAGCATCCTGAATCCTCTTCCCTCCCCCATCCTCAGAGACACTGCTCCACATTTTTGCTTTACTGTTTTTCTTGGCAGCTGTTTTCTTTCAAGTCAGGCTATGGCTGTGTCTCTTTTAGGTACTTAAATTCATATTCTTGATTCATTTCTTCCCTAATCACTTGGGATACTGAGTTTTACAAAAGGGAGTATAATTAATCTTCCAGGTTTGTGCATGTGTGATGAAAAAGATGTGATCCGTGACAATTTAATGCCCTAGCTAGCTGCTGTTAGACAATGGAAATTTCTGAGTTATACCCAAAAAAAGCCACACCCAGGCTCACAAAGACAGCAGCAGCTGACAAGCATCTTCTCCAAACTCTTCAACAGGAACATTTTTTTGAGGGCGCTTTTGTTGTTGTTGTTTTAAACTTGGCCCCAAAAATAAGTTGCAGAAGAACAAAGCTGGCAACTTATGCAGCGGTTCGATGAGTTCCAGAAGCTGTTGAATTTCTCACGGCGTTATCAGCGATCTGGGAGACCCACCAAGGTGAATTTCATACAGCAATTGCTGCTAACTGTGCTTCGCTCCCCTCCAACATGCATTCCTCCTCCCACTCTCCTCCAACATGCATTCCTCCTCCCATTCCCTCCAACATGCATTCCTCACAATCCCTGGTTTGACAGTCCGCTCTCTTAGATGTTAACAACCCCGAGATGGACAACGGTGGATATTGGCTGCCCATAACAAATCTATTAGAGTGTCATTTCAGTAGGAAATGGTGGGAATGCTGCACCAATCAGACAGAGTTATAAAAGGTTAATGAAGATGAAAGGAAAGAAAATACAGAGGAAAAGCCCAGGCAGCCAGAGAGATTTTGGCAAGATTTGCTAAGCTGCTGCCTAGCCACTGCACTATTTCCTGCATTTCCCAATCCAGCTGCACATTTCCAGTAGCCTCAGCAAATCTGTATCTCTGGGAGAAACGCTGAACTACTGTGTGGCTGGTCACATTTGTACAGATTCGTGTCCATTGTCAAGTAAAATGGTCAAGTTTCCAGAAGAAATTCAGGAAGAAAGTTCATTTCATCTAGATACAGTGTCTCTGGAGAGGGTGAAGTCAGAAGTGATCCATCTTAGGCTGGAAATACATAACTGAAGTATTATCCACGTGTTGCTCACCCAGAGAGCTCTTTCCAAGTCACCTCAGTATTTCTGGATGGAAAATTTTTCACTCAGCATTATCAGAGACCTGATAGGAACAATCCTCTGGTACTGCTGGGTAGGACAGGATGGTGCAAGGCACTCCTTCAAAGCAGGGGGAAGAAACAACCACCCTCATCAAGGGACAATTCCTGACAGTACACTTTCACTGTAATATTCAAATTTCATGCTATGGGACTCCACTCCTTCCCTTTAGAAAGCTATTTAATACCCTAATAAGTATCCTCATCACACTTTTTTTTTTTAATCACGCCATTGTTTTATTCCTTATGTCTCTCACCACCTAAAATATCCCTTCTTCCTCAGCAGTACTCCAGGCTTTCAAATGACTGCGAGCTCTTGCCTAATCTCTCTCCTACTCCTCCTCCCAGACGGGTGCTTAGCTAAGCTATGCACATAACTCACTGTCAGCATCGCCACGTCAATCAGTCTCCCCAGATTCAGCACGCTGCCAGTGCTATTTTCTGAATCCCTGACACTTGTCACCATGTCTCCAAGCCAAGAAGGGGACATGGACCTGCTGGGTGGGATCAGACGGGCTCCACAGGGAGGGACTCGAAGCTCACGCTCTCCCCAGCAAAGGGCATCGGCACATACAACCCAGCCCATCACTCAGCAGTTTTGCTGCTCTCTCCTATGATTCATCCCTCATATGAACTCCCACCAGAATTTCTCCATGCTCTTTCCAACTTCCCCATCTCATCAATAAGGAGGTTATTTTTAGCCATGTTGTTCAGCTCATGTATTTCCCAAGCAAGCCTTGATCTCCTCTGCTGCTCATTCCTCTCAGTTCCTCCCAGTTCCACAGTGACTGCAGGTCTGACTACACTGCACTGAGATCACTCGTGAAGATTTACCACCAGCACCATCTGTAACTCAAGAGACACCTCCTGCACTCCAGCCACACATCCCCCTGCAGTTATGGCTGTCATTACCAGTGTTAAGGGTATGTGTAGGCAAGCAAAGCTTATTCACAGTTATCTTGGTCTCCATACAGCATGGAGACCTTTGAGTCTCCTACATCTCACTCTGTAGGGAGCTGGGGCAATCACTTCCTCATCTCCCATTCCTCATGGCAGTATAGATTTATTAATCATGGTGTGGCCACAGTCACAGTGCCCAACACTGGCCACCCCAGTTGCAGTGCTGGCCATCCCACTGACTGCCCAGCATGGACAGCAAAGACCCAGTGCATGACACTACCCACGACTGACAGCAGTGTCAGCCTCTCCAGCCTCCGGATTTTTGTGGCTGTGACAAACTTTGAGCTGGCTTTCAATTCATGCAAGCTGCCATATTCATGCCACTTTGAACTGCCTGCATGAGTAAACCACCCTGACAAGCCAGAATTCGTGGGGACTGCAGTCAGTCACATTACAGCCCATGACAGATTTAATTGCAGATTAAAAATTGCATAGTAGAAATATTACAGGAGACTCGAGATCCTAATTGTTCCCTGCGTAAGGTAGGAGCTTAATTTTATTTTTAAACTCTCAAGTGCTGACAGCCAATATTTTGGTGTGAAAAAGCTAAAGAAGCAACTGCTGCCTCACTGTGAACAAGTAACAACTTCCAGAGTTTAATCTTACACCTTAATTTGTTCTTAATATTCAGATCGTGGCAGCAGCCAGGAGGCATTATCAAGATAAGTGCTCCTTTGTGTCAGTACACAGCGGTAGAAAAATTCCCCACCCAAATGAGCTGTGATTGTTGTATCTGCTGGAAGAAAGCCACGCTCTCTCTTGTGCCGTACTAATGCACTTCTAGCGACAGAAATGATTAGGATTCCTGCTTTGGATTTGCTCAGATCTAGCCTGGTTGGGTTTTTAATCTTTGGGATAAGCTGTGGATAGAGAATTAGCCATTTAGATATAAATGCATCACTGGGAAACTGTTTGGCAGGACCCGTCACAAAATGACTTCAGAGTCTGACCTGGCGAGTGGCCACAAGATAATGAAGTGATAACCAGGGGTGTGAGGGCAGAGGGGGGATTTTTGGCTTTAAAACAGCCCCAGACATCTTTTCCTGATTCTGTCTCCACTAGCAGAGAAATCAGAAGAGTGCTGAGGAATGTGTGCTAAGAGTGAAAATAAGCACCTGCCACTCATCTCAGATTTAAAATGATGCCTGATAGGGGAGTTACAGAGTCGTGACTGACAAGGGCAGTACAGGGAGCATTGTTTGGGCTGTTGGAGCCTTCTGGCTCTCCACTGTTGTATTTTGATAGAGCTGCCCAACAAAGTCGGGCAGGACGTATGTCCTTCCCATCTTGGCGAGACTGAAAAGCAGCATCACGTGTGTGAGAGGCACCAGGTTCAGGCTTAGTCTGACTGTGAGCTTCTCCCCAGCTGAATCTGCAGTGTCTGACAAGGGCCAATGCTCCACGTCACGCTCTCCTCTTGCAAACAGCAAGAAGGTCGGGTGTGCTTTTTCCAGAAGGCTTCTTTCTCCAAAGCCACTATTTTTCCCGTCCTAAAAAGGTCTGACTTAGTCACCTCCCTCCGGTTTTCCATCACATAGTGGCAAAGCCTTTGAGGCTGAGCAGGACTTAGGAGTGACACAACACCATGATGGACTCTGCCACAGCACCTGAGCATGGCAAACTGCTGGGACCCAGCTCCCACATACTTATCACCACACTTTCTCTGGGGTTGGGCCCAAATTTAGCAGCAGAATAGACAGACACACAGACCGCAGACTAAAGACCTCAGATCCAGAAGCGCTGGCCACAGTCCACCTGAAATCTATGTCCTTTCTAATTCTCATGGATGTCAGAAAGATTTATGCAGAGAGATCTTATTTTACAGCCTCTGTCTTCTGGTGTGTTTGCTCTTTCAGCGCTCTGGCTTCAGAAGCTACTGCACCCTCCCCAAACCCTCTCTTACCCGTGCTGGAGGGCTGTAAATTGTAACAGCCTGCAATGCATTCAGCTATGGTCCTGTCCATCATCTGTGCGTGGCATTAACCCTCTGAAACTTGGTCACCCAGATCTGCATTTCCCAAGCTTTGAATCCTTATCCATTGCTAAAGCCCCTCAGACAGCCGAAGAATGAGGCGCGGATGGCAGCCGGCATTTCTAAAGAAAACTTGATGGCTTTCTGACACCCGACACATGCAATTCCCAACAGAGTTAATTGAAGCTAATTCCTCAAAGGCTGAGATGAGAATATCCCCATAAATTATGTTCCTGCTTCATTCCAGACATGGACGGCATGAATGCATTACACGCAATCCCCCAATTTACAGTATTAAAACAGGCAAGTCAATCAAGGAGGCTGAATAAAGTCACTTGAAAGCTGAAATTCATTTTCATCCTCGCTCCATCTGTACTGTAACTGGAAAGGTTGATTTTTGAGGGCATCTTTCATATTTCCATGCACAGCAGGACCCATTCAGTGAGAGAAGGGCCTCCTCTATGGATGCGACGTGTTGGGTACAGCAGGGATCCTTCTTGGGGGATTTTTCTGGGGTGCAAGTTTTCAAGGCCATTATTGGGGCAGCTCTCAGAGAAGCCTCTAGAGACCTCTGAGTTTCCAAGACAGAGAGAAAAACATCGTAGGACGAAGGGCTCCATGTCCCTGCTGTTGACGCAGAAAAGCCGGGGCTGGTTATCATAGAGGGCACACACAGAGATATGCACATATAAATCTAACCTATAACACTGCTACTGCCAATCTGCTCTCATTAATAGAGAGTTATTTTTAAGTCCTATGCTTTTTGGACACAGTCCTAATGACAAGTTATTTTTAAATGGCACTTTAAAAAAAAAAAACAAAAAAAACCAACAAAGGCACAATTTGTGTGCCATTCATGTCACTCTTCCAGGGTTTGAAATATCACTGAATTGTACTGGAGGGATTATGAAAATTAAAACCAGATTCAGTGAAAACTACCCAGCTTCTGTGCTGCTCAGAATCAGAAGGACTGAAAATACACTTCTGGGAACTTTTATTGCCTTGCAGAAGCTCTGGAGATGTAAAAGCTGGAAATTTCTTGAGTTGTGGTCTATACCCCGTTGGTTATATGTTGGAAGAGGCATGAGTGCTTCATGTCAAACACTGGGAAGATAAATACCCAGGTGAAGCAAAGGTGAAAAGCTTAGCCCCGATTAAATAGCAGCCCTGTGACAGAACTAGGATCTTCTCAGTTCCACCGTGGTTTAACCCCAAAGCCCTGCTATGACTTGGTATACACTACAGAATAAGACTTCAGTATCGTATGTCATGTTATAAATGAGCTGTAGGGCAACACTACTATATACTTTTTCATTTATAAGGTATTTTAGACATGCAGTATTTGGCAATTAATATTTGCACCAAGTTCAAGCCCAGCCATGGTGAACCTGCAGTAATTGTGGCTGGGATCCACAGGCTTCAAGGGCTCAGAGAGATCTGAACGACTGCCTTGCCTGACCTTCTGTACATGTATCACAGTTTCTGCCTCAAGCCCATAACTCCTGACTGAGCTATGACCCATCCCCAGGGAAATGCGCAGACTCAACATAAAGACTTAGAAGACGGAAAATCCAACTCGTCCTTGAATTGCTGTTCCAAGGTTAGCTGCCTTCCTTGCTCCGAGTCCTCCAGCTCTAATTGAGCTGACTCTCATTTCCCCTTTAACCTTTCCCGCTAACATGAAGCATCACCTCCCATTAGAAATTTTCCCCATACACAGGTCCTACAAGACCACAGTCAAGTCATCTCCTGACCTCTTGGATCAGTTAAACCAGGGGGGTTATTCCACAATAATATTTTCACTACTGGCCGCACTGTAGCTCGGTACATGCAGGGATGTTGCTGCTCTGTAATGAGTAGTGGTTACCACAGGTCAGCTGAGGTTGAGTAAATGTCCACATAAATGCCCTTTGCCCAGAGCTAGCACAGGATTGTCTCGATAACACAGCTCAAGAACAGCGATAAACTCATTTGTATTCTTTTCCTCTCGTCTAATTGCTTTGGAGAGAATAATTCATGAATGAAACGCCCGACTCAGGAAGTGTTACATGCATTGAGACAGCAGCCCAACTACATTTAAATAAAGTAATATTTACCCATAAGGAAATATAGTGGTGATTTAAACACAGTTTTTAATGATTAAATGGTAAAAATTGTGTTACCAGTTCAAATTCACAGAAAAGAACCGACTTCAGGGAAATTCATTTTCATTTCTATAAATGAAAGGTTGGGAAAATATTGTTCATCAATGATACATGAGCAATATAATGTTCTGTTCCTCTATTCTACCCAAGAGATCATGTTAATCCTTTTGATTTATGCACAGCTCCTTAACTAATACTGTAACAAATGGTATTGACAGTTGAACTCACTTCTGTAAGAAATTCATTGTATTTGCAGCACCCGCAGTAAGAAATGCCTTCACACTCCTGACAGCAGACCTAAGTAAAATTAAAGAGCTAAGAACAAAGGCTGTAGAAAAATCAGAAAGGCATAGCTGATTAGGAAGTGTGACTTGCTTATATGGGAGTAATTTTTGTATACATCTAAGGCAGTATAATGCACATACAAAAGGGAGGAGGGTGTCTTCAGTTTAAACACACGAATCTTCAATTCTTTGCTTCCCAATGCAGAGCTGCCTGAGCTACTGACCATCATACAGTGCTGGCTTTGAAAAGGTTGGCAAAGACCTGAATCAATTTAATCTTATTAAAATACAGAGCAGTTTAAAGATATTATCCCCAGTGGCTTACTGATGGCTCAATTGCTGCTACAATCTATGTAAAGGCTTCGAGTGATGAAACTCTATTAGTTCCTGCCTTGTCTCTCCTTTTCAAAACGGTTTCAGAGGTTACTGCTATCACTGGCTCATCAGTGCTCAAAGGAAATACTTTCAGAAGCAGAACTAGAAATGTCTCCTCTTGCATTACCAGTATGTAATTAGGGGAAAGCTGCATTCCTTTCAGCTGTACACACAGAGTCGCACAAAGCGTTTTCTAGAAATGGACTCAACTAAGGTCAGACAACAGCAATCAGCAATAACTCACTCAGGAGCATTCAAAGGAATTAATACTGATTACAGGTTATTTAGCCATTCTTCTTATTAAAAAAAAAAAAATAAAATGAGAAAAACCCCCTCTCTTGTTAAGAACAGAGCACCTGGCACGGCACAGCACTGCCAGCCTGCCACAAAGCGCCGGCGATTACACCCCTGCCGAGCGCGTGCAGCAAATCCACAGCATCAGCAATAGCTCAGGATGAGGCACCAGCCCAGAACCAAATTCATACCACTTAAATACCGACCTATGATTATTCTCAGGCAACAGCACCAAAAGCAGCCTAAGGTTTGATTACTAAATGAGCATTATGTCACGCAATTGCACGGCAATAATTATAATGGCCCTGAGCTGCCAGGGCTATGGCAACTTCCCGCTAAGCAACGTGCTTTAGGAAGAGAGAAAATATGGATTATATTGTAAAAAATGAACTCCTCTCCTGCTTGGGGAGTGCAGGAGAGGGAGAGGTGCCTGTGCTATGCACTACAGCTACTGTTCACTTGGTCTGGCGACACTGAGCTCACACGTGGTGGAAGCTCAGCAAGCACAATCAGAAGGGTAAATTGTCAGCTTTCATGATTTTGAAGTGTCTCCCAGGCAAACTACCTCGTAATGAAACCACACTCGCTCTCAGCTACACTCATAGCCCCACACAATGGGACCACCAGCAGCTCCAACCCGTGGTAGAGGCTTGGCTTTTGAAAGGCATTTCTTCAGTTGTCTTTCAACAAGTGCTCAGTAATTTGTGTCCGAACCCCACTATTTATTAAAGTTGGTTCAGGAAGGAGGATTCAATGCCTGCTTCAAATCAGTCCCCCTAGAAATGGTCATTTTGGCTCATAATGAAAACAAAGGATTCCCAGTGCTGGGAAGGCATAGCTCAAGTCAGAATAATCACCTGTGAGGTGATGAAAGAACAGGAGTTTTTCTGAGAAAAGTGGGGGATTTCCAGTCCAGCACAGTCATCATCTCTCTGCTCCATGGAAAGCTTTTTAGTCTGCAAGGAGAGGAACAGCTCAGCACAAACAGTAAAACAAGGAGCAGGGGGATTGGAACAAGATGATCTTTAAGGTCCTTTCCAACCCAAACCATTCCACGATTCTATGATTCTATGCTCGCTCCCAGCACATCATGACATTGTCTGGAAAACTTGCAGAGGAAGGTCCTGTTATAGAAAATGTTTATATTTTAGTGGATGGAAGAAAGAAAGTGTCAGCCACAGTGTTTACAAATAAAGAGTTGCCCAAAATATTTCACTCCTTCAGTTTTATTTTAAAAGGGCTGGGATGTTGCAGAGGGCATGTTGCTGTTTTTAAGGAATGCTACCTGTCCTGCAGAAATGCAAATGAAAATTTAAAAAGGAAGGGAGTGTGAAACAGTACTATCAGCCATCCGTGGGATTTCTCACATTGATTTTCCTCAGAGCTCAATAGTCAGAGAGGGAACAAACATGGACGGAGAAAATGGGGAGATATTTTATCAGCAAAAGTAAGCACAAGCAGCATATGGTGGGGAATCAGATGGTCTGAGGTGTGAAAGATGTGTCTGTGAAGCTAAGGACATCTGTGCTGGGGTCCACTGACCAGCCTGCAGGATGTGACACTCCCAAGTGAGGGGGAATGGCAGGAAATTAAGCCCAGAGAGTTTCCTGGCTACACCACCGTCACCTCCACACTCAGAGAATGACCTGAGCCAGATGTGGGCAGTCACCTTGGGATAACATCATGAGTTACCAGTGATACACAGTGGCAGGTAAAAGCAAAGCCATACCGGTGTCTTGTGAGATTTAAAAAAAAAAAAAAAAAGAGGGGTGGGGGGGAAATAGAGATTAATTGTGCTTCAGGTGGAAATATGCTTTGTGGAACTTCAGTAAAAGGGGTCTTTCTGTATGAGGGCTGCACTCTGCTCATCTCCCCATATTCCAGAAGCCTTAATGCATCTTCTTTGCTGATTTTCATTTGCATCTCAAGGTCAGCCTGTTCAAGTCTCTGCTGCCCCACTCACCCACGGGGTAATTCTGCAGTTAGTGTTCTGACTGCTTTACAGTCCCTAATAAAATTTAGATCATTCCCTTCCTTACCTCTGTGACAACATGGCAATCTTCAAAGGACTTTGCACAGTGTCATAGGACAGTTGCAGTGCCCAGCCAGACCTGGAGCTGGGATCACCCTCAGTGAGCTCAGCTGTGTGAGCAGCCCCCGGTTATTCTTCCCCTCTGCTGCCGCCCAGGGATGACCCTGCACTCCTGATTCTGCTTTTGCTACAGAGGAGTGTTTGAGAAAACAAGCTGTAGAGTGTCCCAGACCTCCCAGCTCTGGATCCCATGCCTTCCACAAAAATCTGGAATTTCCAGATGCGTTGTGACGCTGCTGCAACATCCTTTTGCAAGACAAGCGCCCAAACCCAGATCTGAGGCAGATCAAGGAATCTCCCTTGCACAGATGCCTCTTTCCAAACACCTAGTGCTATCGTCCAAGTCTTTCAACTGAGTCCAGCGTCCTCTTGGTGATTACCCAAGGCTTTGTTAGACATGCAAATGAGACACTCATCTCCGATCTCCTCAGATGAGGACTTCATGATGCGCTGCTGCCTTACAGTGACAATGAGAGACTGTTTTTTCCTCGTGCTGGAGACTTGCTGAGTGTGCACAGGAGGGCAAGAGCTCAGAAAGCAAGGTTTTGAGGAGCTGACAGCATTCCCAGGCGACAGCACACCAGTTCGCCTGTTCAGCGAAACCACCATGGAGAGCAGTGAGGAGCGGGCAGGCAGCCAGCAGAGCCTCCTGTGCTCGTCCTCACCTTCCTTTCATCCTGCAACCTCGCCTGCCCTCCTAAACAAAGCCATAGGCTTCAGTCTGAGGCTGGCTGCCTGTTCATTCATTATTCCTCTGGCCTCCAAAAAGAGCCTTCGGACACTGGTACAGCCCAGAGTAAGTGCAGTCACCACTTCAGAATCAGCATCTAACACACCCAGCAGTATCTCAAACACCGTATTCTCCCAATGCTTGTGCTAAGAACTAGTTTTCCAGTTAATTGCTGGGAAATGTTGGCGTTTTGAAACATGCTCCATAATGGATTATTGCAATCAAGTTATGGGCATGGCACTATTTAGTAGCATTTATCAAGTGTTGTGATTTCAAATAGGTTAAACATTATCAATGAATGAAGCAGGTTAGTTAATAGCCTGGACCCATTAAATAATCACTCTCTCTCTGTATTATTCATTCCCCTACACCAACATTTTGTGATTCTAAAACATTTTGTCAGGATGAAGGTATTCTGAAGGAATGGGAAAAGCAAGGATCAAGTGATAGAAGAGGGATTATAAGAAAAGAGTAAGAGCTCAGGGTAACTCAGGCAACTGGCAGCTCAAAGACTGCCAGATCCATTCAGGAAGTCCATTTTTGCAAAACGGCTTCCTGGGATAGTGCCTTCACAAGGGTAAACAGCACTGGAAAATCCACTGACCTGCCAGAAGCCAAGGATATGCAGCTCTGGCCCAAGGTGATGAGAGAGCCTGAAATCCCAGTTCTTCTGCATGGGCAGCAAGAACCCAGCAGCTCATTTCAGCCCTCAGCATGGCACAGCCTGGTCAGCACGGTGCTACACTACATTATATGCCATGATATATTATTAGTGTGGACTAATAATCCCTCCTTGATGCAGCTCTATCCTGCTCATTCCAGAGCCACCTTCAGCTCTCCAATGCACGGCATCACCTTGCTCCAAAAGACCGAGACCAAAATGCCAACACCTACAGAGTCCAGGATGGGCTCCCCCCTCCTGAATTTGAACATTATTTCCACATGCTGCTGTGTTTTGCTAAGCCATTCTGCTCACTTCCAGAAGGATCCCACGGGGTTCAGGAATTAGCCTGGGGCATGGGAAAGTTGAGCTTCATTCCTTGATCTGCCACAGAAACCCCAAGCGCCACTGGGCATATCACTCAGCACCTCCACTTGGGTCTCCTAACTGTAAAATAGGGATAGGAACCCTGTGAGGGTGTTGGCAAGGAGATAAAACGTATTACCATCTGGGAGGTGCTGTGATGCTGTGATAAGAGGGGCCATGCAAGAAACTTAGATAAACAGTCTTAATACTCTCGGATTTTTCGTGCTTTCTCTTCTGCAGCTGATGTACTCTGCGATTTCACACAGCCAGCTTGAGTCCTGTTTGCTCACAGCTTCCTGAGCATCAGAGGTTTCCAGCCCAAATCACAGTCCTTCCCTCGAATTGCAAAAGGTTGTGCTCTTCACAGTTTGCAGCCCGTGTTTTAAAGGGGATAAGCAGAAAACTCCATAATGCTTCGACACCGGTGGACCTAAGGGTTTACACTTGGAGCACGAGAACATCTATGTGTTGTTTCCCAGTGCAGTCCATTAACCACAACATTTACCCTCGGAGCACAACACCAACTCAAGCCTTTTCCAAAAATGCTACATCTCCAGTGATTGCAAGCTCTAGTTTGCCCATCAGCACTCCAGCAGACTTTTTATGAGCATGACAGAGAATTAGAGATAAGTCAGTCCCCAAAAAAACAAGAAAAAGAAAGCAAGAAAGCCAGTCCTGTAAATACTTTCTAGGATCAGTGGTTTAAGCTTTCATAGACAGGGAAGAACTAGGAGATGACATGAAGTCACTGCAGGAAGATGTAAACAATCCATGAAAAAAACATTGCATTTCAAAAGATAGTGCACTTCTAAGGCCACAGCATTCTAAACAGAATTATCTGATGCCAGCACTGTTTATTTGGTGTCTGAGGTCTCACATGCAGGGCAGCCACAGCTTATCAGAGAAAAGTTGTCACCCATTTAGAGAAAAGCTTTAAGCTAACAAATTCTTTCACTCTGGAGATACCAACCCCATGCGAGAATGGGGCTGGCCATACTCATTTTCCACTAGGGAAAACAGTTACCAGCATCACCACCTCCTTCCTCGGGATTAACACCAATCAAACAGCACAGGGAAGGAATGGGTGAGCCAAGCAGGAGCCCTGACATCAGTATTCCAGTTGTATCCCATGCGCTAAACACTTAATAGATTGAACAACTTCAAAGCAGCACATTACCAGGCTGAATTAACCCCCACTTGCACCCTATTAGAGGATGCTTAGGAGACTTAAGAAGCGCTCAGGCACAGTTCAGCAACACAGTTGTCACACCTGCCGAGGTACACTGCCCAAAAATCCAGCAAGAAAATGGCGTGAATGATTTTCTCAATGTCTGAAACGACTCGCTGATGGGCCAGTGTCATTCTGCAGGTTCAGAGGACATCAAATACCCTTCTGGCCCTTTGAGAACCTGTAAATTACAGCTAAATAAGCCCTAGTAGCCTGATCCTTGACATTAACTACAGAATTGTGACGACACAGAAAGAGTCAACTCGTGTTGCTCAGCATTTACCGTGTGCCAGCCAGGAGCATGCTCAGATAATCCTGTCTGAGTAGTTACAAAAACAGCAGAACTCGGGAGAAAAGGCTCCTGTGAAATTTGGCACCGTTCCATCTCGCCAGCTAAATGCTTCCATCTGATATTCAAAACAGGCAGGTGGAAAATTATCCAGAGACACACCATCATGTTCTGCCTGAACAAATGCATGAGGGACTCAAATACCACTTTGGACAGTAAGTCAATTTAAATCTGTTTTCCTATTGATCCTCCAGTTTTCCTGGAAGATGCACAGGCTGTTTTGCTGTGGAAAAGACCTATTTGTCTAAGGATTTGGAGGGGGGTGTTAATTCAGGTTTTCCTCCTCACTCTGGGTTTTAATACTGGATTTTAAAGGAAGTCCAGCCTGCTTCACCATGTCAACCTGTCGTTCTATTCCACCTGGCCTCCTGTGCAAATAAAATCACCCAGTGGGTTTGTAAGGTCTGCTCACAGCAGCATTATAACTAATTACCCACAGAAGCCATGACAATGCCAAGCAGAGCATGCTCAGAACTGTGTCTCACCTGACATCCAAAAAACGGTCACACATCACAAACACTGATCCCCAAGGTCGCCTCCTCTCGCAGCAAGGTGGCTTATGCTCAATACATCACATGTAGTTCTCACACAGTGTGTTCTCCAGACTCAATACACCACCAGCCCCACAGGTTGCAAAGAGTCAGTGATCACGTCAGTGCTTCTGACACTGCAATATCCAGTAGAAAGATGCATTAGGATTTATTGTAAACAAACAGGTTTTGGTACAAGGAGCCATATTTCAATTACTTAAACCCTAATGCCAAACTTGCTCTCTTTCAGAAGCAAGATAATACAGCACTGACATAGTATATTATCCTTGCTTTTCAGTAGCCACAGATAAGTATCATTATGTCACTGTGAAAAAATGCACTCAATTATCCTACGTTGTTATTACTTAATCTGTGTTTCAAAAAAAGCTTTAGACTGAAAAGATGTTAGATAAAGGCTAAGTATTGCAGATAAAGGCATTGCTTCACTGAATATATGCTGTAAAAGCATGAGCTGTGGTTGAACACATTTAAATGAACCAGGCTCCTCTCAGCACGTTCCTGTGCTGGCAGAGTCACAGCCACGACCGGCTGCTTGCACAAGAAGGTGGTTGGAGCCCTAAGAGCAAAATGCAGAGGTAGGCTGGGGAAGGAACCTGCTCCATGTGGGAGAGAGCCTTTGCAGAGACTTCCATTACCCTCCCCAACTCATGGAGACTGGGTCTCTGCTAAGGTCTGTCCAGGCACCACACACATGACCAAGCTGCCATGGTGCAACTGAAGGGGATGGTCCAGCCTGAGGCTTTCCCAAATGGGAAGAGGAGCTTTGTTCAGAGGAGTGTGCCCTCCAGACCCTCACTCTCTACACAGTCACCAGCAAGAGGCAGTGGGACTCTTACTTTGGATGCCCATGTTTGGATTACAGCTGCAACCCCGTGTCAGCGCTCTGCACTCTAATGGCCCCAGAAAACGTGTCTGGGACCCTGAACTGATGACAAATTGATTGAAACCAGATGCTGTGAAAAATGCCTTTTCCAAGTTCAATGGCACATGAGTGGTCTTAGCGTGCCCCCGGATAATCTGACTTCTGTGCCCCAGTCTGCTGCAATAAACTAATTGGGAGGTTAATATTTTGCCTGTGCGCTCTGAACTCCTTGGGGAAAGGAGCTTTTTAATTGCATACACAGCCCATGACCTGGTAGGTTCTAAATCTCAGTGGATGATGTGCAAAGTTATAGTGGGACCTCAGCTGAACACCCTGAGCTCATGTTACTGTCTGGATTAGCAAAACTTCAGACTATTACATCGTCTGCAGTCTTCAGGCATTGCTGGGAGTTTGGTTTCCCCACTGAGCTAAGCTCTTTTTTGGCTTACAAAAAAGACAAGCAAAACACCGCAGGTACAAAAGCACGGAAGGAAAAGCAGCATCAAGCTCTTGTTTGGCCAAGCCAGCAGATGCACAGTGGCAATATTGGCTTTGTAGAACAACAGAGGTGGCCAGGGCATGCATGCCCAGGTCTCACCACTTTGCAGACCTCATCATAATAAATATATTTACACTGGATATGCCTAATTAACACACCCTGCCAGACCCAACCTTGCGCTCTTCAGCTGCACATGCAGAGCAAGACCCCAATTTGGTCAGCTTGTGGTCCCCAAGGCAGATAAAAACGACCTCAAAAGCCAAGTTTGATCCGTGGACTGCCATCAGATGGTCCCTGGGAAGATGATTGATTGATCCTGTTTACCTTTGGCACAGCAAGGCATTTAACATCAAGTTGGGAGAAGCTTTGTAGTTGTTATTCTAATGGGCTCCAAGACAGAACTATTTGTTTTGGAGCGTGATAAAACTTTTCAGACCACTGGCTCCCCAGGCAAGGCTCCGAAAGTCTATCACACAACTAAATATGCTGTGCAGAGTATTACCGAGAAAACCTATCCCTGTTATATTTCCTTGTCAAAATTACAGAAAGCCCAACAAATCCTACAGCGTTCAGCTCACATCTTCTCGAAAAACCGGGGGAAGAAGCCTGCAGCAAAGGTTTGGAAGAGGAGAGGTTGAGAGCAGACTCTCCTGGTGACTAATGCGGCCGAGATAAGCATCTGGATGCTCCCTAAAACATACAGTATCACACGCAGATTAAAGGCTCCTTCCGAGATTTTGCAAGCAGCCAGTAACTCCTACCCAGCCATCTGCCCAGAAAGGGCCTCCGACTTGTCAACCAATCCATTTCCCCCAGTGCCACAGGCTGGGCGATACCGATCTCTGCTGTGTTTTCTTACGAGAGCTTTGATGTACAATCTCCTCCCCGCAGCGGCAGCCCCCTCTAGGGAACAAAGCCTGGCTCTAGCCAGACTCCTCACCAGTTGTCCAGGTATTAGGTTCTTTTTTCCAGCTTCGGGGCAGCCCTATCACTAACCTTTTCCTCTGACCTTTTGCGGGGAACCTTCTGCTCGTGGCCATCTGTGTCTTCCCCCTTTTCCTTTAAAGCATTCACCTGAGCGTTTGCAGCAATTACACGCACACTGGTTTGCATCAGTCACAAAAGCTGTAAGCCTCCAATTAACCACCTCATGCCTTTTAATGATACAACGCTAAACAAGGAAGAGAATTAGAGGGAACATCCTCAGAAGTGGTTTGCAGCAGGACAGAGCCGTCTTAATTATTGTTTGTATGAGGGTAGCACCTAGGAAACTCAGCTAGAGGCTGTGAAAACAAATAGAGAACTGGGGGAATTAATTTAACATGGAGAATTTATAGTCTATAGGACAAGACAGAGTAGGTGGATGAGGTGTAGCGTAATGAGGAGAACACAATGATTTTCTAAGGATCAGAATAACCTGTCAGCATCCTTTACTCATCCCTGCCAAGTTCCTGTATCCTCCCTCCTAGACACCACTTCAAGAGTGTGAATGCTGGCAGAGGGATCAACAGCAAAGGCAAGAGCTTCTTTGACTCCCAGAAGACCCACGCTGCCAGCGCAGGGGAACGCGCTGTCTCTGTCTTCAAAAGATAGCTGGAGATACTGCACCTGCTCGGAAGGTTTCGGGCAAAACAGCATTTCAGAGGAATTCACCAATTCAGCAAAATCTCAGCAAGGTGAGTCAATTTTGCCCAGGTTCCCATGAAACTCGCACAGGGCTCCAAACATCAGAAACCTGCTGAGTTTCCTGCCTGGTCACCCATCTGGTTCCTCCACCGTTCAGGTTTCCAGGGCCCCGGGGCAGCCTGCTGCCAAACAGGCTGCTTAGCAAAAGGGGATTTCACTGCTCCCACACCTCTCAGTTTGGGGTATGCCACATGTTGGACCATCTCAGGGAGGAAACACCAGAGCATCCACAGATGGAGAGCCCATGAAACCCAGTGAAGTGCTCCAGAGACCAGCTCCTGACACAACCCACAGCGCGAGCTGCTGCACTAATTCCCTTTTGCAGAATTTCTACCTGGTTGTGTTCTGCTCCACTTTGGCAGGAATGCAGCCTAATTTAATCAAGATTAAACTTTTTCCCAAAACAGAATCTTTTTTTAAAGACCATTCCTAGCAGACACCCTCGCAGGACAGCTGTAGCCAGTTCCCTCTCAACAGCACATCAGTCCAGTTCCAGCTGCTCTCAAGTCAGGGGCAGAGAGTTGTGTGTCCTGTACAGCCCACCACAAACACTGCAGGGATACACAAATCAGCCAAATCTACATTGTCTGCTCTGGAAGACAGATTGTATGAACTGTCTTACAGTCTCATGAGCTCCTCTTGGGAGGAGAACAAGGTAAAGTCTCTGTATTTACCCATCAGCTACTAGCAGAAATATTTGATCTGCCTGAGGACTGCACAGCTGATCTTGTGAGTGACTACAGCATCATGGGCTGACCCCAGGGCTCAGAACAGTTCATCAGATTCACAGACAAAGGAAATGGGGGGAAAAGAGGAGATTCACTTGGAAAAATCACTTCCTTAAATAACATTTTTTCTACGATTTGCTAGAAAATATGGGGGACAGATTTTGGAAAGACAGAGATGAGGCAATACCAAGACAAAAGAGACTGAAGGATACTTAAAGTATACGAGACATTTTTTGTTCTGCTTCATGTAGCACTGGACATTTCTTACTGCCCATGGACCAAATGACAGCAGCAGCAGCCACTGTGCACAGACACCTTTGCTTACCCTGTTCAGCCACCAATAGGCCCCACTGGGAGCCTAAATTTATTTATACTATGGGAAACATGTTTCCAGAAGTCTGTTGTTCCCAAGACATACCCACAATGTGTTGAGCAAGCACCAAGGCTTCTCCTTGGGATGCAGCCGGACGTGCTGTGAAAGCTGAGAGCTCCCAAGCACACCGTGGGGAAGTTCTCCTGGGAAACATCTGTGGGAGACACTGACACCAGCTGAAAGGTTATGTGGGGCTTGAGCAACAAACCATCTGTCAAGATCTGCTTATTAGGATGTTTACTTACAAAATTGGCCTTTTCGTCGGTGCACCAGGAGCAGTTTCTGGAAGCAGCCCTGACCACCAAGGAAACGGTCTAAGAATCCATCAACAGGAACAGGAGTGGATCCAGCAGCCAGAGGAATCAGTTTCTAGCACAGGGACCAGCTGCACTTTGTCCATTTTGCCATCTCTCCTAACTTAGATCAGTAAATTATTTTGGTTTTTAGATCAATATCAGTGAGGGGAGGGTCCTCTGGAAGGACAAAGGGCCTTTTGTTTCTCCCTTCCCCATGCAAGTGCATTGAGTCTCTGCTACACAGTAGGGATGGTGATCTATTATTTTCACTTTTGTTGTTTCCTGTCTGTATCATGATGCTTGTGGTTGAGTAGTTAATAAAGGGTGGAAACCCAACAGAAAGAAAAGTCAGTTCTCCACTGCCTTTTTTTTTTAATACGAAATTATTTGTTTATTTCATATTTTTGTGATGGATCCACAACTTTTACTTAGGCCAAAGACATAAGGGCTGTGCTCTGAAGTCATGAGGAGCACCCCCACAGCCAGATGACTTCAGATGAGAGTCAACAGGACAGAGGACGAAAGTCAGAAAATCTTGTTTTAGTGGCAAAGATGAGGGAAGGGAGGAAGGCTCAGAGCGCTCATATTACCATGTTCATGAGCCCAAGCAACCTACCCAGGGAGATGGTGGGCATCTGCAATGGGCCCAGAGGAAAACATGCTCTGAATCAAATGTCAGTGGTTGAGCCACAAAAGCCTCTCTCAGGGCTAAGACCATCCTTCAAAGGCAGCAAGTCTTACCATAGATCAACACAGGAAAAAGAAAGCAGCAGGGACCACAGCAGAGATCCCTATCTCCATGGCAGGGAAGGGGAGGGGAAAGAAAGGGAGCTTGTCATTCAACAGCAATAATAAACACTTCTGAGTGTGCTTCCTCCTCTCCCTGCAGGAGCATCTTCACCCTAAGCACTGATGGGCTTCAGGTGGGATCAGTCAGATCCAAACCTCTTAGTTCTGATATCCCTGTCAGAAAAACATCTTGGGGTAGCTGTGGATGGTGCAGATACAGAGCTGTTTCAGGGTATCCCACGGTGCTGAAGACAGTGATGTGTTACCTCAGCGTGTTTGTTGTTCCATACAAACCACTCAGAAGACACCTGTAAAAAATGAGTATGTTGCAGATGAGAAGAGGATCATATCTCTTCCTTTCAAGCAATTCACCATCAAGGAAAACACTACTGTGAAGTGTTTGACAGGAGAAACAAGCCAGAGCTTCACTTTCATTCAGCTCTTTGGCTTTAATGCCAAGCCACAATTTATCTCATGAAGGAGAAAAAAAAAGCAGTAAAGGAAACACTAACCAGGGTGAACACATTGCCTGCTGTGGCCTGGAGGCAGGAAGGTGGCTTCAGCAAAGGCAGGGGTCAGGATACCCAGGTCAATGGCTACCACTGCCTTTGACCTCACTGCCCACAGGTGGGATGGCTGCTCGCCTGACACAGCCAAGAGCTGCTCCTGTGGCTGGTGCCATGGCCTTTGCAAGCTGCTCCAACAGGATTTACAGACTGCTCTCTTATCAAACCTGATGGATTCCCTCTCCCACTCCTTTCCCAGCCCTTGGCCCGCACTGGGAGATACAGAACATGATCCAGCACTGAGGGCTGACCTTATGTCTAGAAAGAAAAGGACATCACCGTGATTCTGCTTTCCAAGACTCTGGATTTTCAGCAAACTCCTACTCTTTCCTGAGTTCACCTTCCCGAGAGGAGAGCAACTTCAGGAAATCGTGTCAGTCAGGAGTCCAGGAAAGAAAACTGTAATGTGATATAGGTCTAACCCACAGAAACGCTGGGAACGTCTCCTTTTACAGAGGGCCCTTCCAAAAGGAAACTGACCCACTGTAAATAACGTGTCTGGGAAGAGAAGACAAACCTTTAACCATTCCCTTGCCTCTACTGCTTGCTCAAACTGCAGCTTTCCTTGAAGTGAGGCAAAGTTACCCTCTCTGCACTTCCCAGCTCTATCCTCCGGCTCTGTGTAGCTCAGAGATCCCACTGTTTCGCTAATCCCACTACCTGAAACTGGGGTTAAAGTACAATTAGCCAGGCAGATGAATGAGTGGTGCTGCAGACCCTACAGATTTGGTGATTGTGCCTAGCCCTTCCTGCCTGCCTCATTTTCCCAAATCTACCTGGGCATCCAAGGGAAGGGAGTGAATATAGAAAGGGTCATTCTGTCTCTTCCCGAGCGTCATTCCCAGGGCTTACACAAAGTCCTGCTACTGATACAGAGCACAAAGCACATTCACTCATATATCTAAAGTGTTTTTAGCTCAGTGGCCTCAAATACAACAATTAACAAATGCATTTCTTCCTTTAAAAGCACTCCTTGCTATTACTACTTAAATCATGGACTCAAGGTGCTACTTCTCCCAAATTCAGATTAAGAGTTTTGAATCAAATTACACCATACAGGGTCTGGCTCTTAAGGGAGAGCAGGGAGTTCCTTCCAGCATTAGCCAAGAGGAGTCACTGGAACAGCTTGTACAAACACACATAGGACACTTGTAAAGCTTAGAGACCTTGAGCATTCCTGAGCATGTGTTTAATTCACCCCAAACACGACACACTCAAATCGTGGACTGAAATGCTTCACTGGGTAAGAATGGGCTTAATCACGTGCTTAAACACTTACTGCATGAGCACTTCAGAGATTAAGATTGATTAGGTCCTTCCCCTACCTGTACCTCATGCCTCCTTTCCTCATGAAAATCTCATTTCTGAAGGCTCAAGGCTCACAAGGAGATACAGGGAATTATTTTTCAACAGGCTGCAAGTTTTTCAGCTTCCTGCCCTTGACCACAGAAGACTTGACATTTTCTGGGGGGATAAAACAATTTTCTTACAAAGCCTGACGACATGAAACCCATCATGAGGTCAGAGTCTAAATCATAGAGGTTTTCCTTTAGTATAGTCACGAAAGTCTTAGTTCCCAGGACTTACAACTCCCTTAAAAAGAACAAAAGCCAGATTTTCAGAGCTTGGCTCAATGAAATGAAGGTAATAATGTTAATATACTTTATTGATCTTAAAGGAATACACATGGAAACAAAGGCCATTAATTGAGAGAAAGGCTCTGTTTACATTAGAGGTCACCCAGCACAAAAGGAGCAGATCCAAAGAGAGTTCCCCACAAGTACAATATACACAGTTCGAGTGTTTACTTTAGCCTAGACTAAGTCTGGTCCCCAATGTCATTTGGACCAGACTTGCCCATATTTTTTGACTGGAAGCTATTCCAGGGAGCCATCACTGGGTCAGATCCCCATGTCCCTGATCGGGTAGAAACACATTTGCTGTGTCCCTGGAGTGGACCACCCGGGTCAGTGTTCTCAAGGCATCTACCAAGTGTGCCCCAAAACTGCTCTGCTGTCCAAACCAGCACTCACCAAGTGGAGATGACCATGGGACTCACTCCCAGATTGCTCTGTTGCTCCAAGCCAAAGCACCAATGGAGACACAGTCAGATGGAGAGAAACGCTCTCCAAGGATAGCAAAGTCCCAAGGCAAGGAGCAGTGGAGGCATTCTTGTCCCTAGGATGGTTCATTTGGTTTGGAGTTCACCAGCTTCTTCTAGAGTTTATAAGCAACTGTAGGGTGTGAAATTGCTGCCCAACAGTGGCTCCCATGGTAGACTAATGTATGGACTGAAGTCATGAGGATCATCTATGGGCTGTGTCCATAACGGTGTTTGTAGGACAGGGAATGATGTTCACCATAACAAAGGACTTCAGCACAGGCTGCCCATGCAAAAGAGTGGATGAAATTGTGTCACAGGACGAGAGTGACCAGAAACACATGCCCACAGTCTGAACAAACACGTGTCAGCCAAGCGTGGAAAGTGAACTTCTTTGCAAAGCAATGCAAAACTTGCCTTCGGCAGCACTTGGGAGGGCAAAAGACTAATAAAGAGTGAGGAAATTCAGTTGCATAGACAACCCCCATCAGCTACTCCAAGATCATAGGAGCAGAGGAAATGGTCTGCTGTGTCAACAGGATGGTGCATCTCTTCCAGCTAATGGTAGTTCAACAACAAGAGGGAAAAACAATCTTGAGTGGGAGCACACAAGCCTGGCCACTATTTGCAGTCCATTCACCTCACACTCTTCCTGGCATCCACTATCATTGACTGGGGATGGTAGAGCACACCCATCCCTACCTTCTCTAACACCTCTGAACTTGCTGATATTACATCTGTCTCACTATTTCCTGTGGTAGCAGATTCCCTGCTGTGTAAAAAAGCACTTTCTAGTATCCCTTTTAAACAGATCCCCCACTGGTTTCTATATCTCCCCTCATTCCAGCACTGTGAGAATTTTTAACCTCTAAAGCCACTTGAAGAATCATGGAACAGTTAGGTTTGGAAAAGACCTCTAAGATCACTGAGTCTAATCGTTACCCCAGCACCATCATGTTCACTACTAAACCAAGTCCTCAAGCGCCACATCCACATATTTCTGGAACACTTCTAGGGACAGCGATTCCACCACTTCCCTGGGAAGCCTGTTCCAATGCAGAGAAAATTTTTCTCCTAAGTTCCAATCTAAACCTCTCCTGGTGCAACTTGAAGCTGTTTCCTCTTGTCCCATCACTTGTTTCTTGGGAGCAGAGCCTGACCCCCACCTGGCTACAGCCTCCTGTCAGGGAGTTGTAGAGAGCGAGAAGGTTCCCCCTAAGCCTCTTGTTTTCCAGGCTGAGCCCCCCCAGCTCCCTCAGCCACTTCTCATGAGACTTCTTCTCTAGTCCTTTCATCCTCTCTCGTCCTTCTCTGGACACGCTCCAGCACCAATTGTTTCTCACCACAGATCTCCATCTATAATGTTTAGTTAGGAAAAGAAACACCATGACATGCAAGCAGCCCCAGTGCAATACCTTAGAGGTTCAGGGAAATTCAGGAGAAAAGCAAGTTTGACAAACTGACCTGGGGTTTGTGATTTGTCTCCATCGGTTTCTGTGTCCCCTCCTACCATGGACAGGACATTGCAAAGAGCTGAGAATGGCTCTGTATTTCGTACCAGCAGCTCAGTGCTGTGTATTTTTGTTGGCTACTCCAAAGGTACATACTAGACACTGAAGTTAGCTATTAAAAATGCATTTAGCTGTTTCTGCTTCCTCAAAAATGTTCACGTCCTTGTTCCCTCCTGTGAGAAAAATCACATGCTGAGGGAGAGCCGTGCCCGTTGTGGTGAATCATCTGCCAAGTGGTGACCACAGCCAACCCAAGCCTTTGCTGCCCTTTGTGACAGAAAGAGATGCAGGTCCCTGAGGGATGGCTTTGCTGGCTGCCACCTGAGGAGCGCCACTTGAGCTGCCATTTGACCTTCCTCTGAGCCAACAAACAGATTTGGGATTACTGAAGGCACAGGACTGTCGTGGAGCATTTCTTTTCAGTCCTTATCCAGCAAAAACCCCAAACATAAGGAAACTAGAAAACTTGTAAGGGATGGATAGATTCCCTCTGAAGCCCCAGGACAGGGAAAGCTGCAGAGGGCTGGGACTTAAAGGCTCTCTGCAAACAGGGGCTGTGCCATGGAAGGCCAAAAACAGACCTGGGGGACTGAAGCTCATCACTTGTCCCCAGTTCTTGCAGGACTTGGTCAGATGCTTTAAGCACCTGAGCAACTGGCAGTGCTGATAGTGGCCTTGATCATTTAGAGGGTTCTGGAAAAAAGGAGGCAGAGTCCCTCAGAGGATTCTCTTTAATCCAGTCCAATTTACTGAGCTGAAACACGAGGCTGAAACACCTCTTCTTCCAGCCTCTCTTAGAAATACAGCTGAAGCAGGATCAGGCCACTCTATTTATGGGACTCTCCATTCCCCCCTTCCTTCAGACCCAGCTGTCTGAGCCCTTGCAGCACAGGCACGTTGGATTTCTCAGGACAAGTATGAGGTCCACAGCAGGGGCCTCACGCAGTTGGGACGTCTCGGCACGACGCCAGGGCCTCTCCCTGACCCTGCACGCACCAGACACAGCTTGATTGTTTATTTGCTGACCCACAGCTGGTGGCTGGGGCTGGGGAGCAGAAGACAGACCCAAAAAGCCTGCTGGAAGGCAGACAGCCCAGTGACACGCTCATCCCCTCAGAGTGTGATGCTGATTCCCGCAGCGGGAGCGATGGCGCTCCAGGTGTGCAGAAACACCGTGTTTCCTGAATCACAAGGAATCCAGCTAAAGGGGTCTGCTCGTGTTCCTTTCTGTGTCTGTGCTTTCCTGCACTCAGTTACATACGGAGCATAGGGATACCTAATCCCAAACTTCCCCACCACAACCTACCCCCACCTTGAAACAGGTCCCAGTGCAATGAAATGTTCCTGCTTCAGACTTCCAAAGGCAACCATAAACACCGGGGACGATTAAAATGTGAACATTATGAAAAATACACGGGCAAGGACTCCAGGCTGTGAAGCTGGAAAGCCAGGTAGCTTAAAGAAGTGCCAGATATTCAACTGGTCTCCAAGATCAGCAGATGTTTTTCAGCCAAACTTACTAACTCAGATGTGTTTCCTAAATCAGAACCAGAGACGAGAATGTGTGTTGTGCATTGGGACCATATCAAGTACTTTTCCAGCACTGTTAAGATCTGTTAATAAAAAAGAAATATGGAGGGGGTTGGGAGTAGATAGAAAAACCTGGGCCTGTCTAAAGGATTCTGGATGCTTACCTAAATCCTGTAAAAAAAGGAAAATTCCTTCCCCAAATTGAAAAGACTCAGATGCAATTAAGACAGAGATACCATCAGCCCATTTCCCAGTCTGGTATCAAGCTATTCAGCAAGAGAACTGCAGAATACAGTGGCTGCAGCTGATACAGCCTTAGTGATATTTAGGTGGTTATTTCGGTTTTTTTTACTCAATTATCTGAAAAGAAACCATTCAGCAGCTCACTTTTGAAAAGCAGCCTCCCTCACCTGGAACAAGGCAATCTGCTATAGCTGTGCAATTAAAACCTCATCCACTGGTTGCTTTGTCTCTCCACCAGTGGCTCCTTTACAGCCAGAGAGATGGAGTGCATGTCTGAGGATCCTCTCTGCAACTCTGCTACAACTTCGAGGAGATTTACAGGGATTTGCACATGTTTTTCTCGCTCAAAGAGAGATTATGTGGCATGATTAAGAGATATTCTAGGAAAGAAACTACTAGCTTCCACAAGACATTCCCTTTGTTTGCTATAACACCCATCAGTTATTCATGGGAATGCATTAAGCTGCTGCTTAGCCTTAGTAATGCCACATATAATAAACATTACTTCTTTCCCCTCTCTGTGGTGGTAGCCACTGTCCAGTAATTTCTGGATGAATTATTTCATACCATTATATAAATTTTTTATACATACATATATATATATACAAGCTGCCCTTCCATGTGTAAAGCAATAGGACAGTTATAAGCAGGTAAGGGGAGTTACAGCTTTTCCTGCATCATGGGAGATGGAAGTGCAAGGACTTTCTGGGTCACTGAATCCACAGGCTTGTGATGTACTTTAAAACACTCACAGAAACTGATATCTCTCTACTTAAAAAAAAAAAAAAAAGTATAAGACATTTTATAGGTAGGGATTTACTGCACTGCAGATTAAAAAATAGAATCTGCCTCTTGGAAAAAAAAAAAAAAAAAAAAAGTATAAGACATTTTATAGGTAGGGATTTACTGCACTGCAGATTAAAAAATAGAATCTGCCTCTTGGAAAAAGTGTTCCCATTGTCTCAAGAACTGCTGCCAGAGATGTTTAATTCCAGGTGGATCTCTCCTTCCTACATCTGCTATGCAAGGGAACCTGAGAAAAAAATCTGCTCTGCCTTTCAGGTAGGTGACAGCAGGAAGGATGCAGAGGAACCACAAAGGAAGGTTCTGCTCAGCAGAATCTTGCCATGGAATGGACAAGCTGCACACAAATCCCTGAAATCCATACCAGTCACAGCATCCACGCCAGTTGTATGTCCACCACTTCGTGGTTGCCAAAGCAGAAGATGAACCTGCAGAAACCAGCTCAACCTGCCAAAAACCTCCAGCCTTCCCACCAGGAAGCTGCACAGCTGTTGCTGTGAAGGGAAGCAGTGTGGCCTATGGATAGTTCCTTTCTCTTTTGCTGGCAGACTCACCTCCAGTCCTATGGGAATAAACTGAGACAGAGACCAGTGGGTGACACAATAGTCACTTCTTTCCATGACCTTGCCAGGGCTGTGATAGAGTCAGCTGCCACAGCTAAGGAGGTCACCACAGACCTGTGCTCTCCTCCACACAGCCCAGCTCCCAGAGCACAGAGCTCTTGGGGATTCATTTACTGGAGGTTTCAGAGGGACACCTGCTACGTTACACGGATCGATTTGGTTACAGAAACCAACCATCTGCCCCTGTGTTGTACCAACCAAAGTCTGGAAGCACCCAGACAGCGAGGAGGATTAATATTACACTTCCATCTGCTCCGCAACGTGAGCTGCCCATCAGCAACAACCTGAAGATGCCTCTGAGATCCTAAATCCTACCTTGCCCTTAGAAAAATGCAAGTTATGGGAAGAACAAGAGGAGCCATGACAATCCAATTCCCTCACAGCACAAGTCACATCCACAGCAACACTTTAAACTTGCTCTGTTTCCTGCATGGCTAAATGCAGGGAACATTAAGCCAGGTCACATCAGACACATTTAAGTGGTGACAACTCCAATATAAAACCATTGACTGGGTCTGCACCAACGTAACAAACTTTAAAAAGTATTAAAACAGACTGTTTATTACAGCATATGATGTGTTATATTAATTTACACAATGATATATATATATATATATATAAAAACAGCCATTGATGATGTACAGTAAATTGGACATCAACAGGAATATTAAAACTACTGATACTCATGCACGTGACATGCATATGGTTTTTTTTTTTCTTTTTCAAAAGCAGTTTTACACAATATAATGAAGTTACTAAGCCTTGGTCAGCTGCTCCAGCAGTTTACTCTGGACACCACCGCCGTCCGCAGCGGGACTCCCGGGAGATCAGAGCAGAGTGCACTCCAGAGAAGGCAGACAGATTGAACAGGAGCCCTTTTCTGGTGAGGGAAGGCTGGAGGAGGACAGGGGTGAGTTTTAAGAAGAGAATCAACAAGAAAAGGAAAAAAAAACACAGGCCAGAGTACCAGGAGGAAGAAGTTCAAGATGTGGCAACAGCAGCAGCAGAAAGGGACAAGCAAAAGCATGAAGACCACCCACACTCCCTCCCCCTTTTTCCCTAAAAACTTATGACCTTAAGCTGTCAATATCCTGTATAAGACCCAGAACTAGAAAAACTAGGCAAGGGAGATCCATACTCAGAAACATTAGCCTTTTTTCAAAGCCTTCTGACACCACACGCTGGAGGCTGTTCACCACTGAAATGGCAGTGTTATGTTGGGTTTTTGTTTTTTATAACGGTCTTTTATTTCCACGTAAAAGGCACTAGTATCCACCCAAGTTCTGAAGACAAGTGACATAATTTACCTTAAGTTTTAAATATTTGTATAAAAAAAAAAAAAATTCTGTGGAAATATGTACAAAAAAAAAAAGCACCTTGCTTCCGAAAGCAGAAGCAGATACATTCCACCAAGTCACCTCACTAGACGGTCGTCATGAGCTTCAGGGAGCCTGACCGAAAGCGGAGGATCTTCTTCTTGAGGTTATGGGAGGCTTTGATTTTGACAAAGGCCTTTGCTGCATTTTCATGCAGCTCCGGCGCTGTGACCGTTTGGATGGGGAGCGTCTGGACAAACTGGGACCAAATCAGGCCCCCGCTCTCGTCAGAGTCGCTGGTGGTCGTGCTCTCCCCTACGAACTCCACCTCGCTCAGGCTTGACTCGCTGTCTCCAAAGCAGTTCGTCGTGTAGTTGCTCTGCTCGTCCTCGCTCGTGTCCACCACGGTGGAGTGGAACAAGGACTCGCACTCTGCCGAGTACTCCGAGTCGCTGGCCACGTAGGCGTAGGGGCTGACGTAGGGCAGGGGCACCTGCGGGTAGACCCCCACGCCCTCCCGCCGGTTCCTCCTGGCCCTCCGCAGGGCCTCCTCGTAGGAAATCTCCGCCGACGACTTCCACCGGCGGTAGTCGGCGCGCTTGTGTTTCGGCTTGGCCACCACGACCTCTCGGCCGTGCCCGTGGGAGCGGAGGGCGGATCTGTGCAGGCCACCCTGCCGGCTGGGGGGGCCCGGCTCCAGCGGCAACCCGCTGCCTCTCTTCCCCCGGGACGAGGGCTTTTTCAGTTTCTTATTTGTATCCAACTCCTCGGGAAAGCGGCACTTCTTGCCCACCGGTTTGGTTTTCTCCCGCAAGGTCTGTGAGCTGTTTTCCAGCCCGTTGGCGAGGTGGGACCTGTGTTTCAACGCAGAGCTTTTCAAAATCTTGACGTTTCGGGTGCCTTTGTGAAGTTTCATGCTTTGCTGCTGGGCAGGGATGTACTGGGCGTTCACCAGCAGCCCGTCATCCAGGCTCTGCGAGGAAGAGCCCTCGCTTTTGAAATCCAGCGCAGGCCTCTCCTCGACAGCTGGCGACGAGGAGAGAGCTGCCTGCAAGCTGCTCTTCAGCAGGATCTTTTTGGGAGGCTGGCTGACCCTGTTCTCTGGCTGCAGCACCACGGGCTTCCCTGGGCTCTCTTTGGGAGACGCAGCGAAGAGCTGGCCGTTCTCCTTGGGGACATCCCCTGCTGTGGCCGCCACGCCGCGGTTGAGCTCCGGCGGTGCCGGTTTGACACCCCGTGGCAGGTGCTTGCTCTGAAGTTCCGTTGTTGTGCTGGGTGGGAAAGCTGCCGGCAAAGGTGCCTTCCTGCTCTCCAGCTGCTCGCCAGCTGGCTCCCTTGGCCTCTGCTTTAAGGGAGAGGGTGCTGTGTGGTCCAGAGCGGGGGTGCCACCGGGGGGCAAACACACCTGCTTGGAGCTCTTCAGGCTCACGACGTTGCCGTGAGCCACCACGGCTGCCGGCTGCCTGACACACATGCTTCCGTGCCTCAGGATCCCTTTGGTGGGATCGGCGTTGAGGCTCGTCCTGGGTTTGTTAGTCCTCACCGCGTGAGTCTTTTTCTGGACCAGGCTCAAGATGTAACTGTCTATCCTCTTGCTGGTGGAAGGGCAGGGTGCCGGCCAGGAGCTCTGCGGGAGGAAGGTGTTGGCGGATTGTCCCGAGTCCGTTTCCGACGGGGTGCAAACGTCGCTAATATCGCCACCGAGCCTCTCCTCTTCTCGCTGGGGGTTCTCAGTCACGGGGAGGAGGAACATGGGGCTCTGCACAGCCACAGCGTGGAGCGGGCTGGGGTACCGGTAGATGTCGTTCCCGTTTTTAGACACCAGATCGCACTGGTACTTGGGATGTACATCTGCAACGACATCGAGGGAATTTGAGTGCGGTGTGGACAAAGAGCGACAGACAGAGCCTGCGGTCTGGTCCTCATGCTGGCCTTCCTTATTATAGTCCATCCAGCCTATGAGATCTGAAAGGCATTTTAGAAGAGTTTAGAGAGCCTGCCAGGGACACCTGTGATACGTTTCTAACGTGCTGCCAAGGACACCGGTCCCATCTATGCACACGACGCAACGTTTTAACTACAGCAGCAGCAGTTTTGCAACCAAGGACATGCCATTCAAGTGATATAAAAGCAGCACTACTCCTCTGTGGGGCTCTTTGTAACTGCATCTACGTAGGAATTTGCTCCACTACGACCACATGATTGAAACAATAAAAATCACAGCCCTAATGAGAACTTTTACATTGGTTTCAAACCTCTGCCCAGGTTCTTATGAGCTTCCTATCTTACTTTTCAGCCCCACAGAAGTGTGCAAGGGTCTCTTACACGTTACACAGTCACCTGTAAAACTCACTGCAGGCCTCAGCACGTATGAACTTTGTATTTTACTTCGCTAAATCCAAAGAGAAACAAAAAAAAACATAGACAAGAGAACAATGAATTCTAACTTATTGACAAATTTAACTTCTGGATTCTTCCAAGCATGTCTTGGGTCAGGAAAAAAATCCAGATTTAATTTTATTATTGTTGTTATTATCATTATTACTATTATTATCGTAATAATTATAATAATGCTAATAATAATAACAGATGCTCCTTTTGAGCGATAAAGGGTTCGAGAATGGGAAACAGGCTCATCTTTTCACACAAGTACAAGGAGTGCAGGTCAATCCAGCTGACATCCTAGCCCTGGCTCTGCAAAGAGAGTTCTGCAAGAGAAATCCAGTGCGTTTCAGGATGCATGAGTCAGATTTAATGGCTAAGGCGCTTACTGGGGAGGTAAGAGACCTTAAGAACAGGGCTTCAACCCAAGCACCTAAGATTATTATTTTCTTAAGCTTAAGAAGTTGCCCTTGTCTGCTTGGGTAGGGGTACAATCTAAATGATCCCTCTAGATCTCTGCCAGTCCTGTTTTTCTACCCTTGGGCTGGAAACTTCAGCCAGGGTACTCAAATTTGAATGCTCAGCGCTCATCACTTATCTAAGGCTTATTTCAAAGAGGTCTCACAGGCGTTGATGAAAGCAGCTGACAGAGTTCCTGTGTGAGCAGGAGGGGAAGAACAGGGAAGTTAGGAGCATGAAGTTCCTCACGGTTTTCCCACTTTTCCTAAATTCTGTTGGAATCAGGAAATGTCGACAAAAAGGCTTCTTCGAAAACTGCCAGTTTTAGAAACTAAATGTGAGACAGTATGAATAACAAGAGGTTTAGGCTTTCATGACATATACATAAAAATACGTATTGCAATGCAATCAGCTGGAATTCCTTGCGTATGTTTTCCTTATTATGCATGGCCCATGAAGATCACATACATCTTTACAACAGGGAGCATTAAATTACCTCAAGCTGCTCAAAGGGTAACTTAAAGGACTTGTCAGCACCTCAGAATTAATGTATCCAAAGCTGTGTTCTCCCACTTCGGAATTAAAAGAGCATGAATGTACTTGATTCACAACAAATCACTGTAAGTTAACCTCAAAGAGCAGAGTGGAAATTGGAAATACCATGGTTGGAAGCATCCTCCACAGCCCAGAATGAGCTAAGGCTTTTGAATGAGTATGTCTGCAACCAATAATCCACAAAACAAAGGACAAAAGTCCTACTGAAGTGTCCTTTATGGACAGCAGGCAGAGGAGCCCTTCCTATTTAATCATCCCACACATCAAGGTCTGCATCTTCAGCCCAGTGTCTGAGGAAAGTCCACAACTCTCTGCCAAAGAGACAAAGGATATCTTCTCTGTTCATAATGTCTATTGGTCTACACTTTGTAAATGCAGGACACACCTCACCACGGTCACCTGGGGGTTGAGGACCATCAGCACTGACAAAAATGACTGCTACAAACAGACTGACATGCACCCTGACCCCTTAAAACCTGTAGCTACCTCCTTACTCTGTGACTGTAATGAGGATTTGGCTATGAGGTATCTTCAATTATTACAATTTACTAAAAATGCTTTTCCAGAGGAAACCACAAGAAATAAGCCGACTAATGGGTTTCTGTGAACAGGTACCACTGCCCTCTGCTGGGTAGAGCAGCTGTTATATCTCACAAGTTATTTCCATGTGTTTGGAGTGACATGTTCCCATGAAAGGCTGGAGCAGTGGAGGGCAAACAGTCCTGCCTTGTGACCCATGTACGTGAGAGGCACTGGAATCTTTTTAGAGCATAAAAGACGTCACATGAAAGGAAGAAGGGTTAATCCAACCCAGGTACTCCTGAGGCAGTATTTCCAAAGCCAAAGCCACCTCCTGGAGTATGATGTACTCGACCTGCTTTTACTATACCTGCAGATTTAGGGCGTCCATCTGAGATATTCAGTGTTGCCTCCAAAGGGCTGCAAAAGCAAGTGCTAGAATGGCAACTGGATAAACACTCACTGAAGACAGAGTTAGATGAATTGGAAAGCGATCCAGAGGCTCCATCACTCAGCTCATAAAACCCTATAAAAATAAGAGTTTGGATTTATGTTAGTTACGTCTACACAAAGTTACCATTTGTGTCCCCAGAAAGGCAGTCAAGCTCATGTTTGAGTTGGCTTCCTCTGTTGCAATTAGTTACGTGATTTCATTCAGTCACCCCAAAACCAGCCCCCAATTTAGTAATACCCTTATTGCCAAGAAGGATTCTGTTTAAAAGTAAAGCACTTAAAAGTAAAACAGCAGAAATTTTTAACTTTTTTTCTAACCTTTACAAGAGTGGGGGTTTTAACCTTTACAGGGATTTTCAGATTTTAGCAAGAAGGATCCAGGCTCTTTGACAGCCCACTCATTTAATAGTGTTACACTTCCAAGACAGACTCTCCAACTATTACTTGACTACAAAAGTGTTGGGCCCAGTGCTGTTCACTATTTTCCTCAAAGTTCTGGGGCTAAACGTAATATTTGTGGATGACAGGAAAGAAGAAAAATGGTAAATAATGTGCAGACACATAAAACTTAATTTCCTCGTAAATTGGGACTACTCAAGAAAAAATTACACACCACAAACAAAATTTAGATTGCACATTTAGGAACGAGGAATGCAGGGCATGCTTACAGAATGGGGATGCATCCTGGAAACAATAATCCTGGAAAGGGCTTAGTCAGCGTGGAAAAGCAGCTCAATCAAGCTTAATGATAAGGCAAAAAAAGCTAATGAGATTGTTGGATGTACAAAGAGACTAATGAACAGCAGCAGGGAAATGACTTCAGCAGTCCATACAGCACTGGTAAGAAAGACATTGGAATGGTGAGCCCAGTCCTTGAATCCAGCACGCTTAAAACAAAGCTAAAAAACTGGAAAGAGGCCATCAAGCTATTTAGGAGCTTGGAAAAATGCCTTAAAATGAATGACTTCATGAACTTGACCTGTTTAGCTCATCAAAAAAAAAAAAAAAACAAACCAGGAATTATACTGTATAGCACCTCCAAGAGGAGGAAAAGTTGTGCACTAGAGAGAAACCTTTCTTTAGGGGATAAAAGGATATTAAAAAAAAAAAAAATCAGTGCTGGAACAAGTCGAATTCAGATTCAAAATTAGCAATGGCTTTAACAATTGCAAGTTGGTGGATTCTCCACTTTTTAGCACTTTTAGAACAAGTCTAAATGCCTCCAGGAAAAGCTCCCCATAGTTAAATACCACTTACTGGCTTCAACACAGTTAGAATGACATGAAATTCAATACATGGGGGATCAAATTGTTTTATTCTATGTTCCCTTCTGGCTGTAGGATCAATTTTGACACATTTCCCCCTGCTGGTGGTGCTTCCTTTCACCTTTTTTTTTTCCTACAGTCTCCTTCCTAATATGCAGGACAATTAGAACTTCCTGAACTAATTTGAGGGTGCCCTTGCAAAAAAAAAAAAAAAAAACCTCAAGCACTAAAAATCTAATTAAGCTTGAGATGCCCCTTTTCAGCGGTAGATGAACTCTGTTAGTAGGAACTGATTATCAGAGTGTGAACATGCTGTAAACATTCACTGTTGTACTGCTGGAAACTACAGCATGAAAAACTACATCCAGTTTAATTCCAGATACCAAGGGAGGCTTCATTTTGCTGGGCCCTTACCTGAACTTGGACGACTGTCTGTCTCAAGGTGTTCATCTGTTGTTTTTTCCACGTCCAGGCGGAGGTCACTTATTTGCTTATCCAGCTCTTGTAACTGATTTAACAAGCCAGCATCCCTCCTCCTCAGGCAGTTCTGGAAAACAAGAAGACGACAAAGAACATCAGCTCCTTCAGGAGGTGTTCCAAAGACAGACTTCTCCATCTGAGCATTGTGGGAGTACCTTGTCAATATTCTGTTATTAAAAAAAAAACAACCCCCCGAACAAAGCCGTGAAATTTTAGATGATAAATACTTCAGCGAAGAATTATGCAGGCACTTCATCCCAGCCTCTTCCAGCCAGTTCTGCCTAAGGAGCACGCTCCACGATTTAGGAAGACCAACACGCTGTGCTGACCACAGCTGTAACAACAAAGCTGCCTTGTGTGGTGGGGGTCAAACCAGACCCGGGCACACGAAACGGGCTGGGCAGCTGTGCCAGCCCAACGGGGCACGTTCGCCACCACAGTGGTGTTAGTCAAAGATCACATCTGCTCACACAATGGGACGAAACAGCTCTGCCAACAAGTGCCTGTAGTGTGGGAACCGCCTTGTTCTGCTGCACATTATGAGCTTATAGTCTTGCCATACAGAGAGCAAGATTCCCAGGGCTGGGATCGCAGCCTTTTTATTAGTTTTGCAGTGCAGCAGGAAGGAAAAGTAATTCTTCCCCTTCTCCCACTATAATTGTGTAAAATTGCTGCGAGATGAATTTTTGGGCTATTTATGAAGGTAATTTGATGGCATAAAATAAGCAATAAGAAATGATTTTGCAAGGCACTCATTAACCCACGGTCAACACAATCAGTTTCCCCATGTGTATTATAATGCTGCTTATCCATCACCTGTTCAGCTTCATACCCTTTAATTGCTCTGGCTTTGGGGAAAGTGGAGGAGGCGGGAAGAAGGTTCATCTACTTTTGTTTCTTTGAGTGCATCATTTGATCGGCACACAGGGGGTGCTCTGATACACACAGTGCAAAGAGTTTTGATGCTTAGAGCTGGACTAGTTCTAAACCCGTTAAATCCAGGACAACCTTTCCCCTTGGGTGGGCCAGTCACAGAATCATAGAATCCTTGAATGGTTTGGGTTGGAATGGACCTTAAAGCTCATCTCGTTCCAACCCCCTGCTATGGGCAGGGACACCTTCCACTAGACCAGGTTGCTTCGAGCCCCGTCCAACCTGGCCTTGGGCAAAGGGAGAGCAAATGCAAAAAGCGCTGGCGAGGCTGGCTGAAGATGTGCTGGCATTTAAGACCATCCTCGGAGAACCCAAAGGGGCGATTCCAGGTCTTCCCCCACATTTCTGCGGGAGCCGGGGCTGGCTGGCAGCCAGGCTGGAGAAGGTGATGGGTTCAAGGGGTAACTTCGCTGCGCCACCTACTGCCACCAGCGCCCCCTCCCCCAGCAGCACTGCATCTGGTTCCAATCTCCAATGTCAAGTGCACAAATTAAAGTGCTACCACAAATCCCCGGGCTTTTTTGGTCTTTTTTTTTTTTTTTTTTTTGAGTAATGATTCCCTGGTCCTTCACTACGGCTCTCGGCCGCCAGCCAGCCCCTTCTCAGCAGAAAAATCATTAATTTTTATCTTTTGAAGAAGGAAACTATCCTAAATTAACTAAACCAAAAGGCTAATAGGAAATATTAAAAGGGAGCGGGGGGGGGGAAACAGCGGGGTGGGGAAAAGAAGAAATCAGTGAAATAAATCACGCAATCCAACTTCTCCCTGGGTGAAAGCAAATGCTGAGCCGCGCACAAAGAGCGCCAGGCACAGCTGTACGCTATTTTCATTGAAAAATGATCTGCCGCTTCATGCCGCCCTCCGCCTCTTCCCACACAAGCTCCAAAGCGCGTCCTTCAACAAAAGCATCCCTTCTTTACGAGCCCGATCCTGCCGGTGCCCGAGCGCTCGGAACCTCCGGTCGGGGCTGGGACGCGGGAGCTGGCTCCCAACTTCCATTCATGGCAACGGCAGCGCCTCTCTTGCCTTGAATGGAAGTGGGACCGCCGGTCTGGCTCCGGGAACCGAAGAGAACTGTGCGGCCACCGGCAAAACGCCGGTAAGACCCGTTCCCTCCCGAGCTGTCACCGGCCCGCCGCCTCCCCTGCGCCGTGACAGCGGGGTGGGGGCGCTCCCCGAGGGGGTCCCCGGCTGCTTCCTCGCCCTTCCACGGGCAGGACCCGCGGGTCACACCTACACGCGGGGCCGAGCGGCCGCGCATCCCTCGGCGTTCCTCTCCCGCATCCCCCGGCGCTCGCCACCCTCATCCCCCGGCGCTCCCCGCCCGCATCCCCCGGCGCCCCCCGCCCCCGCTCACCAGCTGCCTCCGCAGGAGGAGGATGTTCTCCTCCAGGAACTTCTCCTCCAGGCTGCGCGGCGGCGGCCCCTCTCCCGGCGCGTCCCCGCGGCCGCCCTGCGCCCCGGGCGCCGCTCCCGCCGGCCGCCGCAGCAGGAGGCTCTTCACCAGCAGCTCCTGGCGCTGCCGCAGGTACTCCAGCTCGCCCAGCCCGGCCAGCGTGGCCTCCAGCCGCTCCCGGGTGCGCTGCCGCTCCGCCTCCGCTTCGCCCTTCTCCCTCCAGCGCGCATCGGGCTCCCGCGGTGCCCCGGCGGGTCCCCCCGCTCCCGCTCCCGGTGCCGCTCCCGGTGCCGCTCCCGGTGCCGGCCCCGCCGCCGGCGCGGCGCCCGCGGGGCTCGGCTTCATGTCCGGGGAGGGGGCGGCCGCCGCTGACAGCGCTGCCCGCGGGGGGCCCGGCGCCGCTCAAAGCCCCGCTGCCGCCGCCGCTGCCGCCGCCGCCGGTCGCGAATGGTCCGCGGGGCGCCCGGCTCCCTCCCCGCCTGCCACCGCCCCGCGCCCGCCCACCGCCCGCCTCCAGCCCTCCTTCCCTCCCGCCTTCCTCCCCGCCCGGCGGAGGATGCACGCCCGAGATCGCCCTCCTTCTACTCCTCCTCGTCCTTCTCCTCCTTTTTCTCCTTCTCTCCTGCTCTTCTCACCTCCGTCGTCCGCTCGCCGCGGGAAGGTGGGGTGCGCGGGGGTGCAAACCACTGACCTCCCGAGAATCTGACCTCTGGAGCCTTGCACGGCGTATTCACAGGGCATCATAGAATCACGATGGAATTGTAATTGTAGAATCACAGAATGATTTGGGTTGGAAGGGACCTTAAAGACCATCCAGTTCCAACCCCCGTGCCACGGGCAGGGACACCTTTCACTAGTCCAGGTTGCTCCAAGCCCCATCCAACCTGGCCTTGAACACTTCCAGGGATGGAGCAGCCACAGCTTCTCTGGGCAACCTGTGTCAGCGCCTCGCGACTCTCACAGTCAAGAATTTCTTACTAATATCTGATCTAAACATGCCTTGTGTCAGTTTAAAGCCAAATGCTGCTTATACAGACCGACACATCCAAAACAGGAGCGTAAATGGTGCATCTGGGGAGAAAAGATCCTGTCATGAAGAGGTGAGGGCGTGTGGAGAGGGCAGGGAAAGGTGGGAAGCAGAGGAGAACATGACCATCCTTACGCCGGGGTGCTGACCACAGCACAGGCACCGGGATTAAAGCACCGGCGAGGTGTTGCTACAAAGCCCGTTTGAGTGAAGTAGCCAAAAAAAAGCCACAATGAAGTGAACTTCGTAGCAGCAGATAGACTAATTGCAGCAAGGGATCTGCAATTAGGTTTTCAATGGGCATGTGGTGGAAAGAGGCAGGGGGGTGGAATGCAGATGCCGAAGGGAAAAAAAAACAAAACGCACAGAAAAATGTTAGTATCAAAATAGAGCAAAAATTGAGTTGCAGACGTGTACTGAGGGGGAGAAATGGAAGAGGCAGAAACAGGCATTGAGGGAGCCCTTCACAACAACAAGGGGTTTGTTTGGGAAGATGTGAGCCCACCGTACAGCAGCTCTCATGGACATTATGAGCATAATGAAATGCTCTATCCCCTGTTCCTCAGAAGATTATGAGTGTTTGTGACAGGTCTCAGACGAAATTTGTCTCCCCAGTCCCATGCTGTTTTCAGCACACAATACATAGTGGCGTGTCGTACACCCACCTTACCTGCTGTAGGTGTTGGCCCTTGTCCTGAGAGCCCACAGCTGACAAAGATCCTCACTTCACAGTCTTCTTAAACCAATGTAAAATGCTTTCAATGAAGGAGATCCAATTCCTCTCGCATCTTGTAACCAGCCCTCGGTCCCTCCCAAATGTAGGTGAGAGCACATGCTCAGAGGATGGTTGAAGCTGAAGCCAACACTGTTTCTTTTTCCTTTGGATTTCTTCCCAGAGCTGCTTCACCCCAAGCCATGTCAGCACAGGGCATCTACGGTCTTCTTTTAGTTTGGATTGGGAGTGACTTTTTGAAGGGTCCCTCCAGATCATTCCAGCTGTGATTCGCATCACAGAGGGGTCTGAGAACAAACGAACTGAGCTGATTTGGGGGGGAAAGAAAAGCAGAAGAAGGGAGCACTCCTAAAGCACTCCAACCACCAATGGATGCTCACTAATGGACATTCAGTCTGTGGGATGAGAATACTACTAGCCCAAAGTAATGCCCTTGAAATCCATGCAGTGTGGATGCAGGTCCTCAGTGCAGCCCCTATGGCTTGGTAAATCCATACCTGCTTTGCTCTCCTGGCTCCTGATCTGCCAGCAAAAGGTGGAAGTGTGGCAGCACAGGAATAAGCAGCCAGAGAAGGCAAGGCCACTTCTTTGGGGAACAGTGTCACTCCTGCCAGATTCAAGAGCCCATGAAATTGGAGCCACAGAGCGAAGGGACAAACACTGAAAGGACAAGGGATGCCCCAAGGGCAAAGGTTTGCCTGAGGCTGCTAAGGAAAACTGGAAATAAAAAATAAGTCCCATACAGGACCACTGTCTCTCTACTCATTTTAATGTATCTGGGCCCATAAGAGGCCCAGAAGTAGGTTCAGCCCCTGCCCCACAACCTTTAGGCCATCCCTGCTGACCTAAAAATCGTCTCCATGGCTTTTGCTCCTACGTGGGGCTTGGCTCACAGCACCTCGGAGCATATTTGTGCTGAAAGCTGTATTGCAGTGCAGAGTTACTTTCCCAAACGGTTACCAGAAGCTCTCCAGATATGGAAGCAGAGGCTTCCACATTTTTCTTCACCCTTTCTAGCCAGGTTTTGCATATAGCTCTGTGCCTCGTGTGCATTTGTACACAAAGCTTCATGCAATATTTATGCAAAGCTACTTCAGCTCTTTCTGAGCTGTTGTGCACTGTACAGTGTAGGCATTGCTTCAAAAATAAAGAAAAATAAAGCTAAAGAAAATCTGTCTTAAGGTTCAGATTTTTTTGTTTTGCCACTTATCACCTGGTAGATTTCAGTCCAATTCCTCCCTCCCAAGTCACCTCTTCCACTCTGAGGAATGTAAGGTGCTGCTTGTCTCCTGGACTCCCTGCTGGCACTCCTGTGTTCATCCTTCACAGTGCATCAGTTCCAGGAAGGAAAAGAAACAAAAACTGCCACAGCAATTAACTCCCTACATCATGTGGAGAGGAGAACTCAGCTTCAACTGAACCAGGCTCACTGTGTGGACAGAATCAGCAAAGAGGAAGGGAAGGAGGATCTGATGAAGAGCCAGCCAGGTTTCTCCCCATAGAGGAAGGAATAAGGTGCCAGAGAAGCAGTGGGACAGCATGGGAAGAGATGTGTGAGTGAGCAGCCAGCAAGAAATGTCAGTTTATGAGAATAATAGAAGGAAAGCAAGGTGGGACCTAAGACAAAACAAGTGAGGGGAGGGCCACAGAGACTATTTGAGAGCCAGGATTTAGCTCAGCAGAGCATAGGTCATGGAGACAAGGGGAGGGAGAGCCTGGAAAGGCAGGGTGTGAAGGCAGTAGAAGGAGCAAAGAGAATGACCAAAAAATACAGACCCTTTAATTTACTCAGGAAAACAACAAAATAAAGAGCTCATAAGCAGTGAGAGAAAAAGTCCAGCAATAGGTGGTAGAATATGGATGAAAGACAGAGGCAAAAGAGGACAATAAGGTGAGGAGATGGAGGAAAGGGTGTCTTTGATAGGTATTGTCCTTAAGTAAAGCAGGTATTTCAAGCATAGAAAGAACAAGAGACTAAGACTGGTTTCTCCTCTCTCATTCACACCACAGTTGATCATCCCCATGAAAAACCAGTCTGAGACAAGAGGGAGGCCCCAATCCCCATATTAGCTCTGACTGGACAACCTCTGGAGGCCTCTATCTCAGCAAACCAAACATCTCAAAACTCTTAGCAAGGGCTGAGTAATAGGACTCTCAGATGAAAAAAGTCTCCAAGTCCAGAATTGTCTCCAACTCCTCTCCTGGCTTATGGCAACAGCTGAAGGACTTGCTCTTATAATCCTTTGTGAGGTTGCTATTCCTTCACTGAAATCCCTTCATCAGCTGAAATTCTCCCCAAACAAATAATCCCAGGTTCCCCATCCTAAACTCAAATGTAGCAAGAGGGGTTGCAGTGAGTTATCTGCAAGGAAGGAGAAGAGCTGATGACTGAGGAGCTCTGTTGCTAGGATGTTGTGAGAGATGTAATTCTGTCTGGTACAGAGGCGGTTATGAAATGGCTCATCTCTTATGATTATCCCGGCTCAGCTCTTATGATTATATTAAGTGGCAGAAATGCTGTGTTTCTTCACATTTCACATATAGGGAATGAAGAGATGGTCCCTGCCCCTCTGAGTTTACAAGACAAGAAAGACTAAGTGGCTGCCTCTGGTAATATAAAAAGGAGCTTTGAGAAAGTAGTGGTTGGCATGATAGACAGTGAATCCCAAACACTCAGGCAAGGGGAAAGAGTTTCTGACCCTCATCTTACCATTCCTTTCCTTCCTACTAGGAGTGAACCCCTGTATCCCAACTCATACATTTGTCTTTCCCTCTTCCACCCCTGCTGATCTTCCAATTCAGTTTAGATTAAACGAGGCCAACTAACACTTGTTGCTTTTCCAAGGTTCATTTCTGACCTGTCACACTAAAATGAGTGCCACAAATTGCAAGAATTGAGGAACATGACAATTCCCTGCTTGGAAAATGAAAGCAAACCCTTTCCTTGCTCATTGAAACACAGCCCATCGAATGCACAGTGACACGTCCACTTTGGGACCATGCTTAAGACCCACAGCTGCCACTACACCTCTGATACTTTATTTTAATCTATTCTAATGTTAATTTTCCGAGCATTTCTTAATTGCATTGGATAATATAACAGGGTATAAATCTTATCAGCAAATCAGCCTGGCAGCAGCTTGTGTTATCTTATTACCATGGTTACATTATTATTACAAGTGAACCTTGTGCTCATTACTAACCACAAGTAATTCCAGCAAACAAGCTAAACTGAAGCAAAATATCCTGGCTGGTGTTTCCATTTTTTGTCCAACAAAACTAATTTCTCTGGGTGCTAGGTAACAGCAGCATACCTACGATGTAGCCTCAGCCTTCTGCATTTATTTACTTGCATTTGGACAGCACTGAAACATTTCCGTGCTGTCAACAAGGTGCAGAGGCCAAATTCTTTAAAAGTGGGATAGGATCTTTCACACAAACTCACGATATTCAGATGACAAGCACTGCCCCAGCCTGTCAAAACATTAGTGTGTTTGTGGTGCTGCAGCAAAAACTGCAAGTGACTTCCACATTAGGGACCACTGACAGGTTGATTAGGTCCCTCGAGGGACCAGTTTCCCCTTGCTCTAATCTGCTCTGACTGTGGTCTCCCATCAAAAGACGCAGTTCCACCTGCCCTCCCCCCTCAGTGCCACTGCCCATGTGCCAGGTGAAGGGACAGACACTTCCCTTGGGGTCACTGCGATGATCTGACTCCTCCCACCTCCCCCAGGAAAGGGGAACATGCCCTGGATCCAGGCAGGACAGCGATGCCACCCCCTTCTCTGCTCCAGACTGTTTATTTGGGCATTTCCTACGTTTGGCTGTTCCTCTGCTGCAGGTCATTGTCCCAACAGCTGTGCAGGGACTGTGGTTGGAAAGCACATCTCTACTCTGGTCTGAGTTTAAAAAAAAATAACCTCTTCTTTCCTTTTTTGTTAACCCAGATATTTCAGTGATCCACTTTTAAGCATGAGCAGTTGCACTGGCACAACTAAGAAGGCAGAGCCGTGCAGGAATGAAGAGATGAGCAGGAAACCCTCCAGAAAAAACCTCCATCCAGAGGGAATGTGGCAGGAAGGATGGACTGTTTGCAAAGCAAGAAGTCACCCAGGAGGCCACAGAAGAGGATGCAGACAACAGCTGCTTGTGGGGAAGCAACATTAGAGCTTCTCCAGACATTCCTGTCACACTATGAGCCATGCAATGACATTCATTTCCTTTTTTGCAGCAGCAGCAGCCCATCTGTTGTGTTAGAGGGCTGATTTTGAATCACCCACTGCTGCCTCAAACACTGTGGTGCTCCCCAAGGCCACGAAAGACCCACTTCTTGCAGAACCTGTGGAGGGTTGGTGAGCCCCGAGCCCAGCGGGGTGTCGTCGTGATGCTCAGCAATGCCCACTGCCTGTCAGGTGTCAGACTGGCAAAGGCAATGCAAAGCTTACTTCTGGTCCCTAGATTAGGGAAGACCTGTGACAGAATTGGATGCAAAGGGTGGGAAGATGGAAAAGGCTCAGAAGCAACTTCATTGCTCTCTTCAACTGCCTGGCAGGAGGTTGTAGCCAGGTGGGGGTCGGCCTCGTTCTCCCAAGTAACAAGTGACAGGAGCAGAGGAAATGGCCTCAAGTTGCACCAGGGGAGGTTTAGATTGGATATTGGGAGAAATTTCTTCACTGAAAGGGCAGTCAGGCATTGGGACAGGCTGCCCAGGACAGGTAACATCCCTGGAAGTGTTCAAAAGTTGTGTGGATGTGGCACTTGGCGACATGGTTATTGGTGGCCTTGGCAGTGCTGGGTTGACAGTTGGACTTGATGACCTTAGAGGTCTTTTCCAACCTTAATCATTTTACAATTCTATGAAAGCCAGGCAAGATCAGCTCCATTTTAACGTCTGTTTCAAGGATAAGAGAGGGTTTGATAAGGACAACAGGGGGAGGGGGAACATGGAGTTAAACAAACCAGTGTCACTTATGATGTTCACAGCTGACAAGAAGCAGAGCTTGAAGCTACTGCCCTTGTTGTTCACCATAAAGAAACTTTACCAGCATTTTAGCAAATCACCTCGTACATCACACCCTAATGCTGACTGACCGGGGCTGCATTCCCTTCACAGGCTCACGGGCACTGCTCAAATGAAGTCAGAGCTGGACTATTCCAAGGGACTCTTTCTCACTTTCTTTTTTTCCTTCTCCCCATCACCAAGCGGATGATGTCAGTAGAGTTCTGCTGCAATTACTTTCAATTCATCCTTACCAATATCATGTCTGATGTTCTCGTACTTTGATTCCTTTTCTTCTCCTGGCCTGGCTTTCATATTTATGTTTTAAAATGCCTGACCTTTGGATACATGGACTTCTGTCGGAGGACAGAAATTGTGTGAACAATTTCTATTGCATTCCTGCGACCTTTGCCTTGGCATGGCTGGGTGCAGACAGTAAAAAATACTGCGCCACTAATATGGCTGCAGGCCTTGTGCCAAGGTGAAGGAGGAGTTCTTTTGGCAGGCAAACAAGTTTTATGGACACCTGCTGTGATCCAATTAGTACTGTACAACACAGTATGTTTTCCTTACGTATCCAATGTAACCTGGGGAAGAATCACATGTCTGTGTGTCACAAGCAGTATATAAGCTGTCTTCCCTCTAATAGAGTGGACATTTGCCAATCATAATGGTCTGTGAGCATCTGTCCTGTACCCCTCCGCCGATAGACTTCTACTTAGTTTAATGCCTCCTTGCACCAATGCTGCCAGATTTCATTCAGCACATCAGGCTGGGAACAGCCCTCACCAGCACGGACTTTGCAGAAGAATATCTATTAAACTGTGAAGACTCAGCCACTGGGAGTCAAAGAACAGATGAGATGGACTTAAAATACAGCTTGAGATTCAGACAGCCTGGGAAAAATTTCCAACAGAAGGAACTGGATCAGCCTGAGTAGGAGAAAGCTTCTCGTGCCCAACAGCCCCACCCTGGGGCTGAATCATTTCTCCTACCACACATCCATAATACTCCCAGCTCAGTGTTCAACCAGGACCACAGAGGTCCATGCTCGAAGCAAAGCCCTTCCCAGAAAAAGGACATAACTTGCAATACAATCTGCATTCAAACTGCCTGTGACAAAGGCAGAGGGGGCTGCAGTTGTGCTCTTTGCATGGCCTTGGGACCACTCAGCTGAAGCCAGACATGTGATGGGAACCTGGAGCTGGGCAGAAATACTCATGGGAAGGCTTTCCAAGCAGCCTTCCTGCACACGGTGGGAAGCTGAGCAAGATCAAACTGTGCCTGCAACACATTTTAGTTCATACAAACCTGACAGCAGCAGCAAGGACTTAATTTTTTTTTTCTCCTCCTCTTACAGCATTTAAACGAGTTCATTCAGTCTCAGCTGATGCTCACTGGGACAAAGGATCCTGTATATCAGCTGCACTGCCAGTGAAAAGTAGCCCTTGAAGATTAATCAGAGGCAACCTGCATGGATCTTGTTTGCACCAAACAGCACAATTCATGAACTGTCTTTTAATTTTCTGTTGTATGTGGGTAAGCTGAGGTGGGCTAAATAACTCAACCAAGGTCACAAGGCTTCAGTGGCAGAGGCAGAAGAGATCAGGTGGATTATTCCCTGTCATTTTGGGCTCACTCTTTGAAGCAGATGGTGTGTATAAAAGAGGAAGGTTTAAAAAGACCTTGTGGAAGTATGGAATTATTGGCCTGCAAGGTGCTCCTCAGTGCATCCCTTCGCTCTCACCATCTCACTCTCCCGTTCTTTGCACCGAAGAACTTCATTTTGCATTTAAGAACTTAGCCTAAAATATTCAGCTTTATCTCCACACATTGTCTCCCTGAAGGTTTTCCATACTCAGAGGGTTAACAGAAGTAACCTCTTTAGTGTACAACAACAACAACAACAACGGGTCAAGGAGTTGCTGAAAAAAAAACCAACAGAAACCTCTTTGCCTGAAATAATTCCTTTTCCACAGTTCTCAGGAGAACAAACACAGATCTCTTGCCGTTGCTTAAGGTCCGTGCCTGGAGGAAGGAAGGTGTCACTGGCTCCAGGCTTTGCATCAGTGAGTCCCATAAAAGCACACATCTGCAATATTGGACTCAATGATCCTGAAGGTCTTTTCCAACCTAAACAATCCTGTGGTTCTATGAAAGACTGGATCTGAATCCGGGTGCAAACCGACCCGCAAAGGTACCTGAATCTCTGCTGTTTTCATTGTTCCATCCTTTTTTGACTATTTAGCCTCTTATCAATCTTGGCTTAAGAGGGAATAACACTTTTTAATCTTAATGAAAGCTTTATCCTGGAAGAAAGAATTTTCTATCAGCTCAGGCATCTGCAAACCTGCAAGAGAAAAGAAGGGCATTTCAATTTCCAGAAATTATTGGCCCAAAACTTTGATCTGATTTTCACAGCTGAGCTGTTCATTCAGGGTACACTACATCCCTGTGTTAGCATTTGCTATATTAGCATCAGATGTGCAGACAGGAGCATTTTTTTAATTTTTTTGTTGGGTGTTGTTGTTTTTTTTTTTTTTTTTTTTTTTTTTTTAGAAAAATAGCCTGAAACAACAAGGCAGCACTGGGGAGGTTATTTCAATTCAAAAGATGTTGGCATTGCAAATCAAAGCTTCTCTCATATGGCACTCCTAGCCATGTCCTGGACCGACCCAGCAGTTTGCCTGCCTGTCCTTCCAGAGCTGGGACAGGGCACAGGGACACAGGACACAGGGAGAGCAGTGTCTGGTTTGTCCAGAGAAGGCCACTCCAATCCTGCAATTTCAACTTTGTCTTTCCTTCCAAAGGTAGTTTCTGGTAACCATTTGGGTGCCTCTGCCACAGGCTCACATTGTTGCCCAGAACTGTTCCCACTTTTCAGATGATTACCTCCCAGTGGCTCTCAGATTCCAACTGCTAGTCTCATGCATAATTTATTTCATTTTAAGCCTTTCCTCTGCGCATAAGTTTTCCATCTATTCCCATCCTGGCCTCAGACATTCTTTTACCTATAAAGCAGAAAAAGTGACTATTTTTCCCACTTCTTTCTGGAGTCTCATTCCTCTCAAACACTGCTTGCCAGTTCCAGCTCTTGTGTCACCAAAACACTGTTTCAGTGGATGAGGTTCACATCCATCAGCTTGCTGAAGGTTTTTGGGGACACCTTCTTTCCAGCAGCATCTGTGCTGGCTGAAAAGCTCACTGCCTGCAGCTACTCTCTGTTCCCTGCTGTTGGTGAGGGATCAGCCAGCTGTGTTCCTGTGATCCCTCCCTCACCCACATCACCCACAGGGAGCCAGCACAGCTCATGCTCACCCACTCCTTGTAACCAAAGCGGCTTCAGGGGCTCTCACAAGAAGGAGAAGCTGGTTACAAGCACCAAAAGAGGACATCAGAAGACCTGCAGTGGGCCTCTTCAGCTGGGCCAGCAAAACAGCATCACACCTCATCGAATCATAGAATCACAAAATGGCTTGGGTTGGAAGGGACCTCAAAAATCATCTTGTTCCAACCCCCCTGCCATGGGCAGGGACACCTTCCACTAGACCAAGTGACACTACAAAGTTGCTGCGGGTTTGTTTTATTTTTTTAATTTAAACATTTTGGTTATAACTGCCATTCTGTATTTAGGCCTTTAGCTTCAGACTTGCCCTAAAAACAGGGACAGCTCACATAGCAAGTGGACGTTTGATGAAGGAATCCTACGAGAATTTCTAGGTCCGAGCTACAGAGAAGGTTAACAGTCCCTGCTGGGATTGAAGAGGGTCCTGGAGACAAGCAAGCCCCCTGGGAAGCAATCCCAGTGTTACCATCCTGCCTTGGGATCACCAGTGCAAACTGCAGGACTTCTCCACGAGTTGTGCCAGAGCCTGGGTGAACTGTCCATAACTCCCAGTGCTCTCTTCATAGACACCTGATGATCAGGGACAAGTCATGCAGATGGTTTGGAATAGCAGTGAGAGCAGATTCAGAGGAACCAGCCTTCAAAGCAGGAATGCAGAGCTCAGCAGTCAAACATCCAGCAGTATCTGGATGCCACTTCTTTTCCAAATCCTTTCAGATGCAGCCTAAGGGGTTAGTATTGACTTTAAAAGCCCCAAGGCCCTGATTCAACAAAAACAACTAAGCACTTAATAACATTAAGCACGTGCTCAAGTCTCTTCCTCTTCAACAAAGCACTTAAGCACATACTTCACCCCTCTTAGATGGCCCAGACCCAAAACACTGAGTTCTCAGAATTTCTTCAATCTTTATTTAATTTTGGAGGGGGGATAGGAATTTGAACCTTGATCCACGTTTTGCAAAGGGTCCCTATTTGCAACTGAGTCAGGCTCCAGCTCCAGAACTACACACCCAAGTGCTGGCACATTCCTGTTTTGGATTAGGATCTGAATTTTTCAGCTTGTGCCTCACTCTGATCTGCACTTGTGTTCATTAAAGAGATGGAACTGCAGGCAGGGAGCTGTTAAACCATATTCTTCTGCAAGCTTTAAGTTGATGATGCTTTCCCCAGCTCCACCTAACTGAGGTGCAAAGCTGAGGCACCACCTCAGGGTACAGAGAGCGGATGCTCAGCCCAGGAGCGTGCAGGATTTGCAAAGCTCCTCCAGTTTGGCTGCTCCTCCGAAAATGTAAAGCCTCTGCGTCCCAGCTCCCAGAACCATGTGAAATCCTCACGTTTGGTTATTGTTAAAATACCATAGAACATCCACTCAGTGGTTGCAGGGGGAAAGTGCAAAGGGAGTGAGCCTGGTGTGCTGTGACCCCTCCTGGGGATGCAGCAGAGGAAAGGGGTGACAGCCAAGAGGGAGATCCTCGACCTTCCTCCAGGCTGTTGTTTCAAGCTTTCAGCAAACTGAGGCAAACATCATCACATTGCCTTGCATACATTTCTAAATGTCACTGCTTCCTCCAACACTTTCTTTTCTTCCTTTTCCCTTCTTTTTTTTTTTTTTTTAATTAGTTTTGATTTGTTTAAAACAAAAGCTGAGATCCTCCAGAGCAAAGCAACAGGCATCAGGAAAAGTAGCAAACAAATAAATCAAAACAAAAACATCTGGGCCACATGGCCAAATCCAAGCCTGCTTCCCATCTCACACCAGTGCCAGTTGCATCTCAGCTCGTGGAGCATAACTCTTCTCCTCTCTTGCTTTGACAAGGCAGCTCCAGGGCTGCTGGCAGGGCAGAACGAAGTAAGGAAATAAAAGGCCAGGCTTGTTCCAGGGAGGCTGAAAACAAATAGACTGCCAGTTGTCTGGGCGAGCAGAAGTGGTGCTCGGATGTCTGAGGCAGCAGGAGGAGCTGGGAGCTCCTCCATAGGCATTAACAATGGCCTGGAGGGGGAAGAAAATGAATCTGGTTAAAAAGAAAAGGCAGAATCCAAATTGCTGCATCATGGGGCTGCCAGTAAGAGCATCACTGGAGGGTGTATTTATTAAATGGTTACCAGCAGAACAAGAGGAGGAAGGAGCATCCAAGGGCTATAGGGCCCACAGGAGCTGTCACTTTGAGCAACAAAAGGCCCAGGGAACCAACAGGCCTTTCCTTGATGATCATGGCAGCAGGAACACCAGGAAAGTCAGAGCAGCTGGAGAGATCAGTTCCCTCAGGCCTCCCTCCACTGCTGCCGGGGTTCAACAGACATCCAGAGTCCTGGACATCTATCCATGCTCTTGTCCTTGCCAGGCAGCTAGACCTAAAGGGAGTCTGGCACAAAGACTAACAATGAGACCAGTAATGAGAAGAGGCAGGAATAGAAATTGCCTGGGGGACAATACCTGCCTCAAACCTGCCCTGTGAATGTGCTTTCCACTGTACCTACTCTGAGGGAAAGCACGTGGGCTGCAGACATGGAGCATCCTTCATTCCAGTGGCAGAGGAAGAGTAAATGCCCCATCTGACCAAGATGGAAGCAGGGATGGGGAGACCTGCTTGAGCTAAGACACAGAGATGAGAGCAGAGCTGGCACATGTACACGGATCTGACCAGTCACCATCTGGTGCTACTGCCACAAAATCAGGCTTCTTCACACCACTGGATGACAGTTAAACAGGGATCACTCTTGGGAAAGAGCAGACTTGGAAAACTGTAATAAAAAAGTAAATAAGTAAATCAACAGCTCCTCACAGCCCAGCAGTGCTGGGAGAGCCTGTCACGCTCAGCTGGGATGGGCTCAGCCCAGTGCTGTCAGCTGCATCTCTGTGTTTCAGGTGGTGATGCCAAGGCACTGGTCCAGCAAATGTTTTCCCAGCTTTGCAAATGGATGACATCCTGGTGCAACAAGCTCTCAGAGTTACCCCACGGCATTGCAAGAGACACCAGGCACTGCAGTGGATGAGGCAAGAGCTTTATCTCCCATGGACAGGTCCGTGAAGGCACTAACCACAGCATATTTGGAGGACCACAGTGTTGGGAAGGACTGGGGTGGCAAATGTTGGTACAATAACAAGGGTTTGGCTCCTGGGTGTCACTTAGTGCCCCAGAGGCCATTCCCTGTCCTTTCTCAGCCTCTTTGAAGCCAGAGCAAGATAAAAGGAACAGGCTCCCCAGGGAAGTGATCACAGCACCAAGCCTGCCAGAGTTCAAGAAGTGTTTGGACAACAGTCTCAGGCACACGGTGGGATTCTTGGGTTTGTCCTGTGCAGGGCCGGGACTTGATGATCCTTGTGGGTCCCTTCCAAATCAGGGTATTCTATGATTCTATGAAAAGTTGGGGAGAGGCTGGACCCAGCCCAAGAGCCACATCCAGACTGCAGGATACTGGCTGGATTGTGCTGGTCAGCTCAGACCTTCCCCACCTCTCCCCAGATCCCAGGTCATTTCCAGGTGGGTGCACCAACACCCAGTGTGGGGGTAACCCCGGGTTTACCACAACAGGGGCTTTTGCCAGCACTTCCAGCTTAATGCACAAAGCCCAGGTGATCCACACTGGCTTAGCCAAGAAACAGGGGAAAGCTCCAAAGGCTGTTACCCTCTCTTGCCTTTCCCAAACACCCCCAGCAGCTTTTCCAGGTGACCTTTTAACTGAAGTGACCAAAAAATATTTTTTCTTCTGGAAAAGGCTTATTTTCTATCCCACAGCTGCAGAGACCATTGGGAACCTGCAGCCCTCAGAGAGCACAGGATGGCTGCAGCAGCCACCCTGGGAGATTTATTGGGGCAGCCAGGTCTTGGTTTCCCTGGTCACCCTCTGAAGATTTACAGCCCCGTGCACTGAGAGTGAACAAAGACCTGCTGTTCCTCATCAGAGACCTTATGAATCTGTCTGTGGGGAGGAGGCTTCAAACCTAGATAACCTTTGCAGGGAGAAATGGCCATTCCTGGATGTAACACGAGAGATAGGCAGAAGGGAAAGCATCTGCAAGGCTCTGGGAAATCTCAGAAAACGAAGCTGGGAGGTTGCATTATTTGCAAGGGTGGAGAGGAAGGTTAGTCATGGGGCAGCAGGAGGAGGAAAGGAGGTTGGTAGCAGAGTTTGTTCATGTAAATTTGGCTTCTGGGCCAATTTTCTCTTGGATGTGATACAACTAAAAGCTGCTTCTGCACGGGATTCAAGTTCCAGCTTCTTCTGTCTACAGAGCACAGGGTGCCTTGAGACCTGCACCAGTAGGTTTTGAGTGGGCTACACAATTTGACATAGAGCTATGAGGCACCTACAGGCATTTTTTGGAGTACAAGGGCTGATAAACTTTCAAAGAGTTCTCTGGAGCCCGTGCACTTTGCCCTTCCATCTGTGCAAGGGCTCTGATCTCCCTGTAACCAGGAGCACTACCAGCAACACTTCTATCAGACTTCACCTCGGAGCTCTGACCTGTGTGGTTTTGCTCTCAGCTTGTCTTAAAAGACTGGCATAAGACTTGCACTCAGCCAAAGCTGGATTCTGCTAATGGATCTGACCATGAATCCCACACAGCTGTTTACTGTACCCTTTGTATTGGAGTCACCAATGAAGGAGGAAGGAGGGTAAACAATCATTACTATGCAGATTTCAAAGAGAGCTGCATCTGGGCCTTCAGTTTCTGCTTTGTTTGGTGACATCTTCACAGGACAAAGTGGAGCTTTTTGCCTTAACCCTTAAATTAGCAGGGGAAGTATGAATTTGTTGTGATACTAACTGTCATGTGCATTAAAAACAACAACAACAACGACAAAAAAAAGAGACAACCCCCCCCAAACAAACAGTAACACCATTCCTTGGGATTGAAGACGCTGCATCTCAGCAAGTGGCTTCCTGGAGGAATATATCCACAAAGGATTAAACTCCCTTTCTAATTAGAAGGGAATCTCTGAGACAAGCTTTTCCACAAAGGAAACAAAAAGGCAGCGCTGACACATCTAATGCATATATTAACACTAAAGACATGGAAATTAATTGGATTTATTACTCGTCACAGCTGCAAAAATGGCTCATTTCTAAGTTTATTTTACAGAGAGTGGCGGGAGGAGTGGGATTTAATAGTCATCTCAGTTAAGCTAATGAGCCAAAACTAATGGTCTCGTCTTGTTTGGAGAGGCCCCAGCTCAGTGGAGCACCTGAGCATGTGTGTGGCTCTCACCATGGTTTCCAAGGGATGCTTGGCATCTGCTGGAGTGTTTGCTGATGAGTGGGACTTGTACAGATGCTTCTGGTCTGCAAGGGAGAGGAAGCATCTTTCCCAAAGGCAGTCAAGATCGATGGGATGATCACTTGGGATCACCCCATGTTATCATTTCTGTCCAGAACAGAGGAACTGAGTTTCCAGAGGGAAAAAGACAACGAGAAACTCAGTGACATTTTTTTTTCCCCCGCATTAGTTTTCTGCTAATTTAACAAGCCCAGCTGTCTTTCCAAGGGGTCAGATCCACTCCAAAAGAAAGCCATAGTTACCTGGTGATGACTCCAGCAGGTACAACACTGAGACAGGAAGCCAGGAGCCCAGCTGCAGCTCAATACTGGCACCAATGTCCCTAAGTCACAGCCTCTCTCATGTTTTCTAAGCTGCATCACTTGAAAGGATGCTAAAAAGGTGCCTAAATGAGCTTTCAGAGATCCCTCCTCTCGTCTAGATGAGGAAAAGCAGAAGGTATTCAATGGGGAAAATAACCATGGAAGTGGCAAGGTGAGTGTTATTTGCAAAGCACTTATCTCACCCCTCCATGAGAGGATTTGGAGGATTTTGGTAGTTTCCTTCCCGAATTAGAAACCAATTTTCAGAGGCAAAGACAGACTGCCCTGGACAGGGAGGTGTTAGACTAACAACAAAAGGGAAAGGTGCGAAGAGGGAACAAATGGAAACTCATTTAGCACATAATGAAGGTGCTGAGAACAAAATTAGTCAAAGCAAAGAAGGAAGTGGAGAGAAATTCTTTCATCACTTATTCACCAAAGGTAGGTCCTGGCTAATAAACAGGAATATCTGTTGCACCAGCAAAAAATTTGGCCTAACTGGAAAGATGGAAACCTGGTGGGAATTTCATTGGAATGTTAAAATCATGGCTTTCAGGAAGGCTGAAGTGGGGATAAGACAGAGACCTGTTAGAAACGGGATCACGAGCATCCAGGTCATTGGAGTCAGTAGTACATGAATCTGAAAACTGATGGCTCAATCATCTAAAATAGAAAGTACAAATCAGACCAACCAGTGTCTGCAGTGGAGCACAAAATCAAACCCAAGAACCATCTGAACATCCCCCCGAGCAGCTGCCAAAGGCAAGGAGGGGGAAAAGGGCCAGATTGTCACGGGGAGAACTTCAAATGGAGTGAATTTTGCAGGAAAGCTGCTTCCAGCGTGGAGACAGTCTCTGTGTTTGTAAAAGATGACAGTGGTTATTTGCTACCTCAAAAGAAGTCACACATCCAACAGGGGAGAACTGTGTATCACACCCTTTTTCTTGGCAGATACAGAGAATTTGATCACAACACTGAAAACACACAGTAGCTGAGGTAGGAAGTGATTGCCACTCGGAAACATTTGTTAGGTGCAGATGGAATAAAATCAAACCCAGCCAGACATTGCCTTGCTGCTCTTACCAACCTGAAAACAATCATGAGCCAAATCAGTTCAGAGAAAAAATTTAAACAGATTAAAAAAAAAAAAGAAAAAAATGAACAAACAAAAAAACCCCAAGAATGACAATTGGGGAATATTGAAGGACATTTCTCTAAATTGACCAAAAGCCACAATCTGACAACAAGACTATTCCAGTGGTTAAAACAACAACCCCTTCCTCACTAAGAGGAGAATACAAATATCCTTTATGAAACAAATGGGGAACAGGGAAGCTGAAGGCAGTGAGCACAAATCAGAAGGCAGGATCTATAGAGCATCCATAGGGGAAACAAAAGGGTAAGGGACAGCCAAGAGAATTAGGGCAATTGCAGCATTTTCATTTTTTTTTTGGAGCACAGGGAAACTTCTTGTTTTCCATGCAGGGATAAATAGCCCTGCAGAAAAGGCAGCAGTGAAAAAGCACCAGTTTTGGTGTGTGTCCTCTAAAAATAGCCAGAGGGGAAGGTGACATCACATAGGGCTGACGACATACTTTTCGCCCCAGTGGTAATCATTAGACAGAGGTTAGATAATTTTAAATAAAGGGGTTTGTACAACCTGCAGCAATGCAGAACTGTCTGTGCTGCGCTTTTGCCTTCCAGTTTCCCATTGGTGCCTTGTTAACACAAGCAACTCTGGGAATTTCTGTGCCCAAAAACGTGTTAGGTAAGACTGGATAACAACAACATGGGTGCAACACCTAAAACACTGGGAGGAGCCTTACAGTAAATCTCTCCCCATCTCCACTATTAGTTATGAGCCAGCTGTACCACTGGCAAACAGATCTTTCCTGTCCTCCTAAGGAGCAGTGGGGTTGGCCTCCTGGATCCTGGAGATTAAATCTCAGGAGGAGCCCGTGCTGTTTGTTGCTGGACACTGCCCTTGGATCATCGAGAAGGACCAGGGTGGGACAGGATCTTGCTGACACTCCCCTACAGCTCCTGGGCTTGGGACTCACTGTGGGATAAAGAGTTTGCCTTTCCAGCTGGACACTCCCAAACCCACTTCATCTGGGTTCATTAACACATTGTTTATTGCCAATCCAGTTTGGAAACTCCATATAAATAATCCTCAGCCCCTTCCCTGCTATTCAACAGAGCTGCAGCCCTACAGGGAGCTCCCAAAACATCCTCAGTTGCTGGAAAGGCAGAGTTAGTCACTGAAACCTTTTACTGATGGAGGCAGATCCAGAGGATGGGTGAATCCAGGGCAGCTCATTGAGCACATGGCCAGGATTGCTTCCAGGAAAAGGCACCACTGTGCTCCCTATCTCCCTGACTGACCCCATGCCAACCTTCCCACGAGGAAATGGCAGATGTTCTTTTCAAGATGGAGCACTGATGCTTCATGGCACCGCTCTGTGATGGTGGCCATTCTGCTACTGACCCACAAAGCTGTCCCCATTCCCACTGCAGCTGGATGGAAATCAGCCCATGTAAACGTGTCCCACAGGCTACTGTTGGCTCAGCAGTCAACAGCTGAGCTGCTCCACTCATGGTAATGTGGAGAGGCATCACCAGTTGGCATTTTCAGCTTCCAGTGCCTTAAGAAAGGACAGAGGCACAGATCTGTGTATTCGTGCAGCCACAGTGAGACAAGTCTCTAAGCAGTGTCCATACACACCCACCTCCACTTTCCCAGAAAATGCTTGTTACACCACTACAAAAAATCCCCTCATTACTGACTATTAGTGAAAGCCTTGTCCCAGGAGCTGGGAAGGAGCAGGAAAGCTGAGGAGCCCAACCCAGCTCACCAGAGCCAGAGACATGAGGCGTGCAGGGCCAAGCAGGGATTGATGCAACGTGAGCAGTGAACAGACAAGACCTGGGCTGGTGAGAGAGGAGTCTAAATCCCATCAGTGTATGGCCAGGCCCTGGAAAAAAAAAACAACTTCAGGACAAAAAGAGAAGAGCAAAGCTTGTTCCACCATGAGCCCCACCATTTGAGTCCACCATAAACCCACCACACTCCCAGTGCTGCTGGCTGAAGTGTATCAGTCCTTATTAACCCAGACTGTTATTTAGCAAGGGAACAAGCCCATGGAATAACATACTCCAGATTCATTACTGTCAGCTCACTCGGAATTATGTGTATTAATGACCAGATTATATCTGTTTATATAATACAAATTACCACGGAGTGACTGCAGGCATTGAAACGCTCCTTGTCTGTTTGACACACATAAATAATGGAGGAGCTCACGCTGCATTTGGTACACATGACTAACCTTTTATCCCTGGCACCCCGGTGCAGGCTGGAGAAACGACTCTGGGTTTCAAATTCCTCGCTCCAGCTGTCATTAGCCCCGCAAAGCATGAGCGAATCGGCAGCTAATTGATGTCCTTGTTGGACATTATTTTATTAGTCAGGCCTGGTGAGCATCAAGTGGAATTTTAATGCCCTTCTATCCTTGGCTCCACGTGGCCCTAAGTGTTAAGGCTTGTAAATAATCAAGTGCACTCCGAGAGTTTTAGGGAAGGGGCAAATAAGTTATCCTGGGGGTTCGGGCTGCTCCGGGTGTTGGAACCTGGCAGAGATGAGATGAGTTCTCCATGGGGTGGAAGGAACAGCCCCGACCTTGGTCCCTCAGTGATGGTGGTTTATCAGCCAGCTCTGGGGTTCACATCATCCTTGGGTGTGGATGGCCCTCAGGGAAGCCGCCACGGGGAAAAGGGAGAAGCAGGAGCTTGCAAACAGCCCCGAGAGAAGGTTCAGAGGAAGGTTCAGCGGATAAAGCTGTGCCACACTGCCCGGTGCTCGTGGCCGCGCCGGGAATCCATCATCGCATCGAGCTGTCCCCAACATGTGGTGAGGAATAAAGGATTTTCACAACCTGCTGTGAGCTTCTGGCTTGTCTGAAAACCCACGTGCCGGGTCATGGAGAGGTTGGGGCTTAATGGCTCATCGGTGGGGGCCCTGAGCACCAACCCTGCGCTGGTCCTGAGCCCCTTTCGGCAGCAGGACCCCCCTGGGGGACCCAGGGCAAAGTCAGGCCCTTCTGTGAGCGTGGGCAGGAAGGTTTTGCTTTGACAGGCTGCAGGCAGAGCACGTTGCTTTGAAAATCCTGCCCTTTTCGCTTCTACTTCTTGCTTTAAAACCGGCTAAATGACCTGAAAGTGAGCACGGATTTGTAAATAAAAGAGCACAGATTTGTAAATCGGGGACCAAAAAAAAATATATTTTGGTGTGAAATTTTGGGAATTATTTCCTTTTTAAAATTTTTTCAATTTGTTTTTTTCTTTGTGATTTTTAACAGCATTGGGAAGTCCACCCTAAAGCCAGACCTCCTGAGCTCCTCCACACCATTCCCTCTTGATCTATTGGGACTCCTCCTCTTCCTTTCCATCCAGTACCCATCTCTCTGTAACCCCTGTGGGACAGGAATTGTCTCTTCCTACATGAGTACTCTGCATTTGTTCTCAAACAGAGCCTCTGGGGCGACAGCATGAAGGAAAAAAATAAATAATTTAAAATAAAACCTTTGTCAATCTCCTGGGATCCCTACTCCAGCCCTGCTTACGTTCTGCAAGGGCTTTCCAGGACCTGAGTGAAAATGAACAGGAAACTTGGGCACACCAGGCTATTCATACATTAGGCAATAATTATAATGTATATTAACTGCCTGGGTGTTGAAAGAGTCCCAGCATGAGACTGCTTCCCTAATAGGAGACAGGAGTGATAAAAGACAGTAATAGATTGCCTTTCAGATGTGGAATTAAAAGCAGCAACTCATTAGATTATTTTTTTTTTTCACAGCCTCTAATCGCAAGTAGCTTCTTTTCAAGTCAGATTTCCATTTCCAAGGCTGAGCTCTGCAACACAAACAGAAATTAAAGAGGATGGGGGGATCCTATTCCGAGCTCTCCAGCACCACAGGAACAGGGAGTAACTGCACTGAGCTCAGCAGTGCTCCCAGCCCGAGCAGGAGCAGGAGCCAGCCCACCTAGGCAGCCTTCTGAAGAGACCAGCATCAAAAGATCAGGATTTGGCAGCTTTTTTTTTTTTTTTATCCTTTAAATGCTAGCTGCAGCCCCTAAATTTCCTTTTTTAAGAGATAGCCTAAGAAGATAAAGCTTTTGAATTAGAACAATCAAACAAAAAAATTAAGTTACTTCAAAGCAGTGGCAGAAATTCTCAAAAAACTGACATTTCCACTTACTGATCCAGTTTGTCTCTAGCAGAGGATGCTTTCCAGACAGTTTTGGCTGCTGTTTTTAAGAGAAAAGTGTAGAAAGCAGGAGAAGAAAGAGCTGGATTTTAGCTGAGCTGGGAAGCACAGTAAATAACATTCATTAGGTTCTCCTGGACAGTTTTAATGACTCAGAGTTTTAAATCGTTCATTCACCATCTTTACAGGCCAAAATATAGGAAGGTTTCAAACTCAAATCCTTTGGCAGGAGTTGCACAATCCATAAAACATCTGAAGGGTGGGAGTACAGGGGGGGAGGAAAGAAGGTATAAAACCAGGCTGGAAATGGTGTTGCTGGTCAAATTTCACCTAAATCAGCCACAAAGTCTGATTTTATCTGTATTGATGGCACCTAAAAATAAAGGAGTCCAGAGGTCCTCTGTCTTCCCACCCCCAGAGCCAGAACCAGCACAACCATGTGCACATTTTGGCTGCCAGGCCTGGGTAAACCAGGTTTCACCTCCTGCATTTAGAGTAGCCGAGCTCTTAAACACAGATGGAGACTTGGATCCGGCAGCACAAAAGCTGCATTTTTTTTTTCCACTGTGCTGTCCACCTACCCTGGATGGGAAATAAACTCTTCAGCAGATGGGGGTTTACACAAGATTCATGCACAAAGCCAGGCCTGGGGGTTAGGGCTAGCTTAGGGCTCCCAAAGTGGCACAGTCCATGTCCCCTGGGAGTGATCCCGCTGTGCTCTCCCGAGCACGGTGCCAGCACTGCTGTCCTGCCAAGCAGGGGGGCTCAGGCAGCTGTGATTTGTCTGTGCCCTGGGATGCTGGAGGAATTGAAGGCAAAGCCCTGCAGCTTGGTCACAGCTCTCCTCAAGGAGTATGGGGATGCAGGGAGCAGCTGGGAGCTTTTCTGGAATCCTGGGGTTGGTTTTGGGTGCACCCCTATGGCATGTAGTCACAACCACCTCCTGGGAAGTCCACCCCCCTGCCCAACTCACTGAGTTGAGGCTGGTTTTATGGTGGTTTTGTCCTGCCCTCAGCATGCTCTGATGCCAGTTAAAGGGAGTTTTCAGGGTGGTTTAGTGCCTGAATGTGGAGAAATGTGAAGCCCATCCCCAGATCCCAGCAGGGCCATCGCCCACCGGAGCCCTTCTGGCTGATGGGAGATGGGAGTTCACACAGTGCAGACTTTGCAGCAGCAGCAAGTGGTGACATGGACCAGGTGACACGGACCAGGTGACACCAGCTCTGCCACCAGCCAGAGCTCCCCAGGCCGAGCCACAGTGTCACAGCCAAACCTGGAGCAATCCCTGGATCCCAGGGGCGCTGGCACAGGTGGCAAAGGGTCGGCAACTGGGGGTAGAGACCTGGTGTGACTGGGCTGGGCTGTTCCCAGAGAAGGGATTGCTCCCACAAACCCAATTGCAGCACCTGGCAGGGAGGGAAGAGGGAGAGAGCAGGATCTGGCCTGCAAGGGATGGAGCAATCGTGGCGGGGCACTAAAGGCAGCATTGGTTGGCCCAGGGGCTGTTTACAGGCATCTCCCTGTCCTCTGGGACACACACACACAGGGCAAGGCTCCTTGGGAAAAGCACCCTGTGGAGGAGATTTTTAAGGAAAACCTTCAGCCTTTTGGGAACTGGAGTTGGGCAGGGGTGCTGCAGAAGCACCAGCTCATCTGGGGGTGGCCGAAGCCGAGATGACTTTTGTCATTTTGGTATGAAAGCTCTTGGGGTAAGCGAGGTCAGGGCCCAGATCTCACCATCCGTGGTGTGAATCGGGAGTGGACCCACAGCCATCCATCCACAGGGACACAATTCACCCAGAGGTGATGAGGAGCAGGGAAGATGCTCTTCATTACGTCAGTTTGACGAACATGGTGTTGTGGTTTGGAGGCATCCAAGAGAGCCCTGCGAGGGGAAGGGAGAGAACGCTCAGCATTTCCCGTTTATCAGCCGGAATCACCTCCTCCATCTGCACTGTCAGACAAGAAGGAGTTTGCAGGAAGGCTCTGTGGTCTGGGCAGGAAAGGGATTTCGTCCCTATCACCCCACACCGCAGCACATCAGGCCCTGCCGATGGTTTCCCTGGATCAGACGTGGACCAGGATTGCAGCCGTGTGCGTTTAATTGCAGCAGCATCACAGCCCTGCGGATTATCCAGCGCCCTCACCAGCTGGATATCAAACCTGGAGTCAAAACCAAAAGCCCACAAATCCAGAGCCTCTTGCCACACTCCAGCTTGGCTCCGCTCCCCAGCTCCGTTCATTCCTCCGGAGACAAAAGGCTCAAGCCCTCTGACTGTTTACTTCACAGAAATAGGATCAGGGCCTAAAAGTAGCCATCAACTCCCCTCCAAAAAAATCCCCGTGGATTAATTTTTGTTGCTAAACACTCTCCCCCTGCTCTCCCTTCCTCCCAGTATCCTGTTGCATGAAGAGCTTGAGCACAAAAAAATGCACAGCTGAAAATGAAGCACCCCCCCGAGAAAACCAGGAAGCCAACCCAGTAGTGAGCCTTTCCCTTTGCTGCTCCATGTGCTAAATCCATTGGAGATGAGCAGTGCAGACCAAAAAACCCCAGGACTTCCCACTCTCTCTCTCTTTTATGATTACCCAAGCCCACCACAGGCAATAAAATCCTGCAGCCACATCAACGAAATTAGATCAATTCCACAGCTACACGACCGCTTTAAACCTTATCAAATTACTCCTCATCCTAAGGATCCTGGGGAATAGCTCTTTGCAGGGAGAGCACGAAAGGAGACAGAATTGAATTAAAGATTCATTCAAATTAAAAGGCTCCATTTTAAAAGAGGCAGGGCCAAGCCAGAAGGAGCTGAGAAAAGTATTTTTTAATGAGCTCGGTGGCAGGAGTGTCTTTAATAATAGATCTGATGGGGGGGACCCTGTGACTCAGCAGCACACGAGGCATTTCCCTCCACGCCACGAAAAACCAAATCTCACAGGTGTCCCCAAGCACAGGTGGTGGGAAGGCTCCCTTTGAGAACAAATTGAGCCTGAGATTAAATTGCAGTGACCACAAGAAAAATGTGGTGTCCATCATATGGACAGGCTTGATGATGCTGAGCCAATAGCACAGGGGAGAAAGCACTCAAGATAATAGTTATGAAAGAAAATTAATAATTCTACAGTAAGGCGAGACCCCAGTACTCAGCTGTGCTCCTGCTAGTCCAGATTTGAAAACAAAGTCAGCAGGAGAATCATGGAATCACAGAATGGTCTGGCTTGGAAGGGACCTTAAACATCATCTGGTTCCAACCCCCTGCCATGGGCAGGGACACCTTCCACTAGACCAGGTTGCCCCAAGCCCCATCCAACCTGGCCTGGAACACTTCCAGGGATGGGACAGCCACAGTTTCTCTGGGCAACCTGTGTCAGGGCCTCACCACCCTCATAGGGAAGAATTTCTTCCTAAAATCTAATCTAAACCTGCCCTCTGTCAGTTTAAAGCTGTTCCCCCTTTTTCTGTCACTCCAGGCCCTGGTCCAAAGTCCCTCTCCAGCTTTCTTGGAGCCCCTTTAGGCACTGGAAGGGGCTCTAAGGCCTCTCTGAAGCCTTCCCTTCTCCAGGCTGAACAGCCCCATCTCTCTCAGCCTGTCTCCACAGCAGAGGTGCTCCAGCCCTTGGAGCATCTTTGCTCCAGCAGGTCTCTGTGCTTCTTATGTTCGGGGTCCCAGAGTTGGATGTAGTGCTCCAAGCTTTTTCTTAGCTTAATACACCCATCCACAGCCATGGCAGAACTCCCCCATTCCCAGGACAGAGATGCTGGGCTCTAATTTAGCTGTTATTCGTAAAGTAATGGCAAAATCCCAGGACTTCAGGTAGGGGCTCTTCCCAAACCCTATCTGTTCATTCAAATGGGTTGCCACACTGTTCACTGTGAAATGCTTGTACCAGGAGCTGTGTTGGGGTGAATTCTGAGGCCGTGGTTCCGCAGAGGAGACCCCACTTCCAGCAGCAGGGAAGTCTTCCAAGGCAGCAGGGAAATTGCAGACCTTCAACCTGACTTTGGAATGCCTTCCAGTTTGGGGTAAGGGAGGGAGGAGTTTGAGGTGAGGGGGTGACGTGGGACTGTGCCCTTGGATAGTCTTAGAGAGTCTTGGGGCAGCACCTATATATAGATACACATATAAATACATCCATACATATGCATATGTGTGACACACTGCAATCAGTCTGTCTGCAGCTGCTGACAGGGGCAGGACAATCCTTCCCTAAGAGGGAAAACCAAGCCAGACTCCGTAGAGAAAAGAGAGGAGGATACTGAACTCAATGAGGATAATTAAGTTAAAAAAAGAGTGACCTGCAGCTGGAGGTGCTGGGGCACAAATTGCTTTTCTTTTTTAACCCTGTTCCCCCCTCCCTGCCTCTGTCTGACCAAGCTCTTGCCTGTTCTTGCTGCCAGCTCGCTTTCCTGCAGCCTGTTGCGCTTTTCCAGTGCCTGGGAATCTCCTACAAAGCCTCTGGATGGCCGGGGCAGGGGGGTGATGAGTTTGATGGTGCTGCTGGCAGGCGGCTGCAGCGCTGCCAGGGAGGAAGCCAGCTATGGAAAACAACACAGTTGCAGACTTTGCTTGAGCCCCAAAGCCCTCCCTCTCTTCCCTCCCACAACTGTTCCCATAAATCTCACCTCTGGCTCACAGAGAGTGCCTGTCTCCTCTGGCTGCCCCCCTCCTCACTCCCCTGCTGGCCCGGAAAGGGAGATGGATGATAATGAGTTGGGATACAGCCCTTGCTGTTTTGGGATGCAATATTGGACAGTAAGTTTGGATGCAATTGAGTGAAAAAAGCCTGGAGAGCCGCAGAATGAGCTGCAGTGATGGAGCTGAAGGTGCCTCTGATAACTTTAATAAATCTGAGAGTGTCTGCCACCCCCTGCCCCATCCCCAGCAGGGACTGCCCGTGGCAAAGGGCCCCGGTGGAGGGGCTGGTGTTGGGAAGCATCCTCTGGGCAGGCTCTGAAGTGCTTCAAAACAGGACCCTGCTCCCTGCGTGGGTTAGAAACAAGTGGTTTGGTCACTATTTTTTCTCTCAGGGGCTATTTCCCTGCCTTGCCTTGCTGTGTGGTGTGGTGTGGCTGCTCTCAGAGCTGGACAAGGAGGGGGTCTGAGGAGTGTGAGGGCACTGGAGTGCTCAGTCCTGACATGGGGGAGGGAGAGGTATCACCTATCACCCCCCAGCCCTGGCTGTCAGCTCAGAGTCCCCTCACCACGAGTTTAAACTAAATTCTTTATTCAAAACTTTTCCTTGCAATGGATGCATTCTTGCTTGAAAAAAACCAACACTAAAACCAGGATACAAGGTTAGGTGGTGATAGAACAAGTGGCAATGGCTCTAAAGTCATCCTGAATCCCTCAGGATGACTTTCAGGTCACTGAAGGTTCAGCATCCAACCAGAGCCTCAAGGAGCACCTCCCCCTGCTGATTCCTCAATTTCCCAGCATGACCATCTACTGAATCCTTGAGCTAAAGGTGATTTTTGTACTTGTTTAAGACATTTTTGTCCTCAGCAAAGCACTGCTTAGGGCTCCCCAGTGGGGAATAGTCATATCCCACAAGCTGGAATAGCCTATTCCCATGTGCTGGAATTGCTGCACTCTAGAAACACATTTTTAAATGCTTTGGCTGCTGGATGGCAAATGCCCTCAACCCCCACTTGGGACAGGTCCCTTGGAAAGCAATTTCTGATGAATTTTGGTTTTTAATTAGAATGTGGCCACATAAAAAGTTATAAAGAGGCCTCTAGGGTGTTGTGATTTCTTTTTTTTTTTTTTTTTTTTTTTTACTTTTTTTTTCAGCTGCACTGTGGGGAAAAAGGCCTTACTTTAAACCACAAGAAGGAATCAAGAGGGCTCTGGCAGGTGGCTCAGGTACATCACTCTGGCCTTCACTCCCCCAAAAGCCCCACCCTGCCCCTGCCATGGCCACGCAGCCCCCACCTCCCCTCCTGCAAAGGATCTGCTGCAGCTTGACTTCCACTCAAGGATGGTTTCAAAAGGCTCAGTTTAGCAGCAGATGCAGGAACATGATCAGTCACTGGGATGGTGTGGCTGCACTGCCACTGATATGGCCCTGACTGAAGAGAGACTTTGCCAGGAGTTAACTGTTGGGAAGAGCTCCAGGAGAGCAGCCCAAGCGCGTTTTTCCATTGCTGCTTGCAGACGTGTCACTGGAGGTTCTGCAAAATTTCTCCCAGCATTTTCATTTTCTCTTTTTATAGGCTCATAACCACTTAAAAACACTTCTTTTGGAGGAGCAGGGGTCCTCCAAAAAAGGGAAGGTAATAGTTATGAGAGAGAATTAATAATTCTACGATATGATGAGACCCCTGGTACTGGGCTGTGCTCCTGCCCAGGCAAGATTTGAAAACAAAGTCAGCAGGAGAATCATGGTATCACAGAATGGGTTGGAGGGGACCTTAAAGATCATCCTGTTCCAGGCCCTTGCCATGGGCAGGGACACCTTCCACTATCCCAGGTTGCTCCAAGCCCCATCCAACCTGGCCTTGGACACTTCCAGGGATGGGGCAGCCTCAGCTTCTCTGGGCAACCTGTGCCAGGGCCTCACCACCCTCACAGGGAAGAATTTCTCCCTAATATCTCACATAAACCTGCCCTCTTTCAGCCTAAAGCCATTCCCCCTTGTGAACTGAGCAAAGCACCTGGACTTACAGATGATGGAGGCAGAAATCTTTCCTCGCTGGATCTCTTTGGAGAAACACACACAATAAATATGATCTACACAGCACCTCACATGCTTAACAAAAGGCAGGCAACAGTTCAGCAGTTCCTCTGCTCCTGAAGGTGGAAAATCTGCTTGGCTACACTCGCCCCCTTCCCGAGTTGTTGGCACATCCCAAAGAGAGCATGATATTCCCGTGTTTCACGGGAGCAGCTTAATATAACAGACAGACCGAGAAATCAAGGAGCAGCACAAAAGCAGTAAATACCAACCACGTGCTGAGCCAATTAGTGAAACAAGAGAAAACCAATTCAGCCTTGGGTTTTCACTCAGAGGCAGGAATGTCTCTGCTGCAGCCTGGGAAGTTCTTGGGCGTTGGCAGCTCTCTGGATTCACCTCGTGTAAACTCGGCAGAGAGATGAAAAATACCTTCCTGCTCCAGGCAAAGCTGCTGAGAAGCTGCAAAGTGGCTGAAAGAGCAGTCTGAAGGCAGATTAATGTGGGTATTGATGGAATAGCCAGAGCAGCCAAACAAACTCAGCTGGACGCGTGAGCAGATCGATGGGGATACATGAGCAGCCCCAGCCTGGAGAGTTAGTGAGAGCTTTGGAAATGCTGGGCTGCCTGGGCCAGGAGCAGCACTTAGGAAACGGGGCTGGGATCAAGGCTGATCTGATCTCCTCGCTGTGTGAGGAGGAACCTGACACAAAAGTCAGAGCACCCAAACTGCCACGGCACTTGGAAGGCACTCGGATGGCAGAGAGTGGAGGGAGCACCACAATATCCTGCAAAAGGCGCACACAACAGCAGGAACAGAGGGGTTTGTGCCAGGATCTCTCATCCCTGATGGAGGGATGTCTTCTAAGTTGGCATTTTAGTTCAATTCCTGAGCTTCTACACAGGGAAGTCAATGTTTAATGCCCCAAGCAGCAGATCTGTTTTGCCTTCATTGACCCATAACCAAATAAAAGGATTTAAATCAGCTCTTACACAAAGCTCCTGTATCACTGTCACTGCTTCTTGGCTGCAGGACCCATGGCTCCCTGCAATCCTCTTTGCAAACACAAGGCACCAGGAACAGGCTCTGCTGCTGCACAAAGCTCATGAGAAACCTGCTCCTCTCAGTGGGAACATCAAGCCCAGCTAGTAAAAAATAAACTCTTTTAGTTCATACAGACATTCTGGCATTGCAGCCAGTCTTCCTCAGTAAGAGCAAATGTAACACCACTGACTTCAATGCCCCTTGCTGAAGAACAGGCTTTGAAACTCCTCTTGATGCTGCTGTCCATGCATCCATCAGCCTCAAAAACGGGGACATTTGGGATTTAAAGGAGGTTGTGCTGCACCAGTGAACTGCAGATCCTGTCCACAGAGGACAGAGCAGCCCAACCTGACCTGAGGGGACATGGGAAGCCAGAGTGAAGGAAGGCTGGGGCTGGTCTGAGCACCCCAATGCTGAGTGAAGTGCTTGGGGAGCACCAGGGTGGGAGGACAGAAGTGATGGAGAGCAGTAGCAAAATAGGCTCAGCTGGGCACCTCATATGGCCTTGCAAGAGCCAGCATTTATCCCTGCACAGGCATCTGGGCTGGCAGGGAATGGTGACACAGCACTGGCATCAGCTCCCAGTAAAGCAGAGGCTGCAGGAGATCCCTCATTCTCCAGCCAGCAGGGAAGTTTTCACATCTAGGGATCTGCTCTGTTTAAGGCTCTCCTAATGGTCCCCTCTGACTGTTTTCCCAGCCTGTTGCCCTCTCACCTGCAGCAGGGAGAAGAGCAGGACCTTGTGGCTGCCTTGCCATTCCCGTGCTGGCTCTGCCAGGCTGGGAGGTTGGCAGCTCCTGTCTATCCACGGCCTCTCCTGGCTGAAATCAACAGACAGGGGGGCTTTTCAACCCCCTCTTGCTTTTGGAAACCCTGGGTCACACCCCAGCTGAGAGCCAGCGTCATTCCCAGATATCCATCAGCTCCTGGAGCTGCCGCGTCTCAGTGTGATCCCGCTGGCTCATCCAGGAGCTGCTCCACTGAGCTGATCCATCACATCTCTAGTATACTTGATCAGGAGCTCTGAAACTCAAAATACTGTTTTAAAAAGTTGTTTTCAAATGGACAAGGATATTCCCACTGGGACCTGAAGACAGACTGGCCTCCATCCCTGCTGGGCAGGGCGATGTGCAGCCACATGGATCTGTACAGTACAGGGAGCAACGAGGGTGCTGTGGGCAGGAAATAGTCATGGAATCATGGAATTGTTAAGGCTGGAAAAGACCTGTATGATCACCAAGTCCAGCCTTTAACCCAGCACTGCCAAGCTCAGCACTAGACCACATCCCCAAGTGCCAAATCTACACGTATTTTAAATCCCTCCAGGGATGTGACTCCACCACTGTCATGGGCAGCCAGTTCCAGTGCTTGACAACCCCTTCCATGAAGAAATTTCCCCTGGTAGCCAAACTAAACCTCCCCTGATGGAACCTGAGGTTGTTTTCTCTGGTCCTCTCACTTGTTACTGGGAGAAGAGACCAACTCCCACCTTGCTCCCACCTCCTTTCAGGCAGCTGTAGAGGGATAGTTTGCTCCATCCTCTGACAAAGCAAACCCAGGGATTTTCAATCGTTCCCCATGACCTCTGGCGATGCCTGAAGGATGCAGGAAAGGATCAGAGTATGCCAGCAGGGTGATGGGAGCAGGAGGTCCTTTTGCAACCACTTCTCAGCTCAGCTGGAGTGGACGGTTGTGGGGCTTTGGCACGTTCATCCTTTGGACATCACCTGTTAGAGGTGAACAGGGACCAGAGCACACCTCCCTCCTCACCCTCTGCTTCCACCCACCACCACCATCAGGAACAAATCCCTCAGCAGGGTCAGCAACAGAGGACAGGAAGTAAAATGAGAAATTATTTTATTTCATCTCTGCTGCAAGCACCAGGAACCCGTGTGTAAGCTGGCTTTGCAGCAACAGCACCTCTAGAGCAGCATTTCCTGGCTGAGCAAGAAAGCCTTCTGCTAAGTAATAAACAAAAGACAGATTAAAAACTGCCTATTTCTTATTGAAACCCCCAAATTCCTAATTTCTCCAGGCGCTCACTGCCCAGAGACAGAGCACATAATACATCCACACATCCCAGCACTGAGGGCTGAAATCCTACACCCATCGGGTTTGTCTGAGGGAGGAAGAGTTATCAGCTTAAAGATCAGCAAGATTTAAGAACTAGTAGAGGATTTCTCACAGGGGTTTTTACACTCATCTGCTTTATGTACTGAACTGGGATTTACTTTGAGTTGTCACTATTTGGGCTCTGAGGAGGAAACACACGGAGTCCTTCTACGTTTCTCATTCACTGAGACATCTGAGCCTGTGCCTAAATTTACCCAAGAGAACGGGCTCACTGAAGCTGGTACAAATATTCATAGGCTTAAATGTAGGCATGTGTTTTAAATATCTTGTGAAATTGAGGCTTGGGCACAGTAAACCAAAATACTTTCTGTTTCTAAGCTTGTCCCCAGCCCTGCTCCTCTCAGAGCTTCTTTCACGTCCCTCAAAACCTTTGCACTTAAATTTTCCATTTGGTGTGGATACTGTGTCAGTTTTACTAGTGGCACCAGCCACCCAAACAATCCAAATACTCCCAGGGACAAAGGCATGGAAAAACAGCGTTTGATCAGGTGTTGGGGCTAGATCAGAAATATGTGTATTACCTTTACCCTAACCCTAAACTATGCAATATCTGAGCACTGTTTTCATAGAATTATGGAATATCCTGAGTTGGAAGGGACCCACAAGGATCACTGAGTCCAACTCCTGTCCCTGCACAGGACACCCCAACAATCCCCCATGTGCCTGAGAGCCTTATCCAAACATTCCTTGAACTCTGTCAGGCTTAGGGCCATGACTACTTCCCTGGGGACCCTGTGAATGAAACCACCCTCTGAATGAAAAACTTTTTCCTCATATCCAAATCCAAACCTCTTCCTAGTATCAGAAAACCTTTATCCTAATATCCATATATTTCATTTGCCATGCGAAAGTATCACAGTTAAAATATCATCACAGGAAACACCTTTTGAAAAAAAACAAACAACAAAACAGTCTTCTCCCTAACAAAGACACCTAGTAAGACACAGAAATAGCTGTAAAAATAACAGTCTGTCCTGCACCCATCTAATTTTGTCCCATGTTGCCGGTGGTGGCCACAGTGCAGGAAAAATCCAGTCTGTGACAACTGTCTCCCGTTTGCTGAAAACCATCTGAATTCCCAACTAATTTCTTTATATGAGAACTGTCCTTCTAAGCCATCTCATAGCTCACAAAATGCTCTTGCAGAGAGGAATGGGGAAGGAACATTTTAAAGGCTTTGCAAGAGGACCACGTGCCCCGCCTGGAAACCCAGATCAGTTCTGCTTCTGTTTAAGAGCAGCATTCCCAGGTTGCATTTCCAAGAAGTTTTTGGTTTTACAGCTGTCATGACAGCAATTTTCTCAGCTTTGCGAGGTTCCCTCATATCCTGTTCGAACTGGCTTATCTCTGTTTAGGAGTGATGTTCCTACACGGCGTTTTTCAGGAACAGATGTTCCAGTTGATCCCGCATCGCAGCGCTCAACGTATTTCACGGCCCCATTTTGAAACAATTAGCCTGTCACTGCTGAAAGAAACCTAATGCTTGGCTACTTGTTTGCTTTTGAAATAAAATAAAAAAAAAAATCAGGAGTAACCTATGATTTATGCTTTTTCTAAATATGCCAAGATGCTCTAAATTTACAGTTCATTAAAATGGCAGCGCGTCCCGGTTCAGCTGCTGGTCCCAAGATTTGTTATCTGGAGAAACAAATCTTTGGGCAAGGCAGCTGGCAAAGAGTTCCTCCAGTCCCACAAGTGGAAAAAAAAAAAAAGTAAAAAAAAAAGTAAGGACAATCTTTATTTACACAAATTAAAAGCTAATGGATTAGTGAGGAGTGTTTAGAGCAGTGGCATCTGTAGCTTTTGGACCAGAGGCTGCTGTCAACACACACAATTTACTGTGGAATACAAGGCAGCCTAATTAATAAGTCCTTAATGGAATCCTAGAATCCTAGAATGGTTTGGGTTGGAAGGAACCTTAAAGCCCATCTAGCTCCAACCCTGGGACAGCTTCCACTAGCCCAGGTTGCTCCAAGCTCCATCCAACCTGGTTTTGAACACTTCCAGGGAAGGGACATCCACAGCTTCTCTAGGCAGATGCTCTGGAGAAGATTGCAAACACCCAACAGAGCACCACATACTCATGTTTGGGATTCCAGTTGTCTGCAGACAACGGCTTGGGCACCATCCAGGCACAGATCCAGTGAATCACAAGATGCACTAATTGGCTTTGGTGCCATAAAAGCCAAAGGAGCCACATGTAGATTTATATCAGTGAAGAATTTGATCCCCAACATTAAGTAGCATAATACCCACAAAAAAGGAACTTGCAGGCCACTGTAATAAAATTATCTCCCTTTGATCTCATCGAGATTCCTCCAGCCTATTTCCACTTGGAGAAAGTGATCTCATGGTCATACAGATCCAGACCAAAAGGACTGAGCACCCAGCACAGAGCCCATATGCCACCAACACACCCCTCCTACTCATCTCTACCTGCTTTGCACCTTCCCTAGTGTGATTTGTAACCTTGTGTACCTTTGTAACCTGCTTCTTGTCATTTCCCTTTTTCCTCTGAGCAGCCTGGTCTAGTGGAAGGTGTCCCTGTCCGTGGCAGGGGGGTTGGAACGAGATGATCTTTAAGATCCCTTCCAACCCAACCCATCCTGTGATTCCCTGTATCTCCCTTCTCTTCAGAGTGCACACACAGAGAGGGATGGGGGTGGATGAGCCGAGCCCGAGCTGGCAGCCCCAGGGCTGACATTTCCTGGCCAGCACAGGGTGCAGTAACAAGGAAAACGGCAACAACTGAGTTTCCAGCATGGAGCAGCTGCCAGGCCACGTGTCCCTGCTGACACATGGCCTGGCAAGGACAGGTCCAGTCTGCCAGGACCAGGCTGAGCAGGAAAAGCATCTCCAGGAGCAGGCTGAGAGCCCAGGCAGGAAGAGGATCTCTGGTGACAGCTCAATAGTGGCAGACGGAGATAGGAGACGAGCTGAGGGTCAGGAGAGGCCTTGCAACAACCACGAGCTTCAATTAACTGAAAATAGCAGAGGCTGCCTGAAATAAAGCTCCTTCTCATATCAGCTGACACTCAAGGCAACTGCATTTTTGACCATCAAAGCAAAAACAGAAAGCTTTTGCTCTCTGCGATTGCTCACAGCCCTTCGCTGGGAAGCCATTCTGGCACTCACAATTTTAGGGAGAGAAATGCTTTCTCAGGCTCCTGGAAGGACCACACAGCACAGACACACCAGAGCCATTCCCAGGTATTATACACGTGTATCAGATGCAAAACTCATAAGTGTATTTTAGTCTCAAGCAAGGAGTAGCTGAACTGAAGGGCAAGAGTGGAGCAGTGAAACGCTTGCAGGGACCATTCCAAGCCACTGCTAATTCCAAATACACATTTAGCATTCAACACTCCTCAAAGAAAAGCTGGAAGATGAGGTCTGCTCACTTAGAGGGTCTCAGGCCAACGTTGCTATTGGAAAATGACCCTTGGGGTGGTGAGTTCATCTCTCCCACCCCTGATCCCTGACACCCAGGGATGCTGAAGGGAAAGACCCGCCTTACCCCGAAGGAGGAGTCTCCAAGAGCAGAGGTGACTCATATCCTAGAGAGCCTGCTCCAAAAACCACAGGGGGGTGCAGAGGGATAGCAGAGTTGTGGACATCTTCACTGTCCAGCAAACTGAATCCCACCCTCAGCAGAGACACAGCCATATGCCCCCTGTGACCTTTTACATACACAGAAATAGCTGTTTTGCACTGAAAGGCAAAGTGTGGATCCAGCACTTATCCCCCCTGGAATATTCCTACAAGGTTTATCACCGATTACAGTGATTTTGGCTCCCAGCACCCCCCCAGGCTGGCCTTTCTGCCTCTGGGTTCTTGCACATACCCGGGGGTGCAGCAGGCAGGGACTGGATTACCAGGGTTATAACTCTTGGCTGTGCACTTCTAACTATGGCGAGGCACTGGCAGAGCCCAGCCACTACTTCACCTCCATGTAAACACGATTATTTTAAATGAACTCCAGACGAGGTTTAACTGTAAAAACATCTCCAGTTTTTGCAGCATTTTTAAGTGTTCGGCTCCGAGTCGTTTTCGTTACGGCGAGAACTTTCCCTTTCTTCAGCTTACAAAGAGTATTTTCAGAATTAATGATGCCCAACACCCCCCTCAACTGTAACATGAAAGTCACAAGTCTGAAAGTTAAGCTGCAGCGGGATTTCATGGTCAGGATTTTCCCTTTCTCACCATTCCTTTCCTTACAAACAGGAATGCTTTCTGCTTTCAGAGCCAAGCCGAGGAGAAGTGAAAACAGTAAGAGGTATTCACTTGGCTGCGTTTCTTTCAGTGTTTCTGGTGGAGGGTTCCCATTACAGCTTGCAAGGAGAAGTGGCAGAGGAACACAGTGTGTACATGGGGAGGGCTGTACTTTCTCTGAACAGACACGCTTCCAGGAGGCGGCAGATTAAAGAGCTGCTGGTACTTCAGACAGAGAAAAATAACATCTTGCCAGTTGTGTTTATTTGTAGGGCCCCGTGATTTATGCCTTCCCATTTGTAGAGGGGCTGAGAGGAATGGAATCACGTGGGCTCTGTTTAGATAATCCCTGAGGAAATTCGGAGCACATCAAGCGGGGAGAGATAGGGTTTGTTCTTGGAGATGAGAGAGACTGGGAAATGGCAGGGAGATGTGAGATTTCCTCAGGATTCTGGAATGAAGTTCAAGGCTCTGATTTTCTGAGAAGATGGAGTGTGGGTTGTGAGAATGAAGCAATTAAGATAACAACACAAATAGTTCAGGTAGGCAGGGATGAACAGTCCTTTGCTGTTATTTACTGGCCCAGTGCAGAGAAAAACAAGTAGAGTTACTCCCTCAAGGATCTTTACCTGTCAAACAGTACAAGGAAAAGATGCAAAACTGTTGCTACAAGCATGAAAGGGGAATCTGTCACCCTCTGACTCACACTCCTGGTCTTTGTTTCCCTTAAGGATGCCTCTTTATGGTGTGCTCCCCACCTCATCCCTCTGCACCCTTCTGGATTTAGCAGGACTTACAGAAACCAGCTGCCATAGTCCCTAAAAAGGTCTGTAAGAACCTAAACAAAACCCCTGGCATTCCCAGCCCTGAAAAACATCCTTATGACAGTTAGAGAAGGCAAGAATGTGACTGCTTTTAAAAAAAAAACACTTACAGCAAAGATGGCTTTAGCTAATTGATCTGGGGAAACAAAACAGCAAAAGACCAGGTTGGATGGGGCTTGGAGCAACCTGGTCTAGTGAAAGGTGTCCCTGCCTGTGGCAGAGGGTTTGGAGCTTCAAGGGGTGGTCTTCAAGGTGCCTTCCAACCCAAACCATTCTATGATTCTGCGATTCAAAACAAAATCAGCTGTTCAAAGATGCAACAGCACAGAACAGGAAATCCTCCTCAGTCCTGAGCTGCAAGGCTTAAGGGCCAGAGGAATCCCTGACTCTGCAGCACCTGGCACTGCACTGCCTGGAAAGCTGCTTTAAACACTTGGCATTAACAGACCCAAGTGCTCTTTCAGCAGATGCTGGGTTTCACAGCAGGTCCCACGTTTGATCCGTGGCTCGGTGCCTGCTGCTCTGCCATAGGTGCTGATTAAGGGAACGCAGCAGGGAAGGAGCCGTGACTGCAGCATGGGAAGGGAGGATGGTATTTATGTGACAGGATGCTGAATGCCCTTCTCCAAGGGCACATCATGCAGGAGGAGCACAATTTCCAAGGCTGTCAGAATAAAAAGAAGGGGGTAAAAAAACCGACAGGATGCCACTCAGCCAGCAAAATCCTCTGTCACTGCAAGAAGCATCTTCCAGAACCTATTAAAAATAAGCTCTACAGTCCTCGTTTCAGTGGCAAGATTTTTCCATGGTGATCAAACATCCAGCTGTCCAGGTGATAACAGGCTGCAGGGGAAGTACAACTGTACCTATATTAAGGAACAGGCAGCAACCAGGGGAGACTTTTTCATCTGACAGTAAGAAATTGGAGTGCTGAGATGGTAGAGCAGGGAACGACCTCACTGTGCCCCTGCATGGGGTGGGGGGGGCTCTGCCTGCAGCCAGTTCAGGGCAATATGAAGTGTGAGCAACCCTAATTTGCAGGGCTGGGCACCCCTACCAGGAAAAGACAGAGCTGAGACAGTGGTCTGAAGAGTCCAAGCTGCTGCTTTGCCTGCCCAGGGCAGGCAGGACGAAGACCAGCATTGCCTTCCTCCCAAACCTCCCCCCCGGCAGCTGGTCAGGCTTCCAGCTCACTGGCAAAGTAGATGACAAACAGCAAGATTGCTACCTCCTAACTGGCTTTAGTTTTTTGGGTTTTAGTGAAGTTCTTTGTTTAGCAGCTGCTCACCTCTTCAGATGACGGATTTTTGCATTTCTTTTTCCTTCCCAGCTATTTTTCTGGGAACTGCACTAGACCTGCAACTACAATGGCAACTACACAGGCAAGAATCCCACTGGCTTCTAGTTCAAGGCATTTCAGGGGCTTCACATCCCCCTTCAAGGTCCTCAACAACTTCAGTGCAGGATCTATCAGCCTGGAAGACTTATGGGTCTTTGGGATGAAGTCTGATCAGAATGATGATGATTCTCTGCCCCAAGATTTACAAAGAGGGTGAAAAAGCACCTTTTCCCAAAATGGCCCTTTCTTGGACTGGAAACATTGGGGAATGACCTCCTCCATGATCAAGGCACCTCACAGTCTTCTGATCCCACTTCTGATTTCATTTTTCTCTCACTTTCTGGATTTTACCTAAATGTAAACAACCCCTGAACTAAAGGAGTCCACTTTCTGTGCTCACCTCTCAAGGCAGAGAATGAGAGCAAAAGACAAAAGCAGGCTTCACATTCTACCTAAAATCTGACAAAATCTCTAGACATGGACATAGGATTGTGAGTTTGTGTCATTGCCATCAGAGGAGCAGAGCCCAGGCCAGCCCACTGCTGGTCACAGCTCAGCAGTGACACTTCCATAATTTTACTTGGGATTTCTGGAAAAATCTTCTGTTGCAGTTCCCTCACCTGGCTCAGGGACACCACAGCAGTGAGATTTGGGTAAATGATCTGGCCAGCAAAGAAGCAAAATCCCATCCAAATCCTGGAAGGCTGGGGAAGGCACGAGCGCACAACTATAATAATGAATATTTTGAGGTAACTTATGAAAGACACGACTCTAAATCAGGAATGCAGCAGAAAAAGGGGAATAAAAAAGAGATCTCCATAGGAACAATCCTGCCAACCAGGCAAATATCTCAATGTTTATACAGTAGCTTTCAATTCCACACACAAAATACCCTTGGCCGCCTGTGGAAAGGATGAACTTCCAATGTCGTATCAATCCCGTAGGATACAATCCTGCCTTCAACGCTTGTGCCAAGTGTTAACAGGGAGCTGTTAAACAGCTGCAGGGTTCCAGCTCTTCAGTGGCTCCTTTTCAGACCAGGATCCAGCAACATTTTTGCACATGTGTCATTTTACACATCTGAGTGCTCAATCCACGGGGATTAGGTTGGCACACACATCTTTGCTCCGTCAGGACAGAAACCTTATCCTGCAGTGATTTGTAAAGCACCTGGGAAGGTCAGAGCATGTTTTTAGCAGTTAATTTTGACAACCTCCATCTCTGAGCTATGAACAGGAAGAACAAAAACCTCGCTCTATCCTATTTCCCACAATTCAGATAAGACGAAGCGTGCACATGAAGTTTTCCGCTTCCTACGCTGAAAACCAAGATAAGCTGAGCAGGGAAGGGTGACACCAGCACCACACGAACTCCAGCTTGTGGCTGGAGTCCTCTCCCAGAGCCAGGGCTGGCCTGGGAGCTGGGATCTCCACCTGTGCCAGGAATCTTATGATGTTCCTCTAGACCAACCCATTCTCTTTATCGCTGCCACCCTCACCGTAACAGCAGCTCTTTTATCTTCGGGAAGGGGAGAGGAGGGAAGAAACCCCTGGATTTCTGAGCACCTCACTTCCAAACTGCCGGATTTTTTCCTAATCAAAGTCAGAAAAAAATTCTCTGCAAATATAAAAGCTTCTGGCATTTCAGCTTTGTGCTCTCCTACTCTGCCAGTGCAATCCACGAACAAACACTCTCGTTCTACTGCTTTCCCAAAGTGAGCCACCAGCAAACCTCACCAGGAATTCAGTCAAGTCAAAAAATTAAGGCAGGGTTTTGGTTTCCATGCTTACAATCCTGAAATCCAGCAACACCCTCACTACCCTCCCCACCACCCCTCTGCTGCTGAGATTTAATTGAAAAATAGAGCTGTACAGAGGTGGGTTTTTTTAATACTTTTCCTGGATGGAATTCTATTTGATGCTGTTAAGCTTTGATGACATACCCCAATGACTTGCTTGGAAGGAATCCATTCAGCAAGCTTGCAAATCACGCTGTTTCAGTTCTCTGAGTGCCCATGAGAAATGTGCATTTTCAATCATAAAAGCTGTAGAAACAAAATGGAACTTGGAGAGGCAGACAGACAAATTCCTTATCAAGGCTTGGCTGTGCTCAGAGAACATGTGCTTACCATTTCCAGCTCCGGAAAACTACTTACAGGAATCTGAAATCCAAGACTGAATCCAAAAGTAAGAAATAGATAAATTTCTAGAAGATACTTTCCCCCCCACACACCCTATTTCAAAGTCAAAATGGAGCCTCAGATAAAAGCTAAAAAGTAACCCTCCAGTCTCTCCCAGTTTTTCCTAGGGATATAAATACTTGTAATATGATCCATTCACGGAGTGCCAGATTTACAGAGGTCCCCTTATGTTTTCGTGGCAGGATACTTTGTTTTGGGGAAGCCTGGAGGAAGGAAAAGCAAACAGTTCACACTTTTTTCACCTCTCCAAAATGCTCCTCGAATGGGACCAGCAGAGGTTGCACTGGGGATGAAGGATTAGCAGATCCCACTGCCACAGGGTAATCCCCACCAGCAGCAGATCTTTGAAGACCAGGGCCAGGAACCCAGAAGCTTCCAAGAAGATCAGTCAGTTACAAAAAGCTGGGAGAGAACACAACCCTACGGGGAATTTTCAAAACTGACTGAAAATGTTATTCATGAGGCATTTTCTGGCATGTTTTCCTCAAAACACAACTCATTTTGTCAGGATTCAGTCAATGACAATACCTCTGATTAAATGCAAAAGAAGAGAATTAGAGCAACACGTGAGCTGCTCAGCACAGCAGACAGCAGAGCCCAACACAGTTATTTTCCTGGTATGGTGAGCCAGTGGCCTCTCCCATAGGTCAGGCTGACTCATCCTTTCCTAAGCACTCTCCTTGCCTGTGTATCCATCTGCTGTCTCCCATCCCATTTCATCCCATCCCATCCCATCCCATCCCATCCCATCCCATCCCATCCCATCCCATCCCATC
>NW_016690376.1:609467-627269 GCF_001604755.1 Lepidothrix coronata
AGAAGAGAAGAGAAGAGAAGAGAAGAGAAGAGAAGAGAAGAGAAGAGAAGAGAAGAGAAGAGAAGAGAAGAGGAGAGGAGAGGAGAGGAGAGGAGAGGTTCGGAGAGGTTCGGAGAGGTTCGGAGAGGTTCGGAGAGGAGAGGAGAGGAGAGGAGAGGAGAGGAGAGAGGGGAGAGGGGAGAGGGGAGAGGGGAAAGAGGAGAGAGGAGAGAGGAGAGAGGAGAGAGGAGAGAGGAGAGAAGAGAGAAGAGAGAAGAGAGAAAAGAGAAAAGAGAAAAGAGAAAAGAGAAAAGAGAAAAGAGAAAAGAGAGAAAAGAGAAAAGAGAAAAGAGAAAAGAGAAAAGAGAAAAGAGAGAAGGCTCTGGGGAGACCTTAGAGCAGCTTTGCAGTACCTACAGGGGGGCTCCAAGAGAGCTGGAGAGGAAGTTTTCACAAGGGCATGGAGTGATGGGACAAGGGGAAATGGCCTTAAGCTGAAGGAGGGCAGGTTTAGATGCTGGGGAAAAAATTCTTGGCCTTGAGGGTGGTGAGGCCCTGGCACAGGTTGCCCAGAGAAGTTGTGGCTGCCCCATCCCTGGAAGTGTCCAAGGCCAGGCTGGATGGGGCTTGGAGCAACCTGTCTTGTGGAAGGTGTCCCTGCCCACGGCAGGGGGGTTGGAACTGGATGGTCTTTGAAGTCCCTTCCAACCCAAACCATTCTATGATTCCACGATTTGATTCTGTGGCCATGTCTGAGTGACACAAGAAGGTTTTTGAGAAAGGGAACTGAAGGAAAGCAGAGGGTTTATTTGGTCAGACGTGGAGCTGACACACAGTAAGGACGTGACTGTGCAGTGCCCAAGGAAACCCTATAAATCATCCCACACACTAAAGCAACTCTCCAGCTCTGCATGGAGCTTGAAGCTTTCAAAGCTTGACTTTGTTAATAATTTCCACAGTCGTGTCACATTCCATGATGTCATTGTTTCAACAGCTGTTTTCAGGTTTCTTAAAAAAAAAGGAAAAAAAAAAAAAAAGAAAAAATGGAAGGAAAAAAGAAAAGAATATTCCCTTATCCCAGGGCTCTGTAGTAATTTCTCAAGTCTTTGATTCTGGGAGTGCTAAAAGAAAGTATCATATTAGTCTGCATTCTTCCTAACACGTACTCTAATATGTTTTACAGACAGACTACAGTCCAAGTTTACGATAGATATAAAATGCTAAGACACAAAAAACTTAAAAGAATAATTCCCTCTACTTGTTCAACAGAAAAGTTACCAGGCCCTGAGTTATCTAAATAACCTTAAAAATACCCAAAGTCAGCATTTCCCTTTTTAAAAGACAGAAATCTGAAGACTTGGACTCTGTTAGATGCACACAGAAAATACAGAATGTGGATTTTCAGCATTTTAACTGCGAAAAAACTCTGGATATCCTATTTCAGCTACATGGGAGACTCTGCTCCATGACTGCAACTTCCCAGGATGGAAACCTGCTCATCCTGAAACTCTACATTGGCCCAAAAAACGCAGTTACTAAGTTATTCTCTCATGTGCTTTATCATTATTACCTTTTGTTGAATGCAACCACGTGCAGGCACAGTGCATGTAACACATCATATATACATGTGGGATGGGTATGTGAATAAATACACAAATATTTATGCCTTTTGCTGTCCCCCAGTGACAGTGTTTGTACAGCCCCTGGCCTGCTCTTTCTTTAAGAAGGTGATTATTCTGTTTTATATCTTCCCCCCCTCAGAGAGCAGCTCATAACCAACACTAAGTTGGTTTCCTCTTAAACACTGAGTTCTTCACCAGCACAAATATGCAAATTGCAGTGGTTAGGATCTTGTGATAAGTCATAAAAATGGAATGGAAAATTCTTCCCTTTAAAAAGCAGGGCAGGAAGGCAGGTAGCCTTCATGACTTTTTTTCCCCCCTTCTTTAGAGATTCTGGGAGAGCTCAGTACAATTTTCTAATCATGTAGTTAGGTGTATTTATAAAAATTTTGCTCGTTAAAATCCAATAAATGGAGTGCATGACCTCAGGTGACCTCCGGTTTTCCAAAGTCTTTGTCACCAGCTAACAGGATAAATTCATATAAACTGTGAAAACTGACACTCAGTGAGAGTGTGAGAGTCCTTGATTGGTAAAAACTCACGAGTGACTGAAAACATCTTGGTGACCCACTGATGGAAAAGGTCAGATTTCAGATTAGAGATTTTTCCTGTTCTGGGCAATCTATAACAAATTCATGTACAGTACTAAATTTCCAGACCTCTGTTTAACAGAAGCATAAAAATTAATGGTGTGTCAACCATCCAGTGACCTGTGAAGGGAGTTTTTCTCTACAAGGCACCGTCACACAGAGAATCAGCTATAGATGAGTGTGTGGTGAATGGATGCCAAATGAAAAAGGAATTAACCCCACTGAAGGGAGGTTTGGTTCCCAATACCATATGGCAACAATAAGAACAAAGAAAAATGTTTAAATCTTTCTTTTAAATTTTTTCTATTTGGCAAAATAAAAAGACTAAACAAGTCTGACTTTTAAGTCAAATGAGAACCATGTGCTTTAACTCCTTCGGCTCCATATATTAAATAAAACTCCTGATTTAAATCTCTCTGGAGATGAAACAGCCCCCTATCTTGTAAGTGAAAAGTGTTATCACAGAATCACAGAATGGCTTGGGTTGGAAGGGACCTTCAAGACCACCTCATTCCAATGCCCTGCCGTGGGCAGGAACACCTTCCACTAGACCAGGTTCCTCCATCCAACCTGGCCTTGAATATTTCCAGGGAAGGGGCATCCACAGCTTCTCTGGGCAACCTGTGCCAGGGCCTCATCACCCTCACAGGGAAGAATTTTTTCCTAATATCCAATCTAAACTTACTGTCTTTCATTTTGAAGCCATTCCCCCTTGCCCTGTCACTCCATGCTCTGGTAAACAGTCTCTCTCCATCAGGACAATAACCAGGGAGGGGTTTGAGGAATTAGGACCCAGGTTATTGTGTCAGTAGAAAACCAGAACTATAATTACTGTAATTACCTACATATTACTTCCTAAAATTGCAAAACAATCCTCCCTCTACTTCCCAACACAACAACCAAAGCACCTCAGTTCTAGAGCAAGAATAAACTTCCAAGCATATGCAAAAACAACCCCAGTGCTCTCATTCCTTTAATAGCACAGGCTGATAGGAATGGCTCGTTTCTTCTTCTGCCAGATTCCAGCTGCTTCACTTTGTTTATTCTTCACTTCAAAGTTTAAAACACTGTCCTGTCCCAACGAATAACTTCCTCCAGATGGCATTAGCTCAAGTGTTCTGAGCACTGGGATAGCACAGCACCTGCAGATCTGTAACTCTGCATCTAAAAATCTTCAATGAATGTGCGGTTTGGTTTTTTTTTCTGTGTCATTCCCCCATTTTGCTTTTCCCTTACATAAAAAAATTTACATCTGGTGAGTAGTTAGAAAGACCATTAGCAGGGCAACAGAGTTGTAAGGAATTCTTTAAAGCAAAGACTAAAGTAAAGCAAAAGAATATCTACAGCCCCAAAGGTAACAGAACCACTATCACAGAAACACTTCACAGAATCACAGAACGGTTTGGGTTGGAAGGGACCTTAAAGACCATCCAGTTCCAGCATGGCAAGGACACCTTCCACTAGACCAGGTTGCTCCAAGCCCCATCCAGCCTGGCCTTGAACACTTCCAGGGTTGTGGCAGCCCCAGCTTCTCTGGGCAACCTGTGCCAGGGCCTCACCACCCTCACAGCCAACAATTTCTTCCCAATATCCAACCTAACCCTGCCCTCTGTCACTGTGAAGCCATTCCCCCTTGTTCTGTCACTCCAGGCCCTTGTCCAAAGTCCCTCTCCAGCTCTCTTGGAGCCCTTTAGGCACTGGAAGGGGCTCAAGGTCTCCCCAGAGCCTTCTCTTCTCCGGGCTGAACCACCCCAGCTCTCTCAGCCTCTCTTAGCTGCACCTCTTACCTGTAAGTAAAGAAGTGACATACACATTTGTGCCAACGTGTGTCCTATGCATGTCTCCATGGGTTGATACCAAACTAAAATTCACTCATTTCCATACATGTTTGTACAGGCAAGTTACCAAGGACAGCAACCCAACGTGCAGCACTTTCAGCAAAACCAAACTGATTCCAGACTTGTTGGGCTTACACATACTGATAAGAAACATCCATGTTTTGATGTAAGTAATTCTGAAGGCTACACTGACAGGAGAAAATGCACTGCAATGTCAGTTCTGTTATTATTACTGATTATAATTATAGAGTATATCCAGTCCAGACTCATGTCTATCTGTACTGTGCATACTGGCTATTCAATGTTTCTGGAATTTAATGGCATATCAAGCTGGAACTGGGTAAGGTAAAGAATTAGTCACATGGCTTTGAGATGGTAAGTAATACAACTTACTCAGGAATAAGCAGGACCATCAACAGTTTCTCAAATAATCCAATTGTTTAGACAAAGTTGTTCTCCGTTCATTAGAAAGGATAGAGCTTTTCTAGCCCTGGCCACCTTGAATCCATAGGGTTCTTCAGGTTATTCAGGAGAAGGTGGCCTTTCTCAGCTCTGCCACAAATGTGCTTTTTAGGGCAGGGACCCTCTTCTCTTTGTTGAACCCTGTGCCAAGCATTTACCTGGCTGCAGGTGAGACTCTGCCTTCCACGGGGACAGAAACACAGAGAGCAAGAACGAGGTGTCCTGTAAATCCTGCAGGTCTGTTTCTGTAACTCCAACCCAGACTGCCCCAACTTAGCTGGTTCCATGACAAACAGAAAAGACTGTAGGCAAAACAAGGCCAAATTTCTAGGGCTGAGTTACATGAAAGGGGTAGATTTACAATTAAAACACTTGAGTTGTTTCACAGAAATGGACAGACATCTGCAGGACTGTAGCCAAAAATGCCTGGATCTAAAAGCACGAGTCTACTGCTCGAGCTGAAAAAACAGTTTCATTCTCAAAGGCCTCAGCCAACTCATAAACTTCTGTAAGTGGGCCACAGACACCAGTGGAGACAGAAAACTATATAGCATGAGTTCAGCTCAAGTTTTGACCTAAACTTGGCAAATTCCACCTTCCCATGGCGTAATGTACTCACAGAAACCCTGCACACAGGCACACACAAAATAAACACGTGCACACACACGCGTTTGGCTTCGGTTGTTTGTTTGTGTAACCCCCAATGTATACCCCAGCTATAAATATTTCCAAAAAAAAAATAAATGCAGATCCTGAGCCAGCAAAGGAGGGTGGGGCCAGGCCCAGCAGCCCACAAATTTTTCAAAGCAGAATATCTGAAAATGATTTTTTTTTTTCCTCCTCTCGCGTCGGAGTTTCAGGTTCAGCGGTTTTCCAAAACGCCGCATTCCCATCAATAGCAACACTAAACAGAACGAAAACTAGAAATACATTAAATAAACCAGAACCAGATTTTTCAAAATCCTCACACAGAGACCGGTAGGGAAGGGCAGACAGAAAGCAGCTCCAAAAACATCCAGGAATGAGATTGCAGAGTTTACTAAATAAATATTTCCTTTTGGTGCCTAAAACCTACTCTGCTCCTTTAGATCTGGCATCTTTTGCTCTGTAGAATATCTCATTGCTTAACAAATTCATTCCCTGGCCACAGCTCTTGCTGCTGTTTCCCAGCAAATCCCTTCCAAAAGATGTGTAATGATCTTTCCAAATGAATGCAACAATTATTAATACTAAGAAGAAATATTAAAAGTCCATTTGATTTTTCCATACTGTGATTTTTGGATGTGCAATTGGCTCAAAACAAATAGTCTTTTCTTAATTTTTAAGCACTGCTGTTTCTTGGCTGCAAGCATTTTCCTGAGAACTGAGATGAGGGTCTGTGGTAAATACTGAAGCAGCAGCTTTTATTTGAAAGTAAAAAATAAGGAATTGGTTCCTTACTGGTCCAGAGTCTTTGAAAAACCACCAGGAAAACGTGTATCTTGTGCAAGGGCTGGGGGAGGAGTAATCCCTAAATCCACAAGAGACAACCAAGGTAAACAGCTGGTGGAATCAGGAGAATCTGACAAGTGATAATTAAAAAACTGCAGATCAAATGGTGTAATTAATATTTTACTTATCCAGTAAAACTAAATATCACCTACATACCAATTTTTTTTTCCTAGTTTTATGCAAAATCTAACTGGCAAGTGGTCAGGAAGGTAATTTTAAAAGCATGTTTGTGTTATATATTCTGTTACTCACACCTTCATGTTTTGGGGCTCCAAAGGACATTTTAATGCCAGTATCTGAAGCAAAATAAAGAAGGTAAGAAAAAGGAACTCGAAGGATCGATCGTGGGAATTCACACTTAATTCTGAGATAAAGTTCTGCAGAATTCCCTCAGGAAGCAGAGTCAGTGAGTGCAAACCCAGCAGTAGGACTGGCTCCACAGAGACCTTATATCTTAATGATATTAATTGCAGCAATAGTGCCTGCAGCTTATCTACATCGTTCCACTCTGCTGCACAAAACAGCAGCCACAGCCTGCATGGGGAGTGGCAAGGAAAAGACATAAAAATCAAAGCATCTTTTTAATTCTTAGAAGTTGCGTGGCCTGCTTTTATTGAATAATAATCAAAAAATATCCGACACGAGTAATTAAAGTTGAGCGACCGGAGTCGGTGACGTTTCGTCGTAAATTAAGGTTTGAAAATTAATCTTCCCAGTTCCCACTTAAAATGTAGATGGGTGTCCCAGTGAGGCCGTGGATCCCCCATCCCTGGAAGTGTTCAGGGCCAGGTTGGATGGGCCTTGGAGCAACCTCGACTAGTGGAAGGTGTCCCAGCCCACAGCAGGGGGTTGGAATGAGATAGTTTACGGTTTTCCAAGCCAAACCATTCCATGATTCTGTGATCCCCTAAGCAAATGGTGCTCTTTTGTCAGAGTACTGGCCAGGATATGCATTGGGGTACTCTGGAGTCTCACTGCTTGGATGCATTGATCTGAAGGCAGGAGGGAATTACCGACAGCTGCTCCCACATGCTGCTCTCACACAGCCTTGGATGTGTGGTGGATGCATCCACATCCCTTGGGATGCACCTGTGATCATCTCTACTTATCAGACAGGTCCAGGAGATGCTGCAAGTCAAGCCTGGGCACGTTTATCTGTTTGCACTGCCTGGGCTCACCAAGCAAGACACACTGTCCAGCCCTGCTAATTCCCAGGCACAAGAGTATCCAAAACATCCTTAGGAATGCCGGAGGACAACTTTCAGAGAACCAGGGTAAGAAGTCACAAGCTGCTTTCTATCACTTCAAAGTGTGATGGGAGACCTTGGTGAGCTCTCCCTCCAACAGACAAGAGGATTTCCTGGGCAAGGAGGTTTTATCCCCTCCAGCCATGGCAGGAATCTGCACCCAGATTTGAGTGAAAGTTGGGTATCAGAAAGAAAAGAGAAAACTTTCTGCCTCAAGGGCAGAGCTGCAGGGCAGAATTTTCTCTTTGCAAGTCACTCTTCACATACAGAATCACTAAATGCAGTCTTATAGTAAAATATTAAATAAGGTACACTCAGCATGAAAAAAACCCACTTCAATAACAAGTGTTTTTCTAGATGACCACAAACAAAATAGCTGTATTTCTCTACTCTGAATACTTAAATAATCATACAACTATATGCAGTTTTGGTGATTTTCGCTTCTAAAGTCATGGGATTCCCCATATGGAAACAGTTTTCCAAGACTCCTATAACTGTACTACCATTACAATGATCTGCCATATTAAAATGCTTATACCTACAGCACAATTACTCAAAATTCTTGTAATTACACCTTTTCAAAAGGGGATGATGAATGTTTTCCCCAGGAAAAAGCCAAAACAAGACAGAACAAAGCCAGCCCTATGCAGCTAGCATTTTCCAATGGCCAGTCTAATAAATTCCAGGACATCTCTGTGCACATTTCTAGCACAGGAACAAACAAACTTATTAAAAATACCTCTTTTCAAGCCTTTTTGTTTGGCAGCAGAAGGTGGCCACTACAGGTCTCACCATTTGTGCACATCAGTGGCCTTTGGAAAAGGTATAGGAATAAGCAGTTCTAGGAATTTTAGAGAGGCAAGTAAATGTGAGCTCGGAAAGCACATGTTCAAATAAGGAAAACATTAAATTCTTTGCTGGAAGATCTTCAGGCAGCCCACTATTATAGAATCATAGAATCCTTTAGGTTGGAAAACACCTCTAAGATCATCAAGTCCAACCATTAACCCAACACCACAATGTTCACCACTAAACCATGTCCCCAAGTGCCACATCCACACTTTTTGGAACCCTTTTAGGGATGGTGATTCCAACACTTCCCTGGGCAGCCTGTTCCAATGCCTGACCACCCCTTTCAGTGAAGAAATTTTTCACAGTATCCAATCTAAACCTCCCCTGGGGCAAATTGAGGCCATTTCCTCTGGTCCTGTCTCTGTCCAGCCCCTATTCTGACCTGCTCTTGAAGTGAACAGCCAGTGTGATGACAAGTAATGCTGCCTCTACAGTCTAATGCCCAGGATCAGAAACTTGGAGAGCTCTGAGAGCAAATGTGTATTTTTATCTTGTGCTATTTTAAAGTTTGTTGCAATCTAAAATGATTAAACTTTGTGCAATAGAGATAAGCATTCCTCCTGGTAAAAAAAAAATAAATAAAAAAATAAAAGAATCCAAGAACCTTGGCCTGTTACATGGGAATGAGTAAAACCAAGATTCCTTTGCAATACTTGGGTGAATCTCAGCTTTAAATTAGTTCAAATAAATGAGCTGTAGAAATGTACTGCTCTACATCTATTCTGCATACTGAGCACACTGCACCTCCTCCTTAACTCTCTCTTAGACACATCACTGCTGATTTTAACATCAGTAACACCTCCATCTCTGCTAACTGCAATGAAATGCAGGGCATTGACTCTTCCCAGTTCAAGCTCTCGGTGCCAAACCTGGTGTGCACCCAGTTCATCAGTACCTTTCCTCATTGCTTGGGGCCACAGGCAAGATTAACAGAGCCAGTAACCAGCCTGAATGAAAATAATTTATCAGTTCTCTGGGTTTAAATATTCCTGGCTAAAATGCAGGGAAACCTGCACTGCAAAGGAGTGTGCATGGAAATCCAGTCAGCATGTGAGGGAGCAGCTTCCTTGCAGAGTGTGGATTCTGTGGTGATGGGACACGACTTGGAATCGCAGAACCATCCAGGCTGGAAAAGACCCCCGAGGTGAAGGGCCCAGACACCTGGCTCTGTTCACCACTCCAGAGCACACACCTGTACAGGGTTCATAGGAACAGCAATTATGCAAAGCTCCTTAAGAAAGCAGCTTTTGCAAACCCTCCACACACCTGACAGTGACACAGACCCAATTATTTTGCACAATCCTAATCTGACATCCAGTGTGTGCCAGCAGGAAAAGCACAATGGCAAAGAAAGGTTTATCTCACGAGTCTCATGGAATTTAATGGCTCCCCAGTATGTTACTCAAAGCAAATTCATTCACATTATGCACATACACACACACATGCACTTCCAGGTTCAGGAACACTTACTCTGCAAGTGTCAGATAAATCAAGTTGTTTTCCAGCATTTTCTTGCACATGCTCACAGTAAGACCAGAAATTTTAGAAACATTATCCATTATTTCCTTTCTCTCCCTCTCTTAAATATCATACAATAATCGAATCCAGAATATACTTAATATTCAATACATCTACAAGTTGTGGAATATGTTTCCCCTCATCATTACACTGCCTACACAAGAGCAGGAGAGAACAAATGCTTCAAGATCATCTTTCTTTATACACATCATTTGAATGTCACTCTTATTTGATGCAATAGTGGGATTTTTTTTTCAGTCTTGGAGAGAGAGAAGACACATGTTGCAATATCTCTTGCAACAGGACTGTCTCCTGCCATGCTGGAAGCCTGGAAAGGACCTGGATCATGCCTGGGGCCTCTCAGTGATTCTGCAATGCAAACTGCAACACAGTTTTAACTCTACTGCAACAGAGTTCTCCAATCCTTCCCTGAAACAGGTTAGTACAGACTCACTGTTCCTTGCTCTGTATTTTTAGAGAGATACTTGGAAAGGGAGTAGCAGAGTATCCAAAGTGCAGCATCATTCACACAACCTCCATTTATCACGCACGGAAAGTTTCCTGGAAACCTCTCCTAAATCTGATAAGAAAAATCCTCATTAAGAATCATTTGCTTGTTTAATTTTCACTTATTGAGCTTTAATGTACCATAAAAGTAAGTAATAACAACAGTGCCTTCACTAAATATTGCTTGCCTTGTGCTTATTAATTTCTAGAAGAACACAAAACTGCCTCTAGATACAGGAAGCTGCCGGAAAACAAAAACTCACCAATCGCACAGAGTCGAACGAGAGCTTTAAAGGATTTTACTCTTTTTTTTTGTCTTTTTGTGTGTGGAACACTGAGTTCAACAAAAATGTATTCTGTTCACTGTACACACGACACCAGTGGGAATAAGAGCCAGTTCAAGTTCTAAGTTACCATTACTGGGGTAATGGCTTCAAGCTGCACGGCACAGCTGTACGGGCCCAGCCAGACAGGCTATCACAGCAATGCTTTGATAGCATGGGGCCCTTAAGTGTCAGGATATAGAAAAGGCAGCAGTTGTTGGCTGTGAAAACAGTCTGATACAAACCAGATGGGGACTCACTTGATGGGCAACACAAAGGAAAACAATTGGCTCATTCAACAAAGTCAGGCCACTGCCCCAGAGAATTACCAGAAGACAATAACAGTCAACCAGAGTTGATGCAAACAAGAAACAGCCATGTGGTTACGGTTTAAGGAATTGTTTCTCCTCAGACTAAACATAAAGTTTTGATTTCTAATTCTCATATTCATTAATTTCAGTCTCGTTTACAAGCCCCTTCTTCCTCCAAAGCCTTCCGTGTAATTCATTTACGTAGCACCAGCCTTCACACACCTACTTAAACAGGGAAAAAATACTGTGACAAAGGCAGCTATATTAATCCAACGTTTCCTGAGGAATGCCAAGACCACAGACAACTTTCTGAACCGTGGCAGAACAGCATTACAGACACATAGAGTGTTATTAGACACATTTGCATGCACATGGCAATATATTTACTGATTCTTTTTTGATTTGAAATGCACAAAGCCCAGTAGGTCACATGCTGGGTGACCAGAGTACAGATAACTTCCAGTTTGGTGAAGAGTTCTTCTGGTTTCTTACTTAGGTTTCTTTTTTTTTAAGAAGTCAACTTCAGATCAATTATGTTACCAAGTAACAGTTTTGTCAGGCTACAGTTAAAAGAAAAATAATCTATTAAAATAGCTATTACCAAACCTTTTTGAAGCAATCAAAAATTTAAAATTGGCTATTTCATCCATAACTCAAAAAAAATCCCCAGCCCACTCATTTTTAGAAGCTTGTAGAAGATTATGGTCCAAAATCTTAATTGCTCTTGCTGTTTTATTACAGGAAATATGGAAGTGACATGTGCAAAGGTATTTTGATTACAAATTACTTACAGAGATTGCACAATAAGTCAGAGCTCTAAGGGCCTTCTGCAATTTCACTCTCAGACCGAAAACATCTGAACTTTCTTTTCATTTACTTCAACTTATTCCCTCTGGCAAGCTCTGCTCTGTGGAGCTCCACACCAGGGTGAAAGGTGGGATGGCAATGCTCTGAAAGGCTGCCACATACCTGGGTACCTTGGGTACCCAAGCAAGGGTGTCTGCAAACTGCAGTGACGTGGAGATGCTCTGGATACCTTTGGAAATCACAGGGTCCTGGGACCTGTCAGCTTTATCACACCACCACACATCATGGAATCACAGAATGCTTTGGGTCAGAAGGGACCTAAAAAACCATCTTGTTCCAACCCCCTGCCATGGGCAGGGACACCTTCCACTAGACCAGGTTGCTCCAAGCCCTCTCTAACCTGGCCTTGAACATTTCCAGGGATGGGGCAGCCACAGCTTCTCTGGGCAACCTGTGCCAGTGTCTCACCACCCTCACAGGGAAGAATTTCTTCCTAATACCTCACCTAAACCTACTCTGAATGTATGGTTCTTATTTAACAGCTCATTCTGGACTAACAGAGAAAGGGAGTTTGTCCTTAAAGAAGTGAAGAAATCCCTACTGAATTAAGGAAGCAGAGAGTCAGGCCCTAATTGTCATCTCCAGTGGTTGTAGCTCTCAGCTGCTGTGGTTCCCAAGCCTGGGAGCACGGTTTTACTTCCAAAAACAAGACTGAAACGCAGCCTTGGCTTCATTCAAAACAAACCACCACATACTGTAGGTAGAAAAGTCAGGTTTGACTCCAGTTTCCTGCCATAAGCACAGAGCCAACCCTCCAACAAAGCCGTTGTGTGCTGGGCTCTGTCTGAGCTCCAACATCTCTCCGGCGGAATCGCGAGGCCCATTTCCAAAAGCGCAGCCAAATTCCTGAACCCTCCACTGCAGGGCTGGGCTGTCACAGGGAAGATTTTGCCTGCAGTGCTGCTATTATTCATTTTTCACATCATATATATCGAGGTCAGACCACATTTTTTTTTTTACACGCAGCTGAAATTTTGGGTTGAGTGTCACTGTTAGGTCGTTACAAGAAAATTCCAAACCTTAGGAACAGAACAGCCTTTATCCAGCCTTAACCTCGGAGATACTGCCTGTCGTGGCCGTGCATTAAAAGCAGATGAGAGAGGAGCAAAAACCTCTTTAAATCCCAGCTCTGCCTGCACAGGCAAACCCCAACTGCTCTTGTAAAAGTGGTTTTGGACATGGCTCGTCAGAGAACGCCTCCACACCAAGTCCAGCTGGAGCAGGGGGAGGCACGACTGCCCAGTCTCCCTTCAAGTGAGGATTCCAACAGGAAGCTGTTCCCCCCCTTTCTTTTCTTTTTTAATCAGGAAGGAAGCTGCATCTTCAGAAACAAGCATTCCCTGGGTAATCTCCCTTGCTTGGCTGTCTCTAGGAGCGGGTCCAATTACTGAAATCAGCAACGTGCACTTCGGAGAAGTTAATGGGGTATTTACACTGTAACTCCAACTAGTAAATATTTCCCATTTGTAATTCTGATTTGCCAAACGGGGCACAATGGTAGCTGTTAAGTAAATTAAACAATTTTCTCAAGATCTGCAATTATGGTTTTAGGGTTATAAAAACACACTAAAAAAAAAAAAGTCAGAAATTAAGCAACTCCCAAAAAACGCTTTTTACTTCTACTGAAGATAGAATGGCCTGACAAGGACCAACACTGCAGCTGTTACACTGTCTTTAAACAAACATAATTCTGCCTAGATCTTGCAATATGTAGTGCATAAAACAAGGTCATGATGTGCAACCTTGAGATTATTACATTGCTGTAACAACCTGAGTTAGGATGGAGATCAGCAGATCAGTGCATATTAAGTCTAACCTGCTTTGATTGCTTAATTTTGAACCAAAACACAACTACAATTATACCAGACTCAGAAAATGTGAGATACACATTTTCATTGTTCACATATGGCTGATGATTTATTAATTTGTATTAATACTAAATGCCTATCTGCCCTTAGAAAAAAGAAGAGTTAATAGAAAGGCAAAGTCATGCCTTACACAAAGAGAAACAGTTACTTCCCTGCAGCCAAAACATTGGGGGGGAAAAAATGTGTTTCACAGAACTGCTCCACATTTTGTGTCACACTCAACAACTTTCACCGAGTTTGTTTAGAACTGGGCTTAAAACAGTTCTTCTTTCTTTAAAAGCAAAACATAAGTTTCAGATTAGAGCAGAGCGACAACACAGATACAAAGGTTCTAAATCTAAATCAAGCTTTTCTAGGTGTAGGGTTTTTTTTTTCTCCCCTGAATGACAGCACTTGTGATAAAAACCAGAACACAGTAGTCCACAGACAAAATTTAACCCATCTCCATCATTCACTACTGCTCCTTGCAAACCCAGTCACCAGAAGCACATTTGTAAGTGGTATTTCAGAGATGAGGATTTGCTGTATTTTACTTACGAAGTGAGTTTTATGGAAGATGAAAAGGGTTTTGCTCAAGCTTTATGTTAGGACACGTTATTCCACACTATTACAAAACACAGCCCCATGTGCAGCCTCAGCAGTGAGCAACAGGTCATGCATGACAACTTTAATCTTCACCCACCAGTCCTTACCCTATTTTTAAGAAAAATGCTTTGGCAGGCTGCATTTCTCTAAATCAGCATGTTATCAAAGAGCAGCATTACCACTATTTACATAGTATTCTTCATTTGGAAGACATCCTCGATAACATTTACTCCATGCTGTTGCTGTATTTGAAAGTCTCCTGGGCTCCTGGTCTTAAGAAACTAATCCCACGGGCACTGGAAACATGTAGTTACATTTAATTATAGGCAGCCTTTGTATCACTGTATTGAGAAGGTGGTGCTGGAAAAGCTTCTCTTTGTTGCATGAAGTACAGTGTCTGTTTACTCCTAAAGTGTCTGGAAAAATAAGAAAATAAAGTACCTAGTAATGCCACTGGTCACCAGCATGAAAACTGCCTGCCAGTCAAGCCCTTCCACAATATAACAAGCAGTAAAATTTAAAAAATACTATTTGATTGTGGACACAAATCATCTAAATATCCATCTTTATTGGCTAGTTTGGTTTTCTTAATTCCCTTATTTTTTATTAATTACCTTTTTTTTTTTTGTAAATCCCCAATCTCCTTTGTAGAAGAGATTTGGGGGCAGATAGTGAGCATCTGGGGGTTATTCACCACTCACCTTAAGCTAACAACACTTGGCACACACACTCCTGTCCTAGTGATTTCTCTCCCCACACTCACACCTGGACCCTTCCAGGTTTTATGTGGTGCTTTAAAGAGCTGAATTGAGAGCAATTTAAGAACAGGTAAAGCTGAAGGGAGTCCAGCTGCCTCTGCCCAAGGCTCCCCAGACCCACCACAGCAGGGAAAGCAGAAGCTGCTCCTTCTGTTGCTTTGCTCTCCCACATGCACGAGCCACTGAATTATAAAGGACAACATCTGCCTTCCCTGCCAACCAGAAAAATATAACAAACTCAGCACATACTGAAGAAATCAAACCTACATTTCTCCTATCACAGTGCTATATATGTTCCTCCAAGTTGAAATATGTGTTTGTAATACTCCTTGTCTTCACCTGTCACCACACAGTATCCAGGCAATGTGCTGCCAGCACCCAAAGGCAGCAAGACTTCCCACTCTGGTACTGATGCTTTTTATAAAAGAAACTAAAAAGAAAAAAAGAAAAGAGAGACAAGAGACCTACTTAAATGACCATTAATCTCAGTAAGGATGGTCATCCTAGAAGATCTGCCAACAGAACTAACACAGTTGGCAGCAGGTCTACCTGAGAGAGCTGGAATGGTTCCTGACTCCAGCTTAGCTGGCATGGATGTACCAGGCTGAAAATGAGAGTGACTGAGGAGTGTAAATATATTGTAAATATATCTTATTCAGGAAACTGCCTTTGTACTCTCTGTCAGTGGCTACAGCACGCTCCTGGAGGTAGTAACTCCAACCAAATGCCTTTCTGGATAAGAAAAAGGGAATGCTATTTCTTAGAATCACAAACTGGTTTGGGTTGGAAGGGACCATAAAGATCAGTTCCAACCCCCCTGCCATGGGCAGGGACTCCTTCCACTAGCCCAGGTTGCTCCGAGCCTTGTCCAATCTGGCCTTGAACACTTCCAGGGATGGGGCAGCCACAGCTTCTCTGGGCAACCTGTGCCAGGGCCCCACCACACTCATAGGGAAAAATTTCCTCCTAAATTCTAATCTGAACCCAGCCCTCTTTCAGTTTAAAACCATTCCCCCTTGTTCTGTCACTATCTGTCCATATAAAAAGTCCATCTCCCTCCTTTTTATATACCCTTAAGGCACTGGAAGGTGCTCTAAGGTCTCTCTTCTCATCTCAATCTGTTTCCATAGCAGAGGTGCTCCAGCCCCCTGATCACATCTTGTTATAGTGACAAGAGGCACATCATTTAGAACAACCAGGAATCTCAATTTAAATTCATTTACCATCCCTGCTAACAAACAGGCACGTGAATTAAAGCAGTACAAGACCATAAAAATCCAATGCCTCTTCACAACATATGACAGACGATGACGTGCAAAGGGACTTCAGACTCAATTATATGTCTATAAATGAGCAGCAGGTTCAGGAGAGAGTGTTCTGATCCTTTTCCATGACCTACCACAACACACAGGCCACAGAACAGCTGAGCACACTTACTTTCTAGAGGCACATCAGTTCTTTCTTATTAAACCATGGGCTCAGAGCTGTGGAACCACTAATTTGTGAGAAACTTCTCCCTCCAGAGAAGAACTAACTGGAAACAGCCCTGGGGCTGATGTAAGCATTAAGTACATGGGGAGTCTCTGTCCTTAGGTGGCTTGCCCAAGCCCATTAATTTTTTGTGTGTGTCCCCCATTTATATAAGCAATGTTTGCATGAAAGGGGAAAGCAGGTCAGCCTAGTCAGCCTGCTACCATCTGCTTTTATTCAGAGCTGCTCAAGATCAGTGCCAGTGGGATCAGTGCCCATTAAAGGGGTTTATTGTGTGTGTTTATATTTTGCTCTTTACAATGAAGGCAACAGCAATTACTGTAAGTTTGTAAAAGTGCATACAAATCATAATCCTCAATACAAAGCTGCTTCAGTGAGATCCCAGCGTGTTTACGAATCCTAGGCAGGCTGAAGGAAAGGCTGCCCTGGCACAGCAACTTCCACAGACTGGGCAGGAGTGTGTGAGTGTGCAGGAGATCTGAGACTGTATTTAATACCTGTTACCAAGATCATCCCCTGCTTGCAATCCACGGCAACTCCAGCTGATCCACCACCACATGAGGATCTTACACAAAAGGAAAAGCATCACATTCGAGCCTGACTCCCAGACAGGCTGACAATAGGTGGATTTATACAACTAAAACTGGAGCTGGTGAGACATCAAAGGTAGGCTGCCAAAGTGGAAATAGCAATTTAGGGCTCTCAGCTAATACATTCCAATTCTTAAGAGTGGATATGCAGCACCAAGAGGTGTCCTCCTTTTAATAAGAATTCTGCCTAGAATATGCCTGGCCCCTAGAGACACAAATCACCAAAAAAACCCCAATCAATCAAATAATCATTAAAAAACCCCTGAGTGGCCAAAAGGGATAAAAAGGGAAAATATGGAGAATTGCAGTGGTGCTGCAGCTTAGCAGAACTCCCTGGCAGCCTGGACAGGTTCCAGCAGGTTGTCACAAATGTCTGAAAAGTAAATGCAATTATGAAGTAATTTTTTTTTAAAAAAATTCTAATTAATTTGGAAGTGAAACCCTTTACATTATTAAGACATACTTTAGAACAGAAGGCCCTCAGAACCCCCTGGTGTTGTGTGATGTGATACAGGCAGCTGATGCCCAGCAGGCACCTGGACTGGAAATCACATTTAGAGGTAAAAAGTGATGGGACAAGGGTGAATGGCTTCACACTGACAGAGAGTAGATTAAAGTTAGATATTAGGAAGAAACTCTTACTATATTGGTGGTGAGGCCCTGGCACAGGTTGCTCAGAGAAGCTGTGGACTCCCCATCCTTGGAAGTGTTCAAGGCCAGGTTGGATGAGCCTTGGAGCAACCTGGGCTAGTGGAAGGTGTCCCTGCCCATGGCAGGGGGGTGGAACTGGATGATCCTTCCAACCCAAACCAGTCTGTGACTCTATGATTCCATGAAAAAGGACAAATTCCAAACATACACTGGGTGCTTTATGCAGCAGTGCCATGAGTTTTCAGTTTACCA
>NW_016690376.1:631018-659968 GCF_001604755.1 Lepidothrix coronata
TGGTAAACTGAAAACTCATGGCACTGCTGCATAAAGCACCCAGTGTATGTTTGGAATTTGTCCTTTTCCATGGAATCATAGAATCACAGACTGGTTTGGGTTGGAACTGGATGATCCTTCCAACCCAAACCAGTCTGTGATTCTATGATTCCATGGAAAAGGACAAATTCCAAACATACACTGGGTGCTTTATGCAGCAGTGCCATGAGTTTTCAGTTTACCAGCATGGAAAAGAGACTGGTCCCTCATTATTTTCACATTACAGCCCCCAGGTATGAGTGAAATATGAGGCTTAATTCTGTTGTTGCCCTGAACTCTAGTTTATGATTTATAAAAAGCACTTTGAGGGATGCCACAGGTCACTGGATCAGATCACCTGCAGTCTTTCAAAATCTAGGCTTGAAAAGGGAATCAGATGAGATTTCGGAATATTTACTTTGAGCCCCAGTAAATCTGAAAAAAAAAAAGTAAAAAATTTTAGTATTTGACAGTTTCCATAGAAAGTAATACTTTAAGTGGTGATCATGTCACTTTGAGTAAGTTTTTCTTTCCCTCTCTGCCCAAAAAACCCCAGCTGGTGCTGGAATTCACTGAAAATCCTTACTGCTGTGTACAGACCAGAGGAGGGGACTGGTACAGGAATACACCCTTGAACCTCAGCAAAATAAGTGTATTTAAACACAGAGATCTGATCAAAACAGAGAAAGAAGCAACTGTGAACTGCTTTCACCTGCTCCAGCACTGGGGCAACAGCTGTCAGTCCCACCTCCTGGACTTAAAACTTCTGGCCAGGAACATTCCTTAAGCCCACACTGGAAGATTTCCTGCTTTTATTCTTGTTACTGTATGAAAAATGCAAAATACTTTCCCCTCCAGAGATTCCCCACACTGACACCCAACACAGCACAGCACTGGATTCTCAGGAGGACTGGATGAGGATACAGAAAGCTGTGCAGATCTCATGAGGGGTGTGAAGCATCACCTGTACAGGCACCAGGGGAAGACTGAAAAGGGAAGTTTTCTGCCTCTGCACAAACCTCCCACAGCCAAAGCCTCAGCACAAGGTCACAGAAATGTCACTGCAGCAGTGAGGGAGCTGTGTCCCTCTGTGACACTTAAGGAGGGTCGCAGGAAGAGAAAAAGTGACTCTCAGCCTCTTAGAAGCAAAAGGAAATTGCCAAGTGAACAAAAAACTAATGCATGTAGATGCAAAAGAAAAGGTCCAGGTGATATGTGGTGTGGAACTGGCCTCCAGAGGGGAATGGATTCTCCCTGAGCACAGCACTCAGCAGGAAACCCTCAGACTGCAGGGCAATATCAGCCTGCCTTGTACAATCTTCTTTAAATATAAACTGTGTCTTCTTGGTTTTTTGTTTGTTTTTTGTTTGTTTGTTTGTTGGGTTTTGTTTGTTTGTTTGTTTTTTGTGGATTTTTTTTGTTTGTTTGTTTTTTATTTCTCCATCTGATTACTTGGATTTCAATTCATTTATATGCCTCAGAAAATCAAATGACATTCTAGGAGTTTAAAATACAAACCAGAGAGAGTCGTGCTTCACCTGCTTGTAGTTCCTATTCTTTATAACTTTAGTACAAGTAAGTGAGGGGAAGAAATTCCTCTATGAGAGCAAAGGATCATTTTCCAGAAAGAGATCTTTTGGGAACGGGTAGAAAGGTGTGCACAGTCCCATGAGACCCACAGCAGCTCCTGGTGCTTGGCTCCTCATGACCCAAACTTGAAGCAGCAGAGCACACCCCCAGCAGCAGCACATCACTGTCCACAGCAACAATCCTGCACAAGACTTTGCCTTAAGCTACGGAAAAAAAAAATCACACTTCTGCTTTAACATTTTGCCTGAAAAAGAACTGAAGTAACTCGGTGGGAAAAGAAGCAACCACAGATATAAATGACACTTGTTAATGGATAAGTTATACTTACAAAAGCCAAGAAATTAAACACTCCTGCCCCAAAAATGTACTATAACACAGTACTTTTCGTACTTACAGTAATTCAAACTAGAAACTCTCAAGCATGGCTACTGAGGATTTTAGGTGGAATATTATGCAAAATGCACACTTATTACTCAGATGTGTTTTCTACTGCGTGGGCTGCCGTGTAACTCCTATGGACACGTGCAGAATAATCAAAAACTCCTTGAGAACTGGTGTTCTAATCCACTTGGGGCACCTAAAAGCTGATGACTACTTATAGAAAACACAGAGTTTCTGCAGGAAATGCTACTTTGCATTTCCTGACTTCCCCAAACGTAAAATATATTAACTGAATGATGTCCATGAGCCACCTGATAGCACAGAGAGGTAACTGGATGGGAAAACCAGAGGTAAAATAGACCAGAAACATCCCTGGAAGTGCTCCAGGCCAGGCTGGATGGAGCTTTGAGCAACTTGGTCTAGTTGAAGGTGCCCCTGCCCACGACAGGGGGTTGGAACTGGATGATCTCTAAGGTCTCTTCCAAGCTAAACCATTTTATGATTCGAATTCTGAAGAAGCACTGAAAAACTTACACAAACCTCTGACAGGGCACTTGCTTGAAGAATGCCATAATTACAGCTAAGTGATTTCATTACTTCAATTTCCAAGATTTTCTCGCAGAAAACAGCTGAATTCAAAGAGCTACACACACACACTTTTTCTGCCCCTCAGGTTGTGGTGGTTCTCTCCACAGTGTGGAAGAAGAACAGCTCTGCTTTGCTTCACCAGCTGCTGTTTTCGGGGTGGGATGGAGAATCCTCAGCAAAAGCCTTCGGTGAAATTCAGGCCAAAAAAAGAAACAGCAGGATATTAAGGCAAAAGTAAACTTTCTATAGAACAGTCATTGAGTTTGACCAAAACAGTTCCAGTTCTAAGAAAAAAAAGAAAGACCTTTAGCCTTATCCTAATCTTCTTCCTTCCTTGAAGCATCTGGTACAGATTTGCCTCACGCCACAATAGTTTTAAGAAAAAATAACCCAAAACCTAACTCAGAGCAATTCCTGGCTGAAGAAGAGAGACAAAGAAGTATTTAGTTATAGCCATATTTTCAGTATTACAGCTTTCAGTACAGCATCCTGTCAATGTTGACACAGAAGCAGCCCATTTTCAGTACTGAACAAGGACCATGGAAGCTTTATTTTTTTTTATATGGATTGTTTTAAAGGCTTCTTGTTGTCTTATTCATGTATTGCACAGATCATCTCCTCCACAAGCAATTGTGCAACCTCTCTGTGGCAACAAAGCCAATTCCTTAGTGTCCCAATATTACTTTCTCAGCTACTTATGGCTGCCTGAGTATAATTCACCAGCTGGAGATAGAAAGGAATTACCACCATGAAGTTCTGCTCTCTGGGTCACATTTTGAGAGTCCGTGCTGCAGAAAAAATAATTAAGTGAAGATACATCCACCTCTGGTTCTGAGCTGCTCTTATTAAAGTTTAAAAATGCTCTGCAGTCAAACATTGCCACCTGCTCTTTCATTTTAATTTTAAAAATTCTGAATCCCTTTAATGTAAGCCCGAAAATGCTTAAATTCTGGAAATATGTGCATTCACCAACCACAACAATTACTATCACATTAAATGCATGAAAGATGTATGAAAGAATGGTACAAAGATTAAAGGGTATTATAAAGCCAAAAATATATATGCATGTATATTATGTACTACAACTCTATGTTTTCAAACCACTGTCTCCACTATGTCTAGAGAAGGCACACATTTCAATTAATAATACATTCAGGCTTGATTTTCAGCTGTAACTTTCAGGAGACTTTACCCTTTCAGGCATGATATTGTAGCAGTCCTACTGAACTTCAGCTTTCATTAGAAGCCATCAATCAACTTTCCTTCAGTAAAAACACATGTTCAGTGCAGACCACAAGAAATTTTTAAACAACAAAAGAAAGTTCTATCATATATATATATATATATATATATATATATATATATGTATATATTCATAGCCATAGAAAGATGAATCAAATATTGGCATGTATTTATTATTTAAGTAAAAATGGCTTTTTTCTTACATCCAACTTTAGGTCCAAAACCATTTCCCTTTTCTCCCAGCACTCTGAACTCACACTTCATCTCAGGGCTTTAGATTTCTTAAGCTCTACCAATCCAACCACTTACCCTTTAAACTCCAAAAAACTACCTTAGTGGTCCTGTCTCCAAAATGCTTCTCCACTTCCAGGGAAGTATTTCTTGTCCCTTCCAGTGAAGGCCACCATCTGACATGAAGTTTTTATAAACAGGGTGCTTTGAACTTACAGCAACAGATGTGCTTGATTTTGAAATGTTGTATTTACTTAAACCCACCTACACTTATCATGTTGCAAGTTTTCCTTTTTCTTTCAAATGCTTCTTATTAATTTTTTCCCCTCAACTTTTTGCCTGATTAAGTTCTCTGTGGTGAAGCTCATGGAGACAAGACCTTCTGGTTAACACTGACAGACAGTTGTTTCCATTTCCAAATCCTCTAGATTTTTATTGGCTCATTAAATATGTATGCTTTGAATGAGATTTAAATGATCCTGGTATATAAATCACTAAATCATCTTTTTTTTTTTTTCTTTTGATTCTCTCAAAGAAAATTGACTACTGCCATCTCCTGGTCACACATTTTCAGCTGACACACAGACACAGTTGGACTGTGCCCAAATTCCTTGTGTTACAGTATAGGGAAAGGTATAGGGAAATACCAGACATGCACTGAGTTGTGCCACTTCAGTTCTGTCAGCTTTTCCACTAATTGTCCACAGATAATTTTTACATTATTCATAACTTTCTTCATATGCAAACCATGGTTTTGAAATGAGGTTCCAACAACACTGGCCTAGGGCTTTTCTTACCACTTATTATAAATATTTGAAGCAAAATAATTCCCTCGGAATTCTAATTCGAAGAGATGTTTTCTTAAAAAAAAAAATTAAATGGAAGAAGTTCAAAGAGTTATTTTTAAAAGGGCTTGAAGGAAGAATTTGTCTGTGCTAGGGTGGAGCAATGATAATTGGATATATTGTAGACATGCAGGTTTTTAGATTCCTGTTCTTAGCGTGTAAGATTAAAACTGCTACATATCTCACACCAGCACCTCCACAAAGTTCTTATCTGCTGAAACAATTAAACATGGCAGTAATGTGCACAGTTTATGCTATTCCAAACTGACTTGAACCACAATAAACAAAAGATATTCTCTCCCTCTCTTTCATCATCCTTAACTCTTTCAACAAACACTGTTAAGTAATCTCCAAAAATAGCACAGATAATGCCGAGTGTCCTTCGCTAAAGAAAAATTATTATCTGTTACACACCAGCTTAAAGCCCACCTCAAACCAGGTCCTTTTAACATTGAAAATCTATATTTTTTTCCCCACATTTGCATGGTCTTAACCTACTACTACTTTTCAGTTCTTGTGTAGCACCCCTGCATTTTCTCGCATGTAGGAACCACTCCCTTCTATCACAACATCATGAATATCTCATTTGCTGAACAGCGTTCTATAAAGCAATTAAGATTCAGTTGACTACACAAGATGCACATTGTAATGCTCCTGGCAAGCACAAATTTAAATAAACACTTAATTACAAGGATTTTGATGACTTACATACAAATACATTTAATAGAATCAGAGAATCCCGGAATGGTTTGGGTTGGAAGGGACCTTAAAGACCATCCAGTCCCACCCTCTGCCATGGGCAGGGACACTTTCCACTATCCCAGGTTGCTCCAAGCCCTGTCCAACCTGGCCCTGGACACCTCCAGGGATGGGTCAGCCACAGCTTCTCTGGAAAACCTGTGCCAGGGCCTCACCACCCTCACAGGGAAGAATATCTTTCCCAATATCCAACCTAACCCTGACCTCTGTCAGTGTGAAGCCATTCCCCCTTGTCCTGTCATTCCAGGCCCTTGTCCAAAGTCCCTCTCCAGCTCTCTTGGAGATCCTTTAGGTACTGGAAGGTGCTCTAAGGTCTCCTTGGAGCCTTTTTCAGGCTGAATTTCCAATCCTTTGAGTGCACCCCAACAATATCAGATCTATGTAAACATGTACACACTATGCACACACAAATGCTTGGAAATTTTTATAGTAATAAAAACCAGATTTTAAAAAATCAGACCTTTATTATACATCAGTATACAACAATATTTAAAAGTGATGTGCTTAACTGAGAGAACTGTTTGCTTATTGACATAATTTACCTGCTTGTTGCATCTCTTCAGACATCCTTCTCACAAGAATAACTCGTGGTCTCACAGTCTCAACTTGTGCAGCTCCTTGGCTTTCCTCCTGTGTATCACACATTAAAACCATATTACAAATCTGACTTTTGATGTAAAAGCACAGCAAGATTACATGGAGCTTCAAGAAACATCCAAAGAGGTTTTTAAAGATTCATTAAAGGATATGCACTTGTTCTCCTTCCTTTTGACTTCAAAAGAATTCAGCTCTCAATCAGCCTATTGCAATGTTATTCCCTCTGGACAAACATCCTGGGAGCAGTAGGTATGGATGGCAAAGTGCCATTTAGACCTGAAGACACAGGAGACCCTCAATTTTTACTCAAAGCATGTGGTGGAAAGAACATACTATTTCCCTGGCTTTCTTCAATATCCAGGACTTCTCCCTAGGTATTATCCTCCTGACTAACAAGAGAAATTTGAAAGGGAAAAGAAAAATATTAATTGGTTGGAAAACCCAGGTCAAGTCTAAAATTTATTTCCTTGGCCCAGTTTTTAAAACCATTTTCTATTCTTGCTGAAATGCTCTCCAGGACCCAGGTCTGCAACAACGCTGTAGGGAAAGTTTTTAGAAGCAACAAATGCTTTGCATGTTAAAAAGGGAGACATTTATCAAGTTTGCTTGTTATCTTATGTGTTAACTGGAAGAGGAATTGTGTCCTGAGGACATTCCATTACAAGTAGGCAGGAAATATAAGAAGTGCAAAACACAGTCATGGAGTTCTAGAATCACAGAATGGTGTGGGCTGGAAGGGACCTTAAAAATCATCCTGTTCCAACCCCCTGCCCTGGGCAGGGACACCTTCCACTATCCCAGGTTGCTCCAAGGCCCTTCAAACCTGGCCTTGAACCCTTCCAGGGATTGGGCAGCCACAGCTTGTCTGAGCAACCTGTGCCAGGGCCTCACCACCCTCACAGCCAAGAATTTCTTTCTAAGATCCCACCTAATCCTGCCCTCTGTCAGTTCAAAACCAGTGCCCCTCGTTCTGTCACCATCTGCCTACCTAGAAGAATTAAGTGTTTTCTTAAGACAGACAAATTTGATTTCATCAGTTATTCTGTTGATTCCATGGATGAATATAAGTTTTTTTTTTTTTTATGAAGCCTTAAGGAGGAACACAAGAAAGACCATATGTGTTTGCATATCACACAGCATGTGGAGCCCATGGAAAGAACTGCTCTATGACTTCAGGGAAAATGATATGCCCTGAGAAGCAGTGGCACTGCTGTTCTCTTGAAGATCTCATGACACAGCACCAGGGGGATTTTGCTCCCCTCCTCCAAAAGCTGAACAGGAAGAAAAAGCTAAAAAGGAAGAGAAGGAAAGAGAAAGGAAAGCAAGAGAAACCCTCCACTATTTGTGGAGGCCATGAGCCAAACAGCCAAAAGTATTAACGAAAATAAGAAAATTTTTATGTCTGGCAAACATGGTGCCAACTCTGTGATCAGGGCTTCCCATTTTTTTCAGTTAACACCTGCCTCTGATGGTATCAGGAATCTCAGCAGTGAGGACATTGCTTCTCATGTAGTTAACAACCATTTAAGCCAACGGGGTAAAAACCAGAAGGAACAAAAAGAAAAACTATTCAGAGTCACCACTGACTGGGGCACCTCTGCCACCACAATGTTGTCCAGTTCTGTTCATCATTTAAAGTGCACAAGGTGAGAAAGTGCTGAGATTATTTTCTGAAAGCAGAAAGGTCTCGTGGAAAGGTGATTGAAAGCCACCAACGCTACAGAACATTAAATGTCAGCAGCAAAACGGGATCCATTGTGGGGTCCATTTCCAAATGGGTCCATTTCAAGTGTGGGGGTTTTTTTGTTGTTTTCTTTTGCATTTTTAATAGGATGAACCAAAAACCAGTTTAAACTGAACTGAGGTGCAAACATTAGTTGGGAGATAACATATTCATAACCTACAATTATGCATTCCTGAAGATTAAAAAAGCCATGTCTTTTGAAATACTAAAAAAATGAAAGCTAATGAGAACACCACGGTGCCAATCCCACTTAAAAAATGTGGATTGTATAAAAACATTCATACTTATAAAAGCATATCATGAAAATATTTTGCAACCAAATCATTCCCTAAGATTTTAACAATGCATTTGGGGCTTCAGATGATTTAGATTTGCCACCTTTGGAATGTTCAGCCACACAAATATGACTTCAATGTTCCTGTCCCTCCCGTGATCAAAATGATTTATTTAGAATAGAAGAGCCCAGCTTCCTCCCAGTCGTTCTCCTGCTTCTTAGAGCTGAGAGCAGGGGGGCAAAGTGGCCACAAATAACAGTCAATTCCTGTATTGTTGCACAAGAACGGACAGAAGGGGTCAAACTGAAGATGCATTTAGTCTGGCTTTCTGTCTGACAGTGGCTAAAAGCATATATAAATCTAAAAAAACCCCAAAATTATCTAATGCTAGAAATGGAGGAGCAGCCAAGGAATTTGGGTAGATAAGAGAATTCCTATATGACTTAAACTGTTTGTTTTGGAGAGAGTGACCACACAGATTTCATGACTAAAAGGCATTTGCTTGTGCCCTACATGAAAATTCAGTGCTCTTTCTGCTGGTCAAAATCTGATCTACACTCCAGTGCCAGGGAGCAAAGAAGTGGTACATAGATGATCCCTGACATAAGGATCCTGTTTGGACAGACTGCAGGAACCACCCAAGCTTTGCCACAACAAACCCCAACATCCAGGAAGATCATTCTCAGTTAAATCAGGACAAAGCTCTACCAAGGCTGGCTGGACCCTGCCTGAAATAGTGTATTTTCTTCAGGTCTCTCAGCAAACTTTGCTCCTGAATAGATTTGTCTCCTGGCTTTGTGTGTAGGTGATACAGTTTAACTTCAGTGAAGGCAAACACTGCCTGCAGATGGAAAACAAGATGAGAAGCAACTGATGTGAGAGTCAGTGACTAACCTGGGAGGAAATCTTTCAAGAAGTTTAAAGTGATTATTTTCCTTAAACATTGCACACAATGAATGAATCATTCTGAAAGCCTGAGTAGCTCTTGCTCTCCTAAGCTGGTATTATGTTCCCAGAAAATCTGATTCCTACAGGCAGGTGACAAAGCAGATCCAGCCGTGGAGCAGAGCACAGATGCCATCCCTAATTGAAAGGAGGGGAAAGGTTCATCACTGTCACATGGCAGAGAGATGCTGTCAAAACAAGCTTTCAAATCATCTGGTACAGGGATCATTTTTTTCTTTCAGAGAAGGATGTAGAAATCTAGCAGAGGATCTTATGGAAAACAGCTTTGCCCCATCCAGGAGGGATGTTTATTGTGATTATCACTTATAGGTATGGTCACATCAGAGAAAAGCTAAAAGGTGAGCCTGGGAGAAACACTGATCTGGAATCTTACATCAGGAATAAACACACACAGGAAGAGGTTGTTTTGTTGGGGGGGAAAGAAAACCAAACCTAACAAAACCACACAAAGTTAAGGGGTTTGGTTGCTTGGTTCGAAGGGAGGGGGAGTTTTACATGACAGCAGGAAAAAAAAAAAAGGCCACACTAAGGGTTCAGATGCAAGAAAAAGTTTGTGAAGATAAGATAATGTATAACTATCTACATACAAAGTGTTAGCCAATATATAACTATCTGTATATTTTCTGTGACAGACACTGTGTCAGATCACCTCAGATTTCTTGCATAGGTAAGACCATGTTCATGGGCAATCTTACACACAGTAAACTATTATTTCCCTGTATCTAAAAAAGCAAAAATCAATCCTAACCCCATCAGCTGAGTATAAGATGCAGGTATCACTGTATTCTTTACCACAGCTAATGGGGCTAAAAAAGGAAACATGTTTTATCCCTTCTGTCCCCCATTACTTTTGGCCAGTGAGACAATAACAAGGATATGAGCTTCACCCCAACACACACAGCAGTCACAGAATCCAGTTTTGCCCATGAACAGTTATTCCAAGAAACAGTATGTTCTGGTGATCTCAAAGTGAAAGAGGTGTGACATTTAAAATCCTCTTCGAAGATGCAACACTTCAGGTGATATATTTAAGGACTGCTCAGACACCAATGGCATCAAGGCTCAAAATCATAAACCCAAACGTGGCAATGGGGGTTATAACGTGGCAGGGTCAGGTGAATAAATGATACTTTAGGTTATTTTATATAGAACACCAGGGAAGGTCAGAATTTATCCATGAACACAGCAACCATGGTAATACATAGTTACTTTCAAACACCCTCTGAAGCTTCACATATTAGAGAGCAGTCTGCCACTTCATTTTTAGCTTTTGCCACTTGTTATTTGAATTTATCCTCAGTTACCAAGTAAACCATCATCTCTAGGTAACAGCACATACTAATAAAAAAAAAATTAGCTGTCTAGGTTTGAAGCAGAGATCAATAGGATGTTCCTCTACCTTTAAGTGTTCTGAGGAACATTATCCTTTACTGCCTTTCCAACCTTGCCCCTATTAGGACAAATGAAGCTCCTGAAATGCTGAATCAGTGGGTTATAACTTCTGAGGGCAAATCCCTCATTGCTGTTTCCTCTCCTGTATACCCATGATGTTATTCTTCTGTATGTGAAGCTCTGTGCCCCTAAAACATCGGAATGCCCCATCTGAACTGAGTATCAGATCAGTATTAGATCCTGTGAGAGCAGTGAAGCTGTGAGGAAGTGCAGAAAAGGTAAAAAGAGAAGGTCTGAGCCTGGCAGAAAGGGTATTGTAAGGATTTGCCACAGGGAACACAATTGTTTTTATTACACACATGTAGTTCTGACTTCAATTTCTCAGCTGAACGTGTCACTTAAAATGCAGCAGTTCTGTGATGTCAGGCACGACAGTGGAATAGGAAAATCTGTTTTCCAAGGTTACAGTTTGCTCCTTCTGACTAGTCACAGAAAGAATCCTTTCAGCTCACCTGGGACAGATCCTCCGAGAGAGATGTCACTGTGCAGCCTGGCTGGGCTGCCCTCAGAGCGGGATTTGAAGCTGGCTGTGATTCCAGCTCAGCCAAAAGCATCGGACCACGACTTGTATCTGCATCTCCAAGAATTTCTGCTGAGAGAAAAAAGTTCCTTGATGAGCCAGAGCAGTAATTTCCTGGTCAAATGCTGTGGCAGAATGTGCAGCCTTTCAAAATGCAACAGTGCGACATGCAGTGTTTAAAGAAAGTGATTTCCTCCTTACATGGCCTTTTGTACATCCCTTAAACCGTTCTTGTGGGAACAAAAAAGAAATAAGGGTCTGTGGAAATTGAAAAAATAAATCAGTTTTATCATCTGTAGATTTCTAATGGGGCAGCATTTCTGAGAGTTTCAGAGCTGTACAGTTCATCATACCTTGGATGCTTAATGAGCTTTATCATACTTACTGGAAAGAGACTGGAAAGGATTCTTCAGGAAATTATTAAAAGAAACCTGTACATAGTCTATTTTAAAGGGATAATTTGCTCTCTAATCCAGCATTTATCATGCTTTTGCAGCCTGCAAGTATGTGAAGCATCTTTATGAAAAATGTACTGACAGCTCCTGAACTAACTTTAGCCTTCTGCTATCATACAGAGCCAAGGAACGAATTTTAAGCCTAATTAACTATAATCATTGCTTAATTAACTGTAATTATTGTTCACTTTAAGACTGCATGTGCCACATTTCATTTGCATGTTGGTTTTTATGTCTATGACTTTAAGCACTGAAAACAAGGATTTATAAATGAAGGACTGATCAGGAAGATGCTGTTGGGTATCTACATGAGCAACACCTACTCCATCCTACAAATGGACATCATGTTTCCATAACACAAATAAAAACTGGGCACAAAACTGAAAATAACCCAGACACGAGACACACAACCCCCAAATTTTTTACAGATACATCTGTGAGCGACTCATTCTGAGAGAGAAACTGAGCATCCACTGCAAGGTTCTGTGGACAGAGAGGCACAGCCTGAAATATGTGAACTTTGACACCCAGTGGTGTAACAATTATTTAATTGTAGCCCTAAAAATAACTGTCCAATAAAATGATGGGCCTCCATTGCAGCTGTTGTGGCCATCAGGAAATAGGTGATTTGACTGGCAATCTCACATACCAGTGGTCAGATCAAAAAGATTTGGAAGGAAAATGGAAACAATCAGGGATCATTCCTTCCCCCCTCCACCCCACCCTCCCTCCAAGAACGGATTGTTTCCTATTCAGCGTTGACTTCACTAACAAAAGGACTTGGAAACAAGATTTTCTGTTCCTCCCTGATATGAAAACACTCTTGCCTTGAAAGCAGACCTGAGCTTTTACACAGTGATGTTTCCTTAGCAATGCAATGAATACTGTGCTGTTTTCAGAGGTGGGGAGGGAGAGAAGCTAAACTATAAATCATAAGAATGCAACACAACTCAGTGTGGGATTATTACAGATTGTGTGAAAGCACAGGGCAATTCCCCTGTGGTAGTTAGTCCAGGGCATTTCTCTCCTCTCAAAAAAATACTAAAATAAAAACAATACTATGAGATTTTGAGAAATGAGCTTAAAAAAATCAGCGGAGAAACACATTGTTTGTAGATTATCATCAAATGCAGGAGCTGGTTTGGTTTTGAAAAATGTTAAGATATTTACAGGACAGTCAAAGGGCATGCTAAATTAAATAAAATAAATTAAAAAAAAAGAAAAGATATAGAGGAGATAGAAACATGCCATGCTAGATACAGCTATGGACAGTCTGGGTAAGGAGAAGATATCCCTAGAGACAGGTTCTCCCATTAACAGGCACCTTCTAACTCCATGGTCCTGAGCACTGTTAGGGACTTACAGAACCATGGAATCCCAGAAGGGTTTGGGTTGGAAGGGACCTTTAAGATCATCCAGTTCCACCCCCTGCCATGGGCAGGGACACCTTCCACTATCCCAGGTTGCTCCAAGCCCCATCCAACCTGGCCTTGAACACTTCCAGGGATCCAGGGGCAGCCACAGCTTCTCCAGGCAACCTGTGCCAGGGCCTTATTGGCCTCTGGGTAAAGAATTTCGTCCTCACATCTAATGTAAATCTCTCATCTTTTGGCTTAAAACTGTTCCCCTTTGTCCCATCACTGTCTGCAAATGACCTAGATCACTGATTTATTCCTTTATCACAGTGTCCTCAGTGCTGACTGTCCTCCAGCAACAGAGTTAAACAAGTGACTTGGAGAAATGTCTTACCCCAGGGAGCCTGATGTAAACCAATCTCCAAGCAAGAAACCACTTTAAAGTAAATGTTTAACAATGCATAATGTACCAGAATGTATTTTCAATGTATTTCAACATGTAGTTGGTCCAAAACATTTGGTCACAGCTACTTTAAAAGATTACTCTCTGTGCAACCAGTTCAAATGTTTAATCACTTCAAAACCAAGCAAATATTCTTATTTCTCCAAGATTATTTTTGCCATGTGTCTAACACATTCAATATCAATCCACTTCCTAGTGGTCAAGGGTTAATAATGTGAGATCTGCTTCCTTCGTCAGATCCAGAAACGTGAAAATTAAAAGGACAGAAAACCAGCTGTTTGATCACTTTAATTTACACAATTTCTGATGAATCAGTGCAACCAAGTTTGTGTTGCAACAGCTTAATAATTATTTCAGTCTAGTTTAAACATATTTAAAACCACAGTCAACAAAGAGTTTCTACATGCTTGCAGCTGTTAAATTAAACAAGCGTGGATGTACATTTTCAGATAACAGTGGAGACACTGGGATAAAAAAATCAGGGAGAGGAAGGATGGAGCACTGGCTTCAGCACTGGTTTCAACTGAAAAGAAATAAAAGTCCCTGGTTCACCACAGCAACTTATCCCTGCACTGCCTTGTACAAGCCATTATGTGTGTTCCTCAGCTATCCACGTGGGAAAATACTAAATATTAATTTCCCTATTATTATAGGAATAGATGAAGCTGAAATATATTGCCATTTATGAGACACTGCAGCATCACCAGGATGGAGTGCTAAAAGCCAAGAGGAGCAGTGCTGTGTAAGGGCACAGAGAGAAGCAGCTTGAACTGCTGGTGTTAATACCTGTCCAATGGGAACTACCTGCATCCATGGTTAAACTAAGTGTTTTTCAGGACTGAATTTGACTTAAAAGAATAAAATACATACTTTACAAGTTATCTTTTTCATAGGCAAGTGGCTATTTGCCATGATTTTTGTTCAATTTGTTAAAGATTGCAAAGAAGAGTAAACACATGGCTTGAATTAAATCCAGTTCTCAGAACAGGGATGATAATAATTCCATTGTAGGAATTGCCTGTGAATTTTGGATTTTGAACACAGTCTGAAATTATTTCAGATTTATTACAAAAAACCCTCAGAATCCACATAAACACCCCAGAGAAGAATTAACAGTGTAACTGCACCTCCAATTTGGGTGAGCTGTCCTGGGGACGCAGGACGGAATCCCTGGTGTGGTCTGTTCCCAGAGCTCTGAGCAGCTGGATGGTCCAGATAAAGGGAATGTCCCATCAGGATTCTCTCTTCTGCTCTGGTCAGCCTCGGTCTTTGACCTTCACTGAGCTCCCCAACACTGCCATCAGAGTCCTACAGAGGACACCAACATCAGAACAGCAGGTATAAAAAAACCTCAGTGTGTATCTTCCAAACCCAGGCATTGTTTCCTAAGTACATCAACCCTTAAAACACATATAAACTTAAGTCTGTTTGCATTGAATAAAGAAAACAAACCCAGGAGATACCATCTGGGTTTGAAATTAAGATCTGCATTTATCAGTACCGGACAGAAGAGGGTCACTTGCAGCCAAACACCATTTATTTTGTTAGTGATATCCCAACATGATCAAAACCTAAGTTATATTTTTAGCACATGAAGCCTTTAATGTTATAGATTTGGCCATGCTGACTGCCTGACCTTGAAACATTGGCAGCATCCAAAAGCTATTGACTCTCTGCTGTACTGCATGTCAGATAAAAGGTTCAATTTTTAAGCAGGTTTGGAGGGCACTTAAGACAGGGATGGTTCTCTGGATCCTGACTTTCAAAGGTGCCTGGAAAAAACAACTTGCTTCCATTCAGGAAAACAGGTTGAACATACACAGGAGTGCACAGTATCATTCCAAGGCAATATTAGTAACACAGGGGAGATATATTTTTTCCTCTCATAAAGGAGAAGAGACCCCAGCACACACCTTGCCAGAATCTGGGGGGAGTTTATTAGTGCCTTGCATGGACAGACTGAGCGGTCCATGACTATGGGAAAGGGGAAAAGCAAATTAGAGATGCATTTGTAATTGGCAGTGCTGATGAGAAAATGTCACTGCAATTACAGCCAGACTCTGGAGCTGACACTGTAGAAAGCTTTTCACCAAGTCCATCCACCAGAGCTCATTAGCAAAATAAAGAAAGACAAAGGAGCAGTTAAGGAAGTGAGTCAAGTCAGTAATTATTTAGACTAAACTGACCAAGACAGAAGGAAGAAACTGCATATGCATCAGGAAAAGCACAAAAAGCAAGAGCTGCTGTAAATGAAGGTGTCCATGGACCATACTGCAGTATTCAGAGTTCACTTCCTTCCAATATTCCTCAAGCTATGTCAGTCAGAATAAACACCCAGTCCAAATTACTGTTTTCCACATAGAAAGGAGTTAGATGTATAACAAAAAAAAATCGTGATGCAGATAGCTCTATTTTTCTGTTAGTCTTTTTTTTATTATGCCAACTGAACAGGAATATTTTGAGATTCTGTTACAAGACCAGAATCAACAAAGTGCTTTTAAACATTTGGTGAGTTCTTCTTCATACCTCCCTAAAACACTCCTATGGCTGTTAAGTGCAGTGTCCTTGTACTGTCAAACATTCCACCTATGCTGCTGAAGTGACAGGAAATTCCCTGGCACTCAGTGTGACAGGACAAATGTGATAAAAAAATGGGAATAGTTACATACATACCTTGAAAAGTTGGTACATGTGGCGTTATGTACAGTTTGTTTACAATAATATTTCAGTGTTTTTAAAAGGTTTTACACAAGAAGAAGGGCCAACAGAAGTTGGATCACTTCCAGCAGGGAATGAAGTGTATGAACCTGTTCTACAGCCAACAGGTAGGATAATCTTGCAATATTTTATCTACTTGTGAGTAGGAAAGCACCACTTCAAAACTACTGCACTGGAAAGCAAAGGACAGTAAGTTACCTCCAAATGGTCTATTCCCTCTTGTGGAGAAACAGGTGCTTGATTTAATTTGGCTAAAAGAGTCAGGACAGGATCCCTGTGAAATCCTTTATCCAGCCTCCTCACAACTTGCCCTTCACTCGGAGGATCATAATCCTAAAACAAAGAAACAAAACCCACATAATACATGATCCAAAACTGGCTTTTGTAAGAACTTGGCTCATTCTTACTTTAGTTCACAACTAAGCTTTTTTTTTTTTTTTAAACAGGAAGATGTTACAGTTGTAATTGAAAAATGGTGTCATGAAAATTCAGGCATTTAAAAATAAGCAAACAGATGACACACTGCTTTCTCCTTTGCATGCACAGTCTTTATTTGATGCAAAAGGCTGCAATACTTAAGGAAGAACAAGGTCCTTTAGGCCTCCAAAGATCAGGGAAACAGTTAAATCCTCACACACAGCAGTTGCTAGCAATGATCTGGCTGCAGAGCTGCTCTCACCAAGCAATTAAGCTCCTCCACCAAACAGAGGATGGAGGACTCTGGGAGGATCCAGGGGACAAAGAGAGGGAAGAACATCTTAGCGAACAAATGTTATTCTGATGAAGAGAACTGTAAGTTCCCCTGATGTGAAGAGTCTTAAGGCCAGAGTTTAAGAGAGGATGTGTGGCAGACAGAGGAGCCTTTAAAGATCTGAAGGTTCTGGGCACAGTCTCATAACTACAGTTGATTTTTTTGGGGTGTCCTGTGCTGAGGGAGTCGGACTTAATGGTCCTTGTGGGTCCCTTCAAACTCAGGATATTCTCTGATTCTATGGCATGAATGAAAACATGGATATTAAATGGGAAAACATGCACAGGCAGAGTATGGCCATGTATATGTAGAAATGTTTAGGAAGGAGAGGCAGGGAGAAGAGAGGTGGATTCCTACTCTAGGACGTTTAAATTTGCCTTATGGAGCTTGGAAGGGACCTCTGGAGATTGTCTGGTCCATCCCAGCTGCTCAAGGCACTTCTTTCAGCCTGGTTACCCCCAAAGTAAAAACATTTTTCATATTTAAAAAGAATTTTCTGAATTTCAACCTGTGTCCACTGCCTCCTGTCTTTCACCAGGCACCAGGCAGAAGAGTCTGGCTCTGTCTTCCTTCCCTCTCTCCACCAGGTATTTATACACACTGGTAAGATCCCCTCAGAGCTTCCTCTCCTCCAGGCTGAGCCATCTGAGCTCTCTCAGTGTGACAGATGCACCAATCCCTGAATCATTTTTGCAGAGCTTTGCTGGACCCACTCCATTAAATCCTTATCTTTCTTATACTGGAGAGCCCATAACTGGACAGAACACTCCAAATGCTGTCTTACCAGTCCTGAGGAAAGAGGAAGGACCTCCCTGGATCTTCTGGGAATGCTCTTCCCAGTGCAGCAAAGGATGGTGGTGGCCTTCTTTGCCTCAGTGGCTGAGCCATTTCACCTTGTCCACCAGTATTCCCAGACTGTTCCCCAAAGCTGCTTCCCAACCAGTCAGGCCCCAAAATGTCCTGGTGCAAGGAGCTGCTTCTCCTTGGGAGCAGGATATGGCATTTCTCCTTGTTGAACTGAATTGTTAACCATCATTTATATCACATCTCTGTCCTACCAAACATTACACAAAGTCTGAGAGGGAAATCAAAGCATTTGAGGGAAAGTGTTAAAACAGAAAGGGAATGGAGAATATCTTGACTTGGGAGGCTTCCAGGACAAGGGACTAAAGCAGATATCAGATCAGGAACTATACTGATGTTTTAAGCAGCTTTAACTCCAGCCTCAGCAAACCCACTTGAATAATTTAATCACACAAGCAATTAAAAGATGGCTCAAAGCTGGAACAGCTCAGAGCATAACAATGTTCTATTCTGTTTAAGATGTCTTAAAACTAAAAACAATAAAGAAACAAAAATGTGTATTAGCTATCTCTCACCTAAAGAAGTACATAAATCCAACCTTTTAAAATATAAATTAGTTTGTATAATGTCAACTTTTTTGTCTTTGATGTTCTGAAATTCTAACACTCTTTTTGAGTGTACAGCTTGAAAGTGCAAATTTAAGGAGCTGGTAAGTGAAAATGTTTAAAGCACATCCAGTGAATAAAGATGCCCAAGGTGGAATCCACATTAACTCTGTTTCCTTAGGAAACATTTCCTTACCATCTCATTGGCATCTCGTAAAGTGCTGGATAAGCTCTCAGTGAGGTTTGGAAGAGACAGTCCTCCTTCTGCTAAGAATGAAAAATATTTTGTGTTACAGCTATTAAAAAAAACATGAATGTTTTTACATGGAAAAAACAAGACCACATTCTTTAATAATTACAACGCTGTGCTTCAGTAAATTTGGAAATTCCTACTGCTGGATGTGTTATAAAGACATATTTTCATATTTCTCACACTTTGCTTTCAGTAAGAACTTGGTACCACATTGTACTTAAGCATGACAAGTCCCAATTATTTTCCAAGTTGATCTCATGACAAAAGAACAGATTGAATCTTTTTTTTTCATTGAAAAACAGCAGCATTTTGTTCAGAGATAAAAAAAAGAACAACGAACTCTCTTCAATCTTCATGAACTGCAAGTTAAGGGCCAGGCTAATGCTTGCAGCTTTATCAGAAAATGTATGAAATGTAACTTCAGGAGACTGGAAGAGTTTATAAAGAATAAAAATGAATTCAAATTCTAATTTCCACAGATGTATCCAGTTGGTTACCTCCTGCAGCCAGCATCTGTCCATAGCTGAAGAGCACCTCCCCTTCTGAGATGGGTCTGTCTGTAGTTTCAGTTTCTGTGGGGGTGATGCTGCTTTCCTGTGTGGACACTCCAGAACTAACTGTAGGTGCAGGGGATGGAACCTGGAGGTTGTTTGGAAGTGACTCCAGGGGCCTCGCTGAGGGCTGTGGGGATGGTAAAATCAAGGCCTCTGGTTCCTCATCATTAGCCACTGACATCTCACTGCAGGAGGAGAACATGCACTACATGAACACACCAAACCACTCTGAACAATACAGACTGAAGTCCTAATTCAATACTGACGAGAAATTACTTCCCAAGTATTTTTTTCAAAAGAAGGAACACAGCATTTCACAGAATAGCCTGAGAACCAACACGGCTAAATAATATTATTAACAAATTTCTGGCTCCAACTAAAAATTACCAGGTGTATTCCCAAGGAGGTAAGAGAAAAAATAAATGCTAATAACACAATATTTCGTTGTCAGTACATGTATTACTGGCAGGTGTAGCAATACAAGTTTACTGTGGACAGCATTCAGCAGGACAATGAATAAGGACTGATAAACCCCGAGAAAGGTTATGATTCCACATTTTTTTCTCCAAAATACAATACAAGCAATTAAAAAAGAAAATAGAATTCTGGCTTATCTCATTGCCTCCTGACACACAGATAAAGCATTTCTTTCTACTGGCTTTTTGAGGGTATATGTAGAAAGAATATACATATTCATGTTTTTTAGGAAACTGTGCAGCCTGTTCAACTCACACGGCCTTGGGACGGAGGGGTTCCTCAGCTAAAGGACTGGGTTTCTCTTCTTCCAGAGGAAGTTCAGCACCATCCCACGGGTTTGGAGCCTTTGGACTTTCCATTTTGGCAGTGTGGGAGCCCCCCTCTGAGGCAGGAGGGCTGGGTGTGGCTGCTGTGGGTGTATTGACAGGGGTAACCACGGGTGTGCCAACACGGCCCGTGGCTGCTGGAATCCCAGCTCCTGCAGGTGTGAAGCCAAATTCCAGATCAGAAAGGAAAGCAGGAAGCAAATCTCAGATCTAGGCACTTCTACCAAGCACTTGCAGTTTTTGTGATACCTTTTGATAGCTATGGAGACAAGACTAGATTAAGAATAGCTTCTTTTAATTACAGTGTTGGCACCTGAAGAATTTAGAGTAAAACCTCAATTTCTTACTTCCTTTAATAAGGGAGACTGCTCTGCATTTTAAAAACACTCTCCATTTACTTGAAAAGTGTGCATTTGACTTAATTAACATTAGAAACGCAGGAAAGAGCAAAAGACAGCTATTTTTCTGATGTGAAAAATTGGGGAGGGATTGGGAGGGGTGGAAATGACACAGACCACAGAAATCCGCATTAAGTTTGAAAATAGAACTGTTACCAAATAAAAAATGTTTGCTTTTTATATAAATTAGCCCATATTTTCTGTACTACATAAGTTCCCACTTGTATTGTAGCCTCAAGAATATTTATCCTGAGAGATAACACGTCTTTGAAGAGGAAAATTAAAGGCAGTAGATTAAAGCATATTTGCTGCTTCTAAACTTCAATTATTATTTTCAATACCTGTTTCTTTAGGTTTTTCACTCTCATGAACATCCCCACTCATTTCTGTGGGTGATGGAGACGACTCTGGAGTTTTGACTGGGGGCAGTTCCTTTTCTGAAGGTGGTGTTGGTGGTGGTGTGGCCTGGGGGGTTGGCAGTGGCGTAGGCACAGGAGACTCCTGAGGGGAAGAAAAATCATAACCACAGTTGTTATCTCCAGGCAGAATTCCTGCCTTCCAAGTATCCCCAGAGAGAGCTGAGGAAGAGAGAGAAAGGCAGGTTTTCACAGAACTGGAACAGTTGTTGCTTGGATACATCTTCATGGATCTAACTCCTCCATCTAAACAGAAAGGTGCGCCGGGTTAAACAGCGTGACTGGAGAAAATAAATTAAAACCTTTACAAATTAAATTAAAATCATTAGAATGATTACACTGGGAAATCATTATGTATGGAATAGAACAGGCTATTTCAGTTGGGAGGGACCTACAGTGATCATCTGGTCCAACTGCCAGAGCACTCCAGGGCTGACCAAAATTTAAAGTATGTTGTTAAGGGCATTGTCCAAAAGCCTGAGAAACACTGACAGGTCTGGGGTATCAACCACCTCTCTAGGAAGCCTGTCCCAGGGTTTGACCACCCTCTTGGTAAAGAAATGCTTCCTAATGTCCAGTCTAAATATGAATTATATTATTACATGAAGTTTAATAAAGCATTTGATACAATGCTAAGCAAGAAAATATTTCGTGACACGGATAAAATTGAGTGATACGGTAATTTTATGGCAAGAAAAATCAGCTAAAAGGAAGATTGCAAACAAAGGAACAGACGAGACAGGAAAGCACAAAAATAAGCACAAATGTAATTGTGATGTTCCTTTTAAAGATGACAGCAATGGACATAAATCTGACAAGTATGATGGTTGCCATTTAAGCTGCTATGGAGGAATATGATGGACCTTTCCAGAATTTTTCCAGCTTGGTTCTCTGACATTTCATAAAGAAAACAAGACAACGAGGCTATAGGAAGACTTCCAGTATAGTTTCTGAAGAATAAGTCCTCAGATTTTTATTAGAATCTCTTATGGAAAGTGGAACATGCCAACACATTTGGCAGCTCACATTGCGACACCAAAGAATTAAGGAACAGCTGCAGTTCTAGATAGGAAACTTCACAGTGGGAAGGGACAGATCAAGATGCATCAACTACATATTCAAAAACTTCTGCTATAAGCTCAGCACAAATGGAAAAAGAAGCATTAAAAAAACCCTCATGATAGCACAAGCTAAAGGATAGCTACCAGCTACAAATATGGAAAGGCTTTAAAAAACATAATTGGCCACCTGAGATTCCAAGGAAGGCTGGAGACTATCACTACCACAGCACAAGGCACTGAGGAAACTCCATCTCACAGACCACATTATTATTAAAAATGTTATTAGCATATTAGTGTTACCTGTGCTCCAGACTAACCTAAATTAGAAAACATCAAAGCTGCCTATAAGGAAGAGTCAAAAAACGGCCCCCACGTGGATGATTGCTTTATTTAGGCTAATTAAACAAAGGCCAAAAAGGACAAAACTCATCTCTTGGAGTGGGCAACATATATGGAATAAGGAAAAAACAATCATTTCAGGATTATGAACAATTCATAATCCTAAGGATATTTCAGTTGAAGCTGGTACAGCAACAAAAGGGCCATTAGTAAATGTAGGATGGACAACAGAAGAGGTTTCCAAGGACCAGAATAACAGGCTACAAGGAACATCTTGGACATCAGGCTCTCCTTAATGGAGTGGGGAAGAGATGCAGGAGGGCTGTATTTCAGCCCACAGCAGTGAACTGATCACTTCTGACTACAGAATAACCTGTTTGTCCCTTCCAGCAGGCACCAGGTGGTATTTCAGCCTAAATGCACTGAGCAGAACAAAATGACTGATCCCACTTCAACAAAGCCTCCAATAGTTGGATTTCTAAGCACAGCAATTTCCACATGCATCCCAAAGACATTACACAACACCAGATTGCAGCACAGCCACGTTGGTATCAAAATAAGAGCCAGCTGTCATCTGATTATCAAAGGGAACACAGGAAATTATCCTCTATTACAGGAAGCTCTACTAATCAATTAAGCATTTACTGAAAACTACTGAGCTCAAAACTCAGAAAGAATTAATAGCCATTTTAACAGATATTAAAGAATGGCTGCAAGCCCACAAGACCAAAAATATCACTCTCAGCTTCCTTTTCTTCTTAGACGAAGAAATTAGTTTCTTTACATTTCATTTATTGCAAGTGAGCAACAATAACTTATTTTTGTTGAAAATAACATGAGCTGTCTTTTGACAATGTGAAATTAAGTACCAAGTCCTTTCCTTAGAAATTAGTTTTGTGCTCATCCTTAAAGTAAATAAATAAATAAATAAATAAATAAATCCAGCATGTTGCAGCAGCACAAGGGAATTGATTTTGATTTCTCTTCAATTTCTTTTTTCAAAAGTGAAATAGAATCCCAGAATGGTTTGGCTTGGAAGGGATCTTAAAGATCATCCAGTTCTACCCCCTGCCATGGGCAGGGACACCTTCCACTAGCTCAGGATGCTTCAAGTCCTGTCCAACCGGGCCTGGAACCCTTCCAGGGATGGGGCAGCCACAGCTTCTCTGGGCAACCTGTGCCAGGGCCTCACCACCCTCACAGCCAAGAATTTCTTTCCCAATATTCCATCTAACCCTGTCCTCTGTCAGTGGGAAGCCATTCCCCCTTGACCTGTCACTCCAGGCTCTGTCCAAAGTCCCTCTCCAGCTCTCTTGGAGCCCCTTTAGGCACTGGAAGAGGCTCTCAGGTCTCCCTGGAGCCTTCTCCTCTCCAGGGTGATCACCCCCAGCTCTCTCAGCCTGTCTCCAGAGCAGAGGGGCTCCAGCTCTTTGAGCACCTTCATGGTCTCCTCTGGACTGGCTCCATGTCCATGTCCTTCCTATGTTGAGGACTCCAGGCCTGGACACAACACAGCCAGGTGGGTGTCAACAGAGCACAGCAGAGGGGCAAATAGGTTTAATCTTGTTGCTTGCTGGGGTATAATAAGGAATTATAAAAAAAAGGCAAACAATTCACATTCAGTTCATCCATCCTTTCCTGTCGTCATGCCATGGAGAAATTATCCCTTAGAACTTCTGTAGGAAGGCTTAGGTAAAATGGACACTTACCACCTTAGTCACTGTGCTTGGAAGAACATTTGGATCAGGAACTGCTCTCTGAGCCTCATTGTCACCCAGCATGGTTGCAATTGTTTCACTGAGAGCTTCATTTACAAAATGATTTATCATTTCTGAGTCCACAGGGACACCAGCGTTGACAAAGAGCTGAAATCCTCCTCCACCTGCAACTTCAACTGAAAAAGAAGGAACATAAAACTCACATCCAGGTCCCACCTCCTAAAATGCAGGTTCTGTACTGCAGCCACTCATTTTGTTCTCCATGAGCTTTTAAACATTCCTTTGAAAAAAGTGATTTTTTTTTTTTTTTTACTTTAAAGATAAACAAGAGTAGAGAAACAATTCCTGATCATAAAAGAAGGCAACAGCAAAGAGCAGTGACATCACAGGAGAAATGCATTTCTCTCCACTCTCACACATTTACAAAGTGGGGGGTGATTTCTGACATATCTATTAACAAAAGAAAGGCAAACAAACATTACAGGCTTAGCAAAATGCCAAGTCTGATTTAGATGGTCAGTAACAGAAGGTGATTTGTACAGTGGGGTGATTTATGCCTTCTTTTCCCTTTTTTTTCCCCAGATAATTTATTTCAGTGGCCTTATAACACAACATAAATTAAAGTGTGCACTGCTGCTTTTTACAGTTTCACTGGTTCAGCATTATCCACCCTTAGGCTCAGGCAACAGCTACCTACACAGCTTGTGAAAATTAGCCAAAAATTGAGATATCCCATCTGCTGAGAACAGTAACTCCCTCTTACCAATGTCAGGGGTTACAACCTCCTCGTCTCCACTCTCCGAGGTGCTGACACTGGGCACTGTTTCCTTCTGAGCTGGGCACATCCCACTGATAATTTTTGCCATTATTTCCTGTTCCACCCTGGCAGAATAAAATCTTTTTAACTATCAGCAAACACCAAGACACCTAAAAGCACACAAAAGAGCATCCTTGACATGAAATGCAGAGCAGCTCAAAGGAAAAGGAAGAAGGGAACGGAGGCGAGAAGAAAGGGAAGGATAATTAGGGAATCATTCCCCCCTTCCATATATATTCTTTTGCCACTTTTGTTACATTGCAACTCACCAGTTTATCAGCCTGTTTTCGATGGTTTCTCTCCTTTGAATCAGTTCATCCAAAACATCAGCAGGCTGCTGAGGGGCAGAAGCCACCGGAGGAAACAAAGGACCGTTGTATTTTGGTGAGGCGACTTTAAACTGGCCATTAAGCTCCAGAAGAGGCTCAGAGAACTCTGGAATTTCATCCCTCTCCTCTTCCTGATCCTAATAAATAAGGAGTAAACTAAGTTATGGTGCATTTCTGCAAGGCAATGTCATTGAGGTAGCTGTCAGGTTTTTTTCTTTAAGAAACTCTTGTAGATGTGTCCCAGCACATGAACCACGTTCTCCCTCCTCAGTGTGTCCTAGTTAATTGATACAACTCTAAGCTTAGCAAATCATAAATCTGTAGAGGTATAAAGTTATAGGAACTGCTAAGTAAAACATGATTTGGCTCCTATTTCCTGCCTGTGCTGCACAGGGCAGAGAGCCAGTGGTAATGCTAACACTTGAAAAATGTACTTGTGACATAAGTCAGGTTTCTTTAATGTACACACCAGAAACGTTCCTCCTCTGAACAAAAAACTTCAGGAAACTTTCTACAGTTACTTGTTGGGTTAGGGCTTTTTTTTTCTGTTTGGGTTTTGGTGTTCTGGTTGCTTTTTTTTTAAAATGAATTAAACTTGTTCGTTAAAGCTTCCTGTCTGAAAAGACACATTCCCAAAAGTTAATGAGCATGTAGTCTGTCAAAACTCTAATAAACTTGAAGACCAGACATTAATATTTTACACACATGTTACATGTGTGTTTACAGTTTCATTAAGTCCAGCTGCTGAAAGTTAGAAGGTATTTCTGGGTAATAATTCACAAAATCCTCACAGACATCTTGATTTTAATGATAATACGCTATTTCTAAAAAGTTATACAAGTGACTTGGTGTGTGTTATAATGTTTGGCTGTTCCCAAAGATGCCTCCCTCCTTTTTCCCTGGATACACAGCACCAAGTCCCAAAAAGCAGTCACTAATCCATCATGCTGTAATGTCTCCTGATGGATGAGAACCTGCATCCTTCACTTGTGATATTAAAAGCAAATGTCTCTAATGGTAATATGATTCTCTAAGAAGAAAATTTGGCATGGCAGAAAGAGATGAAGAGCTGGGCCCTAAATTACAAGTGAGAAGTATGTGATGGTGCATAAAAGAGCTCCCTGTAAATCCACTTTTACTAAGATTAATCTCCAACACAGTGAAAAGAGAAAAAAAAAAATCTTCTTTTCCTTTACATAAATTAAACTTACTTTTAACCCATAAAATAAAAAACAAACAAACAAACAAACATGCTATATATTATCTATGAATAAAAGAACAAATCACTGAAAACAGAAAGAACAGAGAAGGGGAAATAAAAAGATAGTGACATTTTCCTGTCTCCTTCCCCAACCCAGCATTAATAATTCTCTCCTACCTTAATACACTTTAAAACTGCAAAGTCAGAGAGGTCCCTGATGGGTATTACAACAAAGAGCTGTTGGAGAGCAGGATCCTTCTGGATCTTTATATAGGGATAATTCTTCAAAGAAGTGAGAATATGTATATTCTTGAAGAATATGTATATTGGGTGGCAAACAAAGATCTCTAAACCATTCTGGGCAGAGAAATAACCAGTTTAGTTCAACTCAGAAAGCACTGGGTGCCTTGCAAGCTGATAAGCAGTTCATGCTATCAGGATATATGTACTCAGAACCATAATTCATTCTGACAGCAAATGTAAAGATGTCTTTGTCCAGCATTTCATTATGCATTTTCTTCTGCCTGCTTTACTCCATAAATTTTCTTTGATGTTGCCTATTTAATACTTCTGAGAGTATGCAAAATACAAACATCTGGATTAAATAAACCAAGTACATACAATAAATCTTACATATATTTAGTAACTCTGACAAACTTTTGCAGTCCTCCTGCATTTCTAAAATATTTGATATTTAATAGTGCACAAATCCACAATAATGGACAAATCCAGAGGAAAACTGTATTCATTTTGGGGTGATATATCACCTCTGCTGAAATAAAAAAATAGTGTAACAGTCAGTATTTAATTATACAGATTGAACTTGAACATATATCACCTTGTAGACCAATCTTGAATAATCTGCACTTAATTCTGCATTTTGCTTCCCTGGAGACTGTTGAAAATACCTATCACGACTCCCAATCAAAATATGGCATAAATTAGAAGGTCTTTCAGATATGATTGGAATATTAATCACCACACTTTATTATAAAGTATCAAGCTGAAATTCTATTTCCCAAATTACACTGAAATAACTTTAAAAAAAAGCTCGTAATGGTTAGTGGTATAGATTAGTTTTGTTCCATTACCAGACACGTATATGCAGAGGCTTTTATCAAAGCCTCCCAAAACTTAAGTCATGGATTTCTTGACGGATTCCTAAAGCAATTCTCAGAGGCAAGGCCAGGCTGCATTGCAGGTGTCACCTGGGATCTTTTGTCTGAAGAGTCACACGTGTAAAAACATCACTGTCCCCACGAGTGTGTGTGGGAAACCAGGGCTGAGGGAAATGCATTTACTCTGAGCTCTGCAGGTTCTAAATATTGAGTGCTGTTGAAACTGGAAGCAAAATTTCTGAGAAACAAGTCACCACCTTGCACTTAGGGCATGTTGAGAGAGAGCAAAAAGGGTCTCCGATCCTAAATCCCACTAAATTTGCTAAAGTCCCCCCAGATGTGGCTGCTCACAAGAGTCAACACAATAAATCTGAGAGTCTGTTCTTGGCTCATGTGAGCAGAGCAAGGTCTCCTCACTCTGAAAAAATCCCAGAATGGTTTGGCTTGGAAGGGATCTTAAAGATCATCCAGTTCCACCCCCTGCCATGGGCAGGGACACCTTCCACTAGCCCAGGTTGCTGAGAGCCTCATCCAGCCTGGCCTGGAACACTTCCAGGGATGGGGCAGCCCCAGCTTCTCTGGGCAACCTGTGCCAGGGCTTCACTACCCTCACAATCAAGAATTTCCTTCTAATCCAACCCTGCCCTCTGCCAGTTTAAAGCTGAAAAGGCAAGTTCATGCAAGGAAACCTCTTCTGTGCAGAAAGTGTAAACCTACTTTGTTGCAGGTGCAACCATTGATCAAAAATAAAGAAATCAAAGCTGTTTTCTGCATTGTTCCGTAAATTTTCTTACTGTGAAGTAAGAGCACCTAATTTAACTGTTCTGGAAGATGGAGCCCTGGGTCTTTAAACACAAGACAGGGAGGTAGCAGTGGGGGTGGGTTGTGTTTGACAGGCTGGGGCACAGTGCAGAGTGTTCCATTATGTGACAAAGGCCTGTCTCCACCCAAAAACAGGAGCACAGAGGAACAATAAGAGGTGGGAGAACAACCCAACCAAGCACCAGACATGGGTTATTCCAAGGGCCACCACAGGAGAGGGCCCAGCCCCAGGGCCCAGCAGTGACACCCAGCAAGATGAGCCCAAGGAATGACTCTCCATGGCACCTTTCTTAAGGTGGGGCAGGTGCATTTGGATGAGGTGATGACACTGTGAACTATTCTGGGATGTAGGGAATAGGTGTTCTGGGATGGAACAACACTTTTTATGGGGTGTTTACAGTGAGGAAAAGGAGATGTGGAAAGAAAAGAGGGTTTGATTGGAAGGGACCTTAAGGATCATCTCATTCCATCCCCCTGCCATGGGCAGGGATACCTTCCACTAGACCAGGTTGCTCCAATCTCTGTCCAACCTGGCCTTGAACACTTCCAGGGAAGAAAAAACAGGAAAAGATAAAAACCCCAAAAGATATTTCACACAAATACTTATCCTCCTCAGTTCTAAGAGAATTAAGTTCTCACAATAAAAGGGAGAGGGGGGAAGACAACAATGAGCTGTTTTTCCATACAGCATTTTATGCACATTTTTTCATGAATCTGAAGCCTCTTTTATAACAATAACTTTGCTTTCTTTTGATGTCTTAA
>NW_016690376.1:659978-676456 GCF_001604755.1 Lepidothrix coronata
AGAGAAAATGCTTTATCCACCTTACAAGTCAGGAGGAATTTCTTTGCACAGCATAAGAAGAGATTATCAGAACAACAACTTCCTACATGCTGACAACTGAAACCTGCTGTTACCAAATCTCATGGAATATTTCAGGATCAAAAGCTGTAGGGCAATAGTCTCTAAGTGTCTTAAGCAATTTACTGATGTACAATTGCTGTGGTGTTACTTAAAAATCAGACAATCACAGAATGTTTTGGGTTGGAAGGGACATTAAATACAATCTCCTTCCACCCACCTGCCATGTGCAGGGACACCTTCCACTAGACCAGGATGATCTAATTCCTGTTCAATCTGGCCTTGGACACATCCAGGGATGGGGCAGCAACAGCTTCTCTGGGCAACCTGTGCCAGAGCCTCACCACCCTCACAGCCAAGAATTTCTTCCCAATATCCCACCTAAACCTACTCTCTGTCAGTTTGAAACCATTCCCTCTTACTCTGTCACCCCATTGTAAATAGTCCCTCTCCATGTTTCTTGTGGGTTCCCTTCAGGCACTGGAAGGCTGCACTAGGTCACCCCAAAGCCTTCTCCTCTCCAGGCTGAACAATCTCAATTCCCTCCACCTTTCCTCATAGCAGAGGTGCTCCATCCCTCTAATCATCTTGGGGTGATGGAGTAATATAATTTTAAAATAATAATCACTATTCTAGTCCACAATCTCTGTCTTGTTCAGTGAATACTTTGACCACAGGACTCTGGAGGACCCCACTCCTGAAGTCAGAATAGCAACTAACACACAGGGCAAACAAAATGTACAATAATCATACAAAACCCATCCCTGCAGCACCGTGCCTTCACACTGCCCAGTCTGTCCTTATTGTTCAGCAGGCAGCAGTCACCCTTAGAGCTGTACAAAAACCTTCACTGCTGCTTAGATTAGATTAAAAACACTTCTGAAAAGTTCCATGGAAAGAAAATGGACTGGCCAGCTCCACACACCACGGGCTCCCAGGGACACAAAATGCCATGAACCACCAGAGAACAGCCAAGGAGCAGATGGAGGAATGAGGAACATCCTCAGCCTTCACATCAGAACACTGAAGCCAGAGTAAACCAGACAGACATGGGCCAACAGGGATTATAATTCTTAACAGGGCACAGAAACACTGTTTTTATTAAGAATTTTACTATGGTGATTATTTAATCTTGGAAGAATAGTGTCTTGCTATAATTTCTCATTTTCTTAAAACAAATACTTTACACAATAAATTCTCTAGAATAATTACTCAATTTTTCCTGGAACTGTCTCATTTCTCTAACTAAAACAAGACAATGAGATAACTTAGCAGTAATTTAACGTATTTTCTGTTTTGAACAAATCTGAATTCACAGACAATCAATACCTGTATTACAGCATCCACAGGAGGAAGAAGAGGTTCAGAGTCTGGAAGAACATGGTTTACACTCACACTGTCACTTGAAACACTGTCAATGTCCACACTTGGTAACACCTGGGAAAGAGAAAAAAAAAAAAAGCATCAATATAAAAATCTATGTATTAGCTTGGCTGTTATCACTGAACTTTTTTAGATTCTTCCAGCTGCTACTGAGCCACTAAACTTCAGAGACCCCTCCTTTTCTGGTGCCTGGACCTGGTATCACCTTGCTTCTGAAAAACAAAACCCTGTAAAAACCTAAGGGCAGAAATATTCACATGTTTTCTTGCAGTACCTGATTTTTCCTGTTCTTTAGTTCCCTGACACTTTGCCTTGCCTGTGACAGAAGGTGAGTGTACCTGTTATTTATAATTTATTATTTATATGGGAGATGTGTGTTTGACTTGCAGTTTGTTTGCACTGTGTAGGTTGGTTATTGGCTTCACAGTCACACATCTGGTACAGTAAAACAAAGGGAAAATTGTATTACAATATAAAAACAGGTCCACTGTAGCATCAAAATGGATTGTGTGTCTGTTAAGAGCAAAGATTTAAATGCTTGCTTAATTCCTCAGGGAAAAAAATCACATTAAGCATTTAAGAACTGGGTGAACTAACAGCAAAATGTGGGTGGAATAGTGACACAGCAAAGGAACAAACCACACAAAACTCTACCTGTATTTAACTCTGAGGTCCATGAATCATTTGAGTCTGAAAGGTGTATGTGGGACATGTACAGTCTCAACAATTTGAGCCCAAAATAATGAACACATAAGAAACATTCACTTCCTTGACAACAGACTCATGTTAAAAATTAAAACAACAAACTCCAGCCCGCCAGGTAAGGACTGTGGGGGTTGATTAATCTGCAGTGAAATCCTTGGGTTGACAATCATGCTTGAAACAGAAATCTTAAAGGTCAAAGCAGTCATCCAAGAAAACTGACATTTATATTTATACTTTTTTTTGATTCCAAGTTTGTTCTGGCTGAAAAATCTCATTACAAAAAAAGAAAATGTGACACAGATCTATTTTTACACACACCCTGCCTAGGTGACAGAGGGAAGAAATAGTTTTCTATTTTGGTGAAATAATAAAGATAATTGATAAAATATGAGTGAATATATTAGCACAGCATGAGAACTTCCTGGTCCCTCCATTCTTTATGTTTCTGTTGCTTGCTAAAAGCCATGTACTGATGTCAAAGAGCACTAGTGGTAGATCAGACTGCCTTTAATTAGCATTCATTAAAATAAACAAACAAATAATCATCACTCTTGAGAAGTACCTGCACAGAGAGCTGAGGTGGATCCTTTTTCTCTGATCTCATCTCTATCACAGCTATGTTTGGTTTTTTTATCTCAACTGGAGGTTTTGGCACTTGAGGGAGGGAGGTTGTAACTGTGACAGGGTGTGGTTTGTCTATGATGATCCCAGCAGGCTGCAGGGATGTACTGCTCTGGGTCTGACCTAAGGACAGTTGAAAAACAATTAAAAATACATCTAAATCTCCAAAGTCAGTCAATTCATAAATTAATTTAAATTAATTTCTACGTGTCTGTGTTTCATGTCAGACTGAGATTCTGTGTGCAATTACACACCCATTAAAAAGCCCCCTATTAACACTATGGGGATTCACCAGGTAATTTGAAGGCTTTCCCAGCAGAAACTGTAAACTCAACAGTGCCATTTTCAAAAATTACTTTCTTGACTGTGGTGACACCTACTGCTGAAAATCAGAATTGTGTTTGCTGATCAAAAAGTACACACCATGTTTCCCCCCCCTCACATTCTTGTAATCATATCCAAAATAAGATTACACTTATAATACCATCTCACAAATTTTTGAGAGACCCTTTAAAAAACATAATTCTCTTCTTTAAATGCCAATATAACACTAACCCTTCTCAAAACAAGGCCTGTAGAAAGGTTCTCTTCAAGGTGCAAAAGTACAGAGCCTTTTAACAATTAATTTAGTGTGTTTGGCACAATCCTACTGAAACTGCTGGGCTGAAGTCATTGCAAATGTTGAATCCAAGGGCCAGTAATTCAGTTCCTGCTTATGTGGACACCAAACTTAAAGCCAGAATATGAACCCTAGAAATGGAAAGTGTGCAAGAAAGGGGACAGGTAAGCAATAAAAGTGGGGTAATAAGCTCCAGTACCTGAAAGGAGCCTACAAGAAGGATGGAGAGGGACTTTTTACAAGAGAATGTAGTGACAGGACAAGGGGGAATGGCCTCAAACTGACCAAGAGTAGCTTTGGATTGGATATCAGGAAGAAATTATTCCCTGTAAAGGGAGTGAGGCCCTGGCACAGGTTGCCCAGAGAAGCTTTGGATGCCCCAACCCTGGAAGTGTCCAAGGCCAGGTTGGATGGAGCTCTGTGCAAACTGGTCCAGTGGAAGGTGTCCCTGCCCATGGAACAAGATGATCCTCAAGGTCGCTTCCAACCCAAACCCTTCTGTGATTCTGTGAAATAACTGCTCTATCAGGGTGTCACTAGACATCCAGAATAAAGTATGAGGAAAAACAGAACATTTTAAACTGATCCCCCAGACATCCTATGGGAAGGGCAGCTGCAAATCTCATGGACCAGGGCAAACCACAGAATGGTTTGGGCTGAAAGGGACCTTAGAGATCATCTAATTCCAACCCTCAAATCACTGATTTGAGAAGGAACAAGTTGTATTTCCACGAAGCAGCAGTAATTAACCTCCACACCTCCTTCTCCAGGTTACTTGCTCCTACCTAGTGGAATAGCCACGGGAATGAGGTGACCTTCAAGGGGGCCATAGGCAGGAGGTACATCCTGACTGGGACTGAAGACATACTGATTTTCCTGGGCAAGAGCATACACAGGATGCTGTTTCCTGGGGCTGGTGATGACCTTCTGTGTGTGAGAAGAAGTCTGGGTTCTTGCTGACTTAACCTTTGTACCTGAAACAAGAGTAGATAAACTGCATGTCATCGACACGTACAAACCCAGGGACATCCCACATTCTGCTAATTCAAGCCTTCCTGCTGAAGGAATTATAAATATTTGCTGAGGGATGGAGGGAGTGAGGGAGGGAGTCAGGAAGGGCAGAATCTAGAAGTGCTAAGGGAGATGTCTCAGTATTGACAGCAATGAAGGAGTTAAAATTGCCATTTTCAAGCTGAATCTACCAGATAAAAGCACAGAAAGATGAAAAGAACACAAGGATGGTAGCAGGATGAAACAAAATACGTGATTTAGGTTTCAAATGCAGTCACAAGACTGACAGGTACTCAAAGGAACAGGTATAATCTACAAATTCCTGGTTTAACAACTCACTGCTACTGGCAAATCAAGCCATAAGTAATATCCATAATTCTTGACTTCCAGCATCAAGGAAGCACTGATTTCTCTGGTCCAGTTTTTAAAGTTTATTGTAAATAGCAGCCAGAAGTAATTTGTGTGTAAAAGTATCTTCAGCATATAGCACAGGAGAGCATTTATTGCAAAGTGCATTTCTCACTGTACAGTCATGCAAGACCTTATTCAGCCTAAATTTTTTGCAAGCAATGGTTATTATTAAGGAAATTATTAACTTTAATCTAAATGGGTAAATTCTTCCCAAAAAGGAGTCAACCACTGTGAATCAAACAGAAGTGCTTCTGCTGCTACTTTGCAGGCATCAGGAAAATGAATCTGTAAAGAGTCACGTTGGTAACCAGCTCCATCTCTTTGTTACAGCCAAAAAAATGTCATGTTACTCCTCTGTTGTTTCTAACCAACACCTCCCTGTGTTCCTGGCCACTTAACACGTGGCAAACAGCACTTCTTAGCTCTGTTCACATTTAAAGAGCCTCCTAATTAACTGAAGAATGAAAGTCAACGATTATAAAGTAGGGGGATGAAAAAGATTGATAATCTGACTTTTAACAAATGCAGACAAGCAAATAAGGCAATTCTCTCACAAAGTGGTGTTTTTGTACAGACAAATTATGGGTTATAAGCCTGGAAACAAGAAGGGCAAGTCACAACTCTTCAGTGAGAGGTCAGAAAGGAGAGTCTCTGGAAAAGGCTTTGCTGTCCCGTTGGATAAGCAATGGGAAGAGAAATCACAATAAAATGCTGTGGCCAAGGGGATAAAACCCTCAGATGTGTCAACAGGATGTCAGAGAGATGGAGCAGGAGGAGACTTCCATATATGATAACTCTGCATTCAGTACTAAGTCTGTACCTCTGTAAGTATTAAAACAGATTGGATATCAAAAGGCCTTTTTCATTTTTTAAGGAAAAATCACCTGGAAACTGAAGTAGCTGCAAACTGAAGCCAAAACCTCACTACAAATCAGATGCTCAATTTGAAGTGTCCTATTTCCTACTGAACCAGAAGGTGTCCAGCCACGGGAAGAAGCAACTAAGGGCAGAATTTCTGATGCCCTTAAATGCTGAGCATGTGCCTTTCTGCCCAGCACAGGTTAGCCAGAAAAACTGTTCTGCAGTCAGAGACAAATTACTGGAGTCAGGAACATAAACAGATACAGTTCAGAGGCCTGTGATTTAGCAGAGGTCACACTACATGATCTCACAGTCCCCCTTGGCCTTGAACTTTTGAGCAAAAGCAGGAATTGGCAGTGTATCTGTAGTGCTGCCAACTTGTAAAAACAAGGTTCTCACAGTGGGAATGATGAAGTACTGTACACACACAGCACCTCATTTTAATTGCTTTCAACTTTTCATTTCCCCCCTCAAAAGTTTATTTGCACTGGGCAGAAACTAGACATTTAATTAAACTTAGCTTTAAAAAAAACTAGTGTTTTACATCTACTTATCAGTTCACATTATGCAAGAAAACAACTCCAAGGTTGTTTTTTTTTTTTTTAGAAATGATCTCTTACTCATAAAAGTGTTGGTTGATTTTTTTTTTCCTAACTTCCCATAAGAAAGCAAGCATTAGTCACCAGAGTTTATTTGCAAAGAAAATGGTTGAGAGTTATAAAATGACTGAAAAGAGACTCTCCAGATGGCCATTTCAGTCTTAAATAAACATCCTTATTCTAACACTAATTTAAACCAAGCTCAGTGGATCGCTCTGACAAAACAGGGTCATTTAATAAGTCTGGATTTTCCAGCCAATCAAACCCCAGGCCAAAGACTTCCAACTATTTCTAAGCCTTTATCACCTGGGACATCAAGGCCAGGAAGGGAATCTGCGGGTGCAGATCTGTGAGATTGGGTCCTTCCTTTCTTTTTTTTTAAAGAACCTGGTGCTTTAAAGCGCTCACTCAACTCTGCTGCATTTTATTTACACTCCTACTACAGAGGAGAAGGGATCTGTTTCTAATTTTCTTATTTGTACTTCCCTGCCATAACAGGATCTTCACAAGAGCAGCAAAAGCATTTAACTGTTTCACCTTCACGAGACCCACGTGAAACACCAGCTATTACTGTTCCATTTCATTGACAAGGTGCAGGAAAGCACAAAAATTAAGCACCCTGAGCAACTGTCTTACCCAGAGTCAGGTAATGCCAGTATCAAGCAAAAGCTGACCTCATTTTAAAGCCAGTAAAATCAGAGAATTGGAATAGGACATATTCATTGGAGTGCTTCCTTTAAATTCTTCCTTTCTTCCCTTAGATAAGAACACAAGGGGGGGGTGTGTGTCTTATTTTATTTACTGCCCCGATAAGAGACAAAACCATAACCTTCCATAAGTGCAGCCTGATGTGAAATAGAGAAACAGATTTTCTGGTGGCTTTATTCCTGCAAACACACGTTGCTGTGCTGCTGCTGAGTGACTTCATGGCTTGGAATGGGGAAAGGCTATCCAGAGTTCATCCTGTTTTCAGGCAAAGAGCTTCAAACCGTGTTTGTCACACGCAGGAGTGCTGGAAGATTGAAGGCACCATCGATCCAGTGCAGTTTTCTCTTTAATTTCTATTTGCCTCCAGCAGAAAACAAGCACAGGAGCAGCTTCTTACAACTGCACACAACCTGAACCTTCACTTTTCACTGACACCACGGAATTAAACATGTTATTGGTAGAAAACTGCTAGTTTCAAATCATCAAATAACGTATTTATTATAATTAGTTGGAGGAGGGGGCACTCTTTCTGCCACTTTACAAGATACTGTTGCTGGAATGGTGAAATTGGCCTCCCTGGAAAGGTTGTGACCTTCCATAAAGGACAAGAGGCCAATAAATATAGAAGAAAATTCATTTTGGACTCAGCAAAAGCAGAACTGCTGATTGAATATTTTTAAAGAAGTGTCTGTTCTCAATCCAAATCTTAGTGGTCACTGTGTTACTGTTATTGCTACACTAAGTGCTTACCAGCACACATTTTGTTCAAACAAATCTGTGCAGAATAAATTAAATTATAGGTGCACAGCATAGCCAGGAGTCAAAATGAGAGATCTATCATGCTGGTCTACCAATATAACATTATTCACCAAAAAAACCCCACAAAAGACATGTTTCAAGAGAGGTAAAATAAAATATACAAGCAACAAGACTATCTGTTTTCATGTAACCCGTTCTCACCTTTTTAAAAAAAAAAGTAAGTCCTGAGGTTTTCTAGGTTTTTGCCAGGACTGTAACTCACATTTTCCAGGAGGGTTATGAGAATTGGGAATACTTTCTACCAGTAACACTTTTTCTTCATGGATCACAACTGGGCTCCAGAGCACAGGCAAGAGAAGTGCCAGGAAATGGCACGAAGAGCACGTGGGGCTAAACAAGAGATTCTTGTACTGTTTTGAGGATCTGCCACTGTGGATGAACATTGTGACCACAGAATGGTCTGGGTTGGAAGGGACCTTAAAGACCATCCACTTCCAACCCCCTGCCATGGGCAGGGACACCTCCCACTAGCCCAGGTTGCTCAATAGTATTAAAATAATAATAATGTAAAAAAACCCCCCAACAAACCCAACCTCAAACCCAGCAGTGCCTGCCCTTCAAAGACATATCTGTGTTTTACACCACACACTTTAATGGCCCAAAAACACGCTTTCATCAAGTGCCTGCCTTCTGATGTTCATCTCTTGTGTTTCACACAGAACAGAGCATTTTTACAGCTGCAATAAAAACCCAGGCAGGGTTTTTAAAACGTGACATTTAAGATTGCATCCAGTGTATTTTCCCTGCGTGGGTAACAACAGTGCAAGTGCATTAAGTGTGGAGGGAGCCAGCTCATATTTTCCCATTGATGCACATCCTATTAACTCCACTGTGCCCATAATCACTTTAATACCTCTTACACTGAACCCTCTGTCCCATCTCCACACTTTCTCTCCATCATTACCCTTTATCATGTAATTTGCTCACTGTATCTTGCAGTAATACCACACAAATTAGATTTTCTAACATATCAGTTAAAGATTGACCTTATCTTCTGTATTAAGAATCAGCTAAATTTTGAGAAGACAACTAAGAAATAAAACTGATCCAATTAAAACATTACTTTCTACTGATTCAAGATTAAGTTTATCCACACTCAGGTCAGATATCATAGAGTCTCCCTTTTTTATAATTTTTACACATTTTTAATAGGTTTGAAAATTGGTATCATCTTATCTTAATACTTTGCCTACAAAACTAATGAATGGAATTCATTATTAATCCACTAATAATCTTTGACAATTAAATGGCCTTAACAAGCTCTTACAGAAAGGAGTTATACTCTGCTTTAACACTGATTGGACTCACAAAAGAGGTTGCCTGCTTTTAGTGAACTTCATCAGTGATTCTGATGACTTCTTTCAGTATTTCCAAGTTAACAGATGTCATCTTCAAGCCCATACATTTAATTTTTCATGTTTCAATCAATGTCTTAGAAGCGGGAAATTAACTCTCAGGCTTCCTTAATCTTTCAAATCTCAGTACCTTTCTGAACCCTGAATGAATTAAGCACGTAAATGACATGACTGGATAAACCTGACATAAAGAATTCATCTCTCAGTGACCTTTATCAAAAGCCGAGTTCATTTTCCAACACACTCAGCTTTCAGATGTGATCACTTCTGGCAATTCAGCTCTTTGAGACTTGGACAACAATAGAGACATATTAATATACTTCTTAAAGTATTAATATACTTCTTAAATTTAGAAACATCAAATTAGATTATCAAATAAATTTTATTTATTTGATAATCTAAAGTAAGTGAGATACACACTAGGCAAGTCTGAAAACTTATGGGCTTTTTTTTTTTTTTTAGTTTTGAAAAGAGCATCTTAAATAGAAATAGAAACAGAAATGGATTATTTCAGTTGGACAGGACCTACAATAATCATCTAATCCCGATGGATTAGATAACCTGAGCCATTCAGAGCTGACCAAAAGTTAAAGCCTGGTATTTCTATACACATATATTTTATATAAAGATATATATAGAAATAGATCTAGATATATAGATATAGAGATACAGATATAAATATATTATTTGTAAGGGCATTTTCCAAATGCCTCTTAAACACTGGCAAACCTGGGGCAGTGACCACCCCTCTAGAAAGCAACTGCAGCTGCTTAGGCTTTAAATTGAAGAGCAGGTGAACTACAATTAAATAGCTTCATTTATACAAGGAATACCTAACAGGAAAACTGGGAAGGAACACCTTGTTCACATCAAATGGTTACTTACCTTTAACATACTCTATCAGCTTGGGCCTTGGAAGCTTGGATTTGGGAGAGGGAGAGTTGAACCTCAGATATGGGGCTTTTTTGAGGGTGCTGCGATGGCCCTGGTAAATTGGTTTCCCATAAACTCGACACAGATAATCTTCATTTTGTACCAGTGCACTTCCACTCCTAGGGCCCTGATGCACCTCAAAAGGGAAAACAAAAAAAGCAGTTTACAATTCTTCACGTACAAAAATTTGAACAGGGCCACCACTTTCATTTCTAATTATTACAGTTACACGCACAATTTGTCACGTCGATGCTGCATTAACAGTTGTCACCAAAAGAGAAACCAACCACCTGGGAACTCACATCTGCCCTTCCTTCTCTCCTCTGCAAACCCTCAGGAAAGTAAGTTCTAAGCCTCTGTTTCCTGGTGTTATCTTCCTCTTGCTTCTGCAATGGCTTAGCTGCACACAGAGGCATCTTTGTCGAGCCACCTTGGATTTGTTGAGTTTTCGCTTTCATTTCCTTCTTGGCCTTCATAGCCTTGAGGTTTTGGGCTCTCTTGATCCATGGGAGTTTGGGATCATATTTCACTTGTTCTGAATCATTTCTTGCCATTTCGGCCTAAAGACAAAACATAAACCATAGTAAATGGAGATTTTTATCTTCAAGGCTATCAGAAGAGCCTGTGGGTAACTCTGAAGCTCTGAGAAACGGTCTGTTCTCCATGTCACCCAGCAACTGGGACCAGAGATTTTCAATAAGAACCCAAAGTTCTAAAATAAAAGCAAATATTTTATTGTAGCCTGCTACATGCTAGGAATAATAAGCAGCTTTCTCACGTTTTCCAGGTGTGAGCAAACCACTTCACTATGGACAGGAAAGAACGAGGCAAGGTGGAAAAACACCAGGCAAAAATCTGAACTCATTTTTCCAGCCATACCTGGATTTCTTCACTGATTGCCTGGATCCACTCGTCCACAGCCCTCCTGATACGGATCTCTTCCAACACATCTCTGAAACAGAAGAAAGAACTATTTCAGGTCAGATTTCTTCCTGGGAAAGTAGTGACCTATAAATGCTATAAAAAGGGAAATCCAGAACACAGACAGGAGGATTTTTGCACCTCTACATCCTCCAAAGGGATTAAACAAAGCCATGATTTCCCAAATCCAAACCTGTTCATATGGAATGCCTGCAAACCCCACTCCCTGCTGGGAAGTACTAACCTTACTGCAAATATCTAGGAATCAGAGGCAGCCATGTGTCAGCTCCTGCTTTGAGCAAAACTGCAAAAACAAGGCTACAAAAACACTCCAGCTCAAAAGACAAAAAGCAGATGACAAATTACTACATGCCCTGCAAGATAATGAGAGCAGATATCATGCCTGAAAAAATAAATCTTTACATGTACATAGAATAGCTGCTTTCCTCAGGAAAATGCAAGTTTAAGTTGCATTTTAATAGGAAAACTTTCATTATGATTCAAGCAAGAGTATTTAACACAACTAACGAAGCAAAAGTTCAAAAGGCAAAGATGTGCTGTAGGATGATTCATTCTGTAACATTTACAGGATTACAAATGATGAAAATAGTCTTGAATTTCCTTATTTGTTTGGGATGTTTGTATGGAGGCAGCTCAATGCCCCAAAGTCATGGCAAGCAGAGCAGTTTGTCCAGATGACAAAGCCTCAGAATTCAGACTTAGCAAGAAGTGACAGGCACCTGACAAAAATTCAGTTCACATCACAAGGGTCAAACACCACCTGAAGTTCAAGAACCAGCCAAGGATTGCTAAGAAGAGTCAATAAATACTTTTTGCATTAGTTCTTCAATGCACAGATTTAAAAAAAAATCAGAAAAGAGGTGCTAAAAGGAGTTCACAGACAAGGAGCAGCCTCACAAGCACTGAATTGAAGGGTCTGACCTGTTTGTAGTCAAGCTGTTAATGAAGGAATATGTGGCATCTCCATCCTTTGCACGAGTGACAGCTTCCAGATTCTCCTCGAGAAATTTCTTATTGTTTTGAACTCCTCTCAAAGTCCTCTCAGCATCCCTCAGGATGGATTTGGGCACTTGGATGTTTTGAAGGATGGATGGTCTATTGAGCAGAGGATGTTCAGGAGGATCGGGTGCAACAGTGGGACTTTTGGACTAAAATTGAAACAGAACCTCCAGCTTTTAATCAGAGACTGTAATATCCTATTAATCTCTGCCAAATATCCTATTATCAGTGCCATCACAGGGAATGCCACCAACTTGAATTACTCCAGAACATTCAGCGTGTTGCAAATATATTTAGAAGCCAAGAAAACTGAAAGACACCCAAAAAAACCCCTCAAATGGCAAATGATGTAAAGTGTGAGAAGCAATACTAATGAAGACCATAAGCATGTGAGAGGATGGCAATTAGGGACATGAAGCATCACATGCAAATCTCTCCATGTAACGGTAATTAAATATAACTAAAGCCTAATAAAAACCAACCTTCTCTCAGTATATGCACTTGTTTGGCATCAGTCTACCCCAGGAAACACCAATCAATACCTCTAAGTTTTAACAACAAGATAAACCCCTCAAAAGCCCTTGATCCTCTCCCACTTTCACTGATCTTCGCTTTTCAGAAGGAACAATGAAGCCTTTTCCTTTGCAGAACCCTTTCACAGAGATAAAAATCGAGCATAAATTAGCTGCTAAATACAAAAGGAAGGGACACAAACACAGGAAACAAGTTCTCAGAGTCATTCTCACACTCCTGATGAAACCCAGAGGCCCCTGAGAACTTCATTTAACAACCAAAAAAAAATTAAAAAAGAGATAAATGTACATTAAAAAAAAAAAATCAAATCAAAACCAAAATACCCAAACTTGAGTAGACTCTGAAAGCATCAACTGAATGAACAGAAAAAAGAAGACCTCACAGATCACAACTCAGTTTTGGTTTTAAGGTTGTTCTTTTATCAAATCAGAATTAAACACAAGTTTCTGTTCTAACAGGTGTTTTGTCACAATGGACACAACAAAACAGAAACCAACACACTGATCCCATAGTCCTGGATTTTCCTGGTGAGAAAAGGACAATATACCAAATTATTTATCAATTTTACATAGGCCTTCATTTTTAAAAGAAACTTTTTGACAAATAGTAGCTCAGTAAGAGCTAAAATCTGTGAGAAAATGTAAGAATTACAGATCCATGTTCAATTGTAAAATGATGTGAAGTTGCCAGGTAGGCCCAGATCATGAAATGATAATTATCAGTCCACACTGTGTCCACTTGAGACAGCAGCTTTTTGCCTGACATTTGTATTATTCCCTCAAGGTACTTTCACTAAGATCTGATTTAGACAAGTCTAAGAACAAGTTAAATCTTACTTTGGGTAATGTAATCTATACATAACAGCAACCTTTTAATAAACATACATAGTCATGCAGTGTCATTTCATTGCAAACACATTCAAAACTGCATCAGTATCACAGTATTTAAAAAAAATAATTAAAAAAAAAATCAAGGTCTACCTTAATAAGATTATTCATGTCAGATTTCCATGAATTTGCTTCCTAAAAAGACAGAAGAAGAGCTGTTGAAACTTTAACCCAAAGACAGATCCACCGGGGTCAAATCCCAAGCAGGTATTTGATGAGTGTAACTGGGCCCAGTGAATTCCCTGGGAAGCACTGAATGGCACAGCTCACTCCTGCTGGGTTGGAGCACCACCTTCTGTCCTCAGCTCATTCAGCCCTTTGCTTTATGGCAAAGCAAAGGCTCACTTACCCAACCAAGCATTTATTATCTCACTCCACAAACCTCTCAAGTCCCTAACTGACCCAACTTTCTACCTACTGAAGTCACCTCTGTCTTCCCATTGACCTTTTTCATGAGAGAAAAGAGGTTTCAAACCATTTGTGTCACCTTTGTCTTCCTCCCCTGCCGCTCCTTTCTCCCATCTCATCCCTTTATGTTGCCTATAAAAGGTATGTTACTTGTTTAAGTTTTTAGCAATAGTGGAGAGCAAATATTTGCAACATAAACGGGGCACGTGGCACCTGCTCTGTTACTAATAGGAACAGTTAAACATACAACCCACTAAATGCTACAAAATCTATACAGAAATGCATCATCTATGCTGTAAGATCTGATGAGTGAAGCTACATTTTCTAAAGATCCAGCAACAGACAACTGGCATGTACTACAAAACATTTTTAGGGAAATAGGAAAGCTGAAACCAGCAGAACCAGAGCCATCACGTTCCAAGCTAATTCAGAGACCTGAATTTACAAGTCTTTCTTCCCTCACACTGTGTATATTTACAAGAAGAGAGGACCCCAGCACACCTTTTTTCCACGTGGAACCAGGTTAACAAACAGATAAAATCCTCAATCGTCAAAAAAACCCCACGTTGCCAGCACAGAACCAGGTTTTGTACCTCCAAAGGTACAAAATAACTGGCATAAGACACAAGGATGTGTGCCAGGCAATTCCTTGGAAACAGCACTCCTTACAAAGTGAAGTGGCAAAATGAGGAAGGAAGTGCTTAAGTGATCCCTTAAAGCTGACTGCAGATAAGTGGATCACTGTTCTTTCCCAAATGGGAATGTTACATCACCTCTGGTATTACAGGAAGAGAGCAAGCAGAGAACAGGCACTGAAAATATCTGAAACCTTAAAATACACAAGTAAATAACTCCCTTTTTTTTTTCCTTTCTCACCTGTTTTAAGTCTGGGGCAATGGCAGGAAGAGCCTCTACAGTCCAGTCCATCATTCAAGCTCAAATTCCTTTCCCACACACAAAGGCTCCAATATTTCAATTAATTTTAAACAAATGTTGGTCTTTTTACAGGGGTAGAAGCAAAAGCAACACTTTTACTGACACCAGACTTCTAAGTTTTTCTCCATTTTTATTCCCCTTATTGAAACTCCTGGTCATTCTAACATGGATTTTACCTGGAGCATGTTGTGCATTTCTCTTCTCAGCTGGCCAAGATCTTGAAGTAAATCATCTGCTTTTTGCACTGTCTTCTCAATTGAACTGTAGCTTTCAAAAGCAGGGACTGGCTCTGTATGCAAAGCATTGTGCCTGATGGGAGGAAACATTCCTGATTAAAACTCTCATGGCTCCTCATGTGGCCCAAGAAAGCAGCCAACTGTGAAACCAAGCATGAATTTAGAGTGCAAGAACACCAAACCTTCAGATAAAAGTGGAATTTGCTTTTGCATCTGAACTTAGAGAGAGATTACTGGGTTTTCTCTGCTTATCACTTAACACCTTGTATTTTCAACAGTGAAACTACATTTCACTGAGCAATATTTAAACTTTGGATACCTCTCCATTTGAAGCAAATAACATTTTTGTCCACACTACCATAGATCAGAGAGTATATATGTAGCAGTTTCTCACTGTATTAGTGAAGTTATGACATTGCATTATTGCCTGGGGAAAATATGTTTCAGACTGGATGGCTCAGAACATTTTTTTCCACCCACTCTAAAGCTTAGGAATTCTTAGGTGGCTGCTGCTCCTTCCCACCAAAGTGTTTTCATGCAGATCCCACAAGCAGGCAGTTCAGAGTCTCACTGACAATGGCACTTGGACACAAAGCCTGCCCAGCTGTGCCTGCACATCTGGCTGCCTGACACAACTCTCCAGGCTGCTATAATAAAAAAAACACATACTTAGAGACAGAAAAACACTCCAAGTGCCACCCACTGACCCCTGAGAAAGATGTTATGAACTATCTTAGCAACAAGCCCTCAGCTACCTGCACTACCAGAGAAATCACAGAATTATGGGATATCCTGAGTTGGAAGGGACCCTCAAGGATCATCAAAGTCCAGCTCCTGGCCCTGCACAGAAAAACCCCAAAAATCACACCATGTGCCTGAGAGCATTGTCAAAACACTTCTTGAGCTCTGTCAGCCTTGGTGCTGTGACCAGTTCCCTGGGGAGCTGTTCCAGTGCCCAGTCAAGTGGGGGAAGAACCTTTTCCTGAGATCCATCCTAAACCTCCCCTGACTCAGCCTCCTGCTGTTCCCTCAGGTCCTATCAAAAGCAATGCAAAAGTAGCACAGAAATACTCCAATGTTCTACTTCAAGCACAGCTTAGTCAAGCTCAAGGCCCACACCAGTGACTCTATTACACCACCAATATCTAATACACCTCTCTCAGTTTCACTAAAAAACCAAAAACTCCTCCTCAGTTTTGGATTGCTATGTTTATTTACCTGTCCCTCTCAGAATGCCAGCTCATTTCATTGCTGTTTAATGCTGTTTTCTTGGAATACTCATTTTGCCTCAGTGGCATTTCTTGAGGACTCGGAATACGCTCCAGAAGTTTCCTTTCACCTAAGGCAGAAAAAAAGAAAGTTCCCTTTTTTCCAATATATTTAATACTTTATTTTCCTTTCAAGATATTTTCACCACTATCTAATACTCCCCGAGGATAGCAAAAATATTTTTG
>NW_016690376.1:678588-725074 GCF_001604755.1 Lepidothrix coronata
AGAAGAAGCACCTGAGAAGGATCTGATAAAGACACACACAGGCACTTTGTTAGAGCACAATGGCTGGATCCTTTAAATGTTCTTCCTCCACCCTAGATCCTCAAACAATGCTAAACACAACCAACTATAAAAAGATGTTTTATTTTTTTTTATTAAATGTTCAGCCCTGAGTCTCATGCCACTAACCTGATTGAAAGCAGTGAAAGAAAATTACTCCACATTTGCTTTACACCTGTTTTCACTACAATAACACAGAGAGTTTGTGGATCCATGAAGAAAATCCATAAGATTTCAATTCAACCAGTGATAATGACACAGTTACTGAGTAGCTCCCAAGTTCTACATCATTCTGTCTAATCTTCTTTGCACCTGATAATGAATGGGCACTTCATCTTCCATGTGAGAAAACATTTCAGTGAGCTATCAGGTCAAGATGCTGTAGGTTAGACTTGCCAACAAGTCTTTAATTAGTTATGAGTGACTTATTCACAAAACTAACCCTTCCCAAATGTATATTCCAAATATTCTCCATATTTGTATCTAAGTGTCACCAAACCAACAGCTCAGAACAGGTGAGGACCACACAAAGTACCCCCCAGGCCATCCTGTTCAGGCCAGTGGAGGCCAGGAGTGTCTTACAATACCTTCACTTGTAGCTTTGGGAATATTTTCCTTTTCCATCACAGAGTTTTCTTTCTGTGAGATTCTCCCATTTTTTGATACAGGCTCTGGGGCACACCTGCGAGGAACTGGTGTCTTCAGAGGAGATGTTTGTGTAGGAATCCCATTACTTGGAAAATGGCTTGAAAATGCTTCAGGGAACACAAGGAAAAGTAGTGATTTAAATGTTAACAATTTTCTTCATAGGAAAAGGTATCAGAGAATCCCAGAATGGTTTGGGTTGGAAGGAGATAATCTTTAATGTCCTTCCAACCCCCCTGCCATGGGTAGGGACACCTTCCACTATCCCAGGTTGCTCCAAGCCCTGTCCACCATAGTCTTGAACACTTCCAGGGATGGGGCAGCCACAGCTTCTCTGGAAAACCTGTGCCAGGGCCTCACCACCCTCACAGGGAAGAATTTCTTCCCAACATCCCATCTAACCCTGCCCTCTGTCAGTTTGAAGACATTTCCCCTTGTCCTCTCCCTCCATGCCCTCGGAGAATCCAGAAAAAAAAAAAACTAAGGAAAAAAAAAAGCCATGCCAGCTTTATGAATTTTTCATAAAAATGCAAAACACCACAGAACTAGTTAAAAAAGAAGACAGGAAGAACATTTTGTATCTCTGAATGCTATTACTAAGGGAGCAAAAAGCCCCAAACCTAACTGTAATATGAACTAGTTCATTACAGGCTTCCACACAGATTATTTCTCAGTAAGATTATTTTAAGTTAAGTCCAGGCCTCTCCTGGTGCAGAAGCACTTAGTAAACCAAAACTCTCAGTTTAATTTGAACTGGAAGAGACTGGAATATCTTCAGAAGATGTGGTCTGTTACATAGTACATTAGGCAATAAAACCAATCATACTGAAGGAACGTTTACTACTCATTATTGATGTGTTGTACAATCCAATATTAATGGAAACAAAATTAATGCAAAACTAAGACTGAAAATAAGGAACAAAGAGTTTGTCTTCACCTTGGGCAGGAGCATCACTGGTGGGAAACAAACCCCTCTGAGACAAAGGCACTTGGTTAGTGAGTGATCTCTGCTCTGGTTGCTCAGGTTGCTTTGTCAGGAGACTGGAGGAGGGCCCAGGACCCTGCTGGAACCCACGTGTGTTCACTGCAGAGCTGAGGAGATGAGACTAAGAGACAAAATTACAGAGTATTCCTGAGACAGGCTTTGATTTCCCCAAGGAAAAACCTAAGCATGAATAAATACTTGCCATGAAATCATGTTAAGTGGATTTTGACATTCTATTAGGGAGAAAAGTCATTTACAACAACCTCAGAATGCAGACAGGCTTGGACATTATTCTACCCTTCAAAAAGCACACAGGGTTTTTAAATATAACTTAAGTTTTTTAATTTGGCTACTTATTAAATAGAAGTTTCCTCAATTAACAAAGATCTAAACAATCTCTCAGAGGGAATGAGAACATTTCACAGTTTTTGCATTTACTTTCCACAGACACAAAGATTAGGGAGGAGGGGGAAGGAGATATCTGGGACAGAACAAGAAATAAAACTTTTCCCAAAAGCTCTAAACTCCCGAGCTGGCCACTGGATCTTTCTGCCTTTCTAATACTAAGACATAATCCAAATTATTACAGTATTAACACTGAGATACAGAAGAAATGATTAAGCTAAAGCTTCTGTGTTGTGACTTAAGATACCTGAATATTCATTTGCTGCTCCTGTAGCTTTTCCAGATGCTGAATCCGCTGCACCATGAAAGCATTCATTTGTTTTTCCAGCTCACTGACTCTGTGGTGACAGTGGGGCTTCTCCTGTTGAGCCCTCATATGGGTTTGCTGTTCAGCCACACGCTGCAGGTGTCTGTCTGTCTCCTGCAGTTTATTAAGTAATGCTGAAACTGAGTTCACTTTGGCTTCCAAATCGTTTTGGACCTGCAAGAGAGGACAAAAAAAAAAAAAAAAAAAAAAAAAAAAAAAANCTGTTGAGCCCTCATATGGGTTTGCTGTTCAGCCACACGCTGCAGGTGTCTGTCTGTCTCCTGCAGTTTATTAAGTAATGCTGAAACTGAGTTCAATTTGGCTTCCAAAACATTTTGGACAAAAAATTGAAAACAAAAAAAAAAAAAAAAAAAAAAAAAAAAAAAGAAAAAGGAAGGAGTGAAAAACACATTTTACTGGAGAAGTGGTGCAATCCAGAATCCTGGATTTGCTTCCCAAAAGACACAGTTAAAATCCTTGTTAGCCCTAATGTTTGGTGGCTCAGCAATATCACGAATTTTTAAAAGGTGAATCAAATGGTCTCTGTCTTTTGCCCATTCAGCCAAATCCAAAGGAGTTCCCTCTGGTGTGCTGGTCAGCGAGTGTGACATTACAGGCACACAGAAAACAGGGAGCAGACACATTCAGGCTCTGGGGAGCTACTACAAACAATCTGAGGCTTGTTTGGAACACCTACTATTTTTAGTGGACGAAGACCTAACACTCCCACAAGCCACTTACTCACCTTGAGGAGTGGGGCTGTGCTGGCAATGGCAGCAGCAGTGGCTGCTGCAATGGTTGTTGCAGAGTCCACTTCCCTGGCTGCTGACCCGGGCTCGTGTCCAACACCTTCCCTTCTTTCTGTGGAGGCATTTCCCAGGAGCTGCACCTTCACCTCCTTAAGTACAGGAGTATTCTGAGCTCTATAAAAACAAGTGCCTGTCAATAGCATTGTTTTCTCCATATCCCCTCCAAGCAAATGATTCCCCACACGTAGCACTGACATCACTGTATAAGCTTTTCTCCTTGAAGCTTTCAGCACACATGAAACAAATTTACTCTCATCTTTCAGGATGACACGAGAAGTGTCTCAGGTTTATGTTAACATAAAAGGCATTTTCCTGTAACCACAACAAAGAATGTGTTTGCAGTTTGTGTTTTGTGAAGTTCAATGTTCCAGGCTGGATGGGGCCTGGAGCAACCTGGTCTAGTGGAAAGTGTTGGAAGGGGGTTGGAACAAGATGGTCTTTAAGGTCCCTTCCAACCCAACCCGTTCTGTGATTTTGTGATTCCAGTAGCCAAGTCCAACTAAATTTTTGATCCTCAGAATTTCCAGCCTACAGATAAACAGCACGTGTCCTTATCTGTCTTTAAAAATGTAACATGGTTTTGGCACAAGGTGAATTATCTTGCCTGAGTCTTCTATCACAAAATCATTAATTCCAGCAGTCTAAAGGTATTCTCAAAAATACACAAAATAAACAGTGAATGATACTCCAGTGAATGATAAACTGAAAACACCTTCACAGACAGAAAAAGAATAGTAACAGAGAACAGTAAATAATACTTTTTTCCTTGCCAGCTAAACATTTTGGCAAAAACTGAAGGGGTATAATTGGATATCTGTAAAGAAACAGGACAGCTGAGTCACCACCAACAGCACATACTTACTTTTGCTTTAACACTGCTCTCAGAGCCTCCTTCTGCCCAGTAGCATATTGAGAAATAAAAACATCATCTGCGGGGAAGGATATAAACAAACTTTGTGGAGCTAACTGACACAAAATGTCTATTTTACAGGTAGAAACAAAGTATAATTTCAATACATATAGTTCTGCTGTGAAGAATCTGCTGCCTACACAAACCACAGTAACCAATTGTTTCCCTTCACTGAGTTAACAGACTTAAGTAATGATGAGAGTAAAGGAAGGCCTCATTTAACACAACTTTATATAATATTGAATGTTGGTACCAATGAAATCTAACAATTGGAAGTAAAGTCTAAAGGGTAACTTGAGCTCAGACAACTCAGTGCATAAAACGCTGCAAATTCTAACTTGAAAAAAATTAATTAAAAAAAAAAAGGACTGTGTATTATTTCCCTACAGTCATCATAAATTACAACAAATTTTCTCAATAGCTGCAAATCATGCTAAAACGACTGCAGGCTCTCCCTCAGCAGAGGAAACAACCCCAGATGTGGCAAGTTTGGAGCTTCCCTGCTGCTGCTGCCACACAGCTTGTACCCAAGTGCTGATAAGCTGCTGCCTGTGAGAATAGAAGAGGAAACAAAAGTATTGATTTCTGGCCTTAAACAGTGCATTGATTTGTGTTTCTTTTCTCTACACAGCCCCAGATATCCAAGGAACCTGCAAAAGTGTATTTTCTTCAAAAAGTCTTCCCCTTCCATAAGTCTGATTGGAGCTGGCAGATTCAGAAGTTAAAGACATTGACACTGTGATTTCTTAAGGTTCTTAACTATTAAAAATATACTTTTAGGGTATAGGCTGCCTGGAGAAAAATATGCCTTTGTAGTACAATTATTCACATCAGGAAAATGCATCCAAGCAAGCCCTTCCCCTCTATTCAGAGACATGAATAGTTTGATCAGCAAAAAGAATTTCAACATTCTGGTGAACTTGTAGAAGTCCCACTCAGTTAATCACAAGAGCTACTGCAATGCCAGCAAGAATGAGGCAAATTTTGCAAAATTCAAGACTGTAAATTACAATGATCATCTGTTTATCAAAGAAAAATTGTAATATTTTCCCTCAAGAGCTTCCATAATGAAGAAAAATAAATACCTAAGATAAAATTAAAGCTCCTTTTTCCTCTAATTGATCCGTTTTCTCACAAAAAAGGGGCTATATCAGTAGATTGATGTCTTACCTTCAGGTTCTCTGCTGTCCTCCAGTAGCAGTGAAGGATCTTCCTGCACTGCAGCTTCTCTAGGAAAATCCTTCAGAAAAAGAGCAGAAAAGGCAACATCACAGCCTTTGCTTTCAGTGGCCAAAATTTTAGAAGTAGATGGAATTGTACAAATTATTACACAAATGGAATCATACCCACACACAAATACAAGGTCTTGGCACAAAACCTGTTACAATCTCCACCAGAGAATCATCTGGACTTGGTAGTCAAGAACTCACATGGCCTTTTAGGGACTAAAACCTTAGAAACACAATTCAGATTAAAGCTATATATTTTAAGTGCTGATTAAGTGTATTCTCCTCATTTATGGCCAAAGAAGTAGTAGTGGAACTATACTTGTGTAAGTTTAGCCAAAGGGCTAATCTCAAACAATTCAGGATTGCCCCCACACAGAGAATTAAGTAAGTGTTAAAGAATTCCACATAAACTAATGTCCATTTCTTTCCCTATGATATGAAGAGGAAAAAATAAAAAAAGTTTCACGGTTTTAACAAATATTGTGTCGTGTGCACCCACATTTTCAAAGGAAGAATTACACCAGAATTTAAAAACAAGCCTTGGTATTAATTATGCAACAGGCAGTACAGCAAATAAAGCCCCTCCAGACACCTCAGCATTAATATCACGTTGGCAGGAAAAAGCAACTGCAAAGTTGTTGTGCAAAGTCTGAGCCAAACATTTGTGATGTTTTCAGAAGAGCTACAGCTTTTTGAGGAAAATGCTGTTTTGTTCTCTTAGTTCAGGATTGCAGGAAGCAACAGCAACTTTTCTTACCATTTGGGATAAAAACACGGGCTCTGCATCTTCCACTGGAAGCAGAAGTTCTGGATATCCCGTAGTGCTGAGGACTCCTAAAAACAAAAGCAGTTTTACTGTGGTCATAATCACCCGTTGTGCATTTTCACTACAGCTTGGCTGACCCAAATCTCCACATCCCCCTTCTCTTTGAATCCCTAAACATCACGACTTTCCAAACAGAAGCAAGGGTGGACTTGGAGCTGAAGTTTATAAACACCGATGAGTTCTGAGAGCCTGGATGAGAGACTTGCTTTACAGCACGCGAAAAAGACTCTGAAAAACAGATTATTAAACATCCTTTAAACTGGGAATAAACAGGGATGTTTAACAGGGAATAAACATCCCTGCCCCCATGGACAGGCACACCTTCCCCTAGACCAGGTTGCTCCAAGCCCCATCCAACCTGGCCTTGAACACTCACAGGGATAGGCCATCCAGAACTTCTCTGGACAACCTGTGCCAGTGTTCTACCACCCTGCACAACTCGGCTTCTACGTCTGGGAAAACAAGGAGTGCTGACATGTGCGGGAGGAGAATACAAAGATGCCTTAATCATGTAAGTCCTATATGGCTGCAAACGCTTCTCAGGGGTTCCAGCACCAGCCTGAGCTGCCCCTGACTGTACCTTATGGTAAATGGAGGTAAATGATGGTAAGTGATGGCAAGTGACGCACCTGGAGTGGCGCTGCGGGGGGTGCGGGGGGTCCCATTGGGGGTCGCACCTGGAGTGGCGCTGCGGGGGGTGCGGGGGGTCCCTGCCCTGCCCGGGGCCGGGGGGGCTCCGTGTGCGGCCGAACCCGCCCCGGGGGCCGGGCACGGACAGAGCCCCTCACGGAGCTTCTGCACCGCCAGCCTCACCGCCCTCCCGGGGGGCTTCTCCCCGCGGGGCCCCGTGGAGCGGATCAGCACATCGCCCGCCGTGAGGCTGACCAGGGAATCCCGGCTGGAGCTGGAGCCGCTCTGCGCTTCCATGGAAGTGGGTGGGTGGGTGGTGGCGGGGGGGGAGAATCTCACACAGTGGCGGCCTGAGGGCTCCGGGGCGCGGCTCCCTCGCAGGTCGCGGGCGCGGCCGCCGTGCCTGGCGGGCAGAGAGCCCCGTTCCAACCCCGCTCCGCCTCAGCCGCTCCCGCCGGCGGCGCGCGCTGCCATGGCCACCGGCGTTCCTTCCCCTAAGAGCGTCCGGCGGGAAACGCCGCGCCCGGCGGGAGAAGGGGGAGCGGGGAATCGGCCGATTCGTCAGTTCTTGTGGCGAATCTGCGGGGCCCGTGCGGGGCCGCGGCCCTTCGCGTGCGCCCCTCCCCGCCCCGCGGCGAATCTGCGGGGCCGCGGCGCGCGTGGGGCCGGTGAGTGCGCGGGGGGGACGGGACGGGACGGACCGGGAGCGTTCCTGAGGGACCGGGAGAACCCGGCAGGGACAGGGAGTGTTCCTCAGGGACAGGGAGGTGTCCTGAGGGCCCGGGAGAGTTCCTGAGGGCCCGGGAGTGCCCGTGAGGGCCTGTGAGTGTTTCTGAGGGTCCAGAAGGGCTCCTGAGGGACAGGGAGCGCCCTTGAGGGGCCGGGAGTGCTCCTGAGGTGCCGGGAGAGCCCGTAAGGGACCCAGAGTGTTCCTGTGCGGCCAGGAGGGCTCCTGAAGGGCCGGGAGCATTCCCGAGGGACCAGGAGAGCCCGTGAGGGATGGGGAGAGCTCGGGAGGGCTCCTGAAGGCCCGGGAGAGCCCGTGAGGGAGCGAGAGTGTTCCTCAGGGACGGGGAAGGCTTCTGAGGGACAGAGAGTGCCCGTGAGGGTCCGAGAGTGTTCCTGAGGGACCGGGAGGGCTCCTGAAGGCCCAGAAGGGTTCCTGAGGGACAGGAGCGCCCTTGAGGGACCGGGAGGTTTCCTGAGGGACCGGGAGGGCTCCCGAGGGCCCGGGTGTGTTCCCGAGGGCCGCGGAGCGCTGGTGAGAGGCCGGGAGCGCTCCCTGAGGGGCCGGAAAGGGAAAGGCTGTCCCTGCCCGGGGGTTTTCCCGGCGGGGAGAAGGGCGCTCCGTGCCCGGGGTTGTGCCGGGGTTTGGCTGAGCAGGGGGAACCCAAGGTGCCCTTGGAAGGGGGAGCTGGAGGATGGAGTGAAAGGAAAAAAAAAAAAAATAATCGATGCGAAGTTTTTTTATCTCCAGCTTTTGATTTTGTAGGGTCAGAAGTGTCAGCCAGGTCTGATCTAACTTAAATAGGAGACACTTATGGGAAAAGGTGTGTTTCCTCCCAGGACAGGCCCTGGCACGTGTTCCGTGTGTTCAGAGAGGCTCTGTTTTAGCACTGACTGTGGTAACTCACCTTTGGTGTCAGATTTCTACAATTCATCTCTTTTCCTTCAGGGTCCAGCCCAAATCCAAGAGACTGTGGGTTAGAATAACCTGTGCACCAGGTACAGCTGCTTATCCAGCCTCCTTCTGACCAGCCCCTTTCTCACCTCACCATGTGATTCTCACTTCTTTAAGGGCCCTTAGCCTCTTAAAATCAATTAGTTTGGGTTTTTAAAAATCTAATACCAATCAGATTTTAGCCTGATGATCCCCAGCAATAAAGAGAACTTTATAGGCTGTAGGGGCTTTATCTTGATATAGTTCTTTGCATCCATATTTTTATTCTTTATCTTGACACAAGTCTTTGACTCAATGTTTTTATTCCTCTTTACTTTGGCACATTTCTTTGACTTGATGTTTTTGTTCTTCCTTGTCCTTTTCAGAAACACTCACGTGGTGTTCACTGTGTACAACTGGAAGCAAAGGCTTAAAAAGATATTTATCTTTATCTTGATAGAGCTTTATCTTGATAAAGTAGGTGTTTACCTACATGTAATTCAGATGTTAATCAGGATAACAAGCATGATGGATTTATGGTGTCTCTCCACCACCTCTATCCCCAGGAAAATGCAGCTCCTCACAAAAAGGTGGAAAAATTCCACCCCAAACACAGGGCTTGTTTGGCTTCCATGGGAAAGGATCTCCTGACTCCAGATTAGGTCATGGACAAGGAATGGTGGTTACTTGGGTGGGAAAAGAAACTTCCTCCAAGCGCTTCACCTGTAATAACTGCAGGCTGGTGATGGAGGGAGGCTTTTTGGTCACCCAGCAGTACAGTAATCACAATTAAAAGTTGTGTTCCAATTATTAGCACTTAGGAGTTAAGATCATGATCCCCCTGCCTCCAGAGGTCTGGAGGCACAGCTGGGGAGGCTGCATTCCCACAGATCAGAAGTTTTTTAGAAGAGTTCTGACATCTGTAGTTCTGGCTCCCGTTCCTCCTGCCGTGCTCAGGATCCTTCACCTAATCACTGGTTTTAGTTACAAACCAGCTTTTCCTTAAGAAGTGGACTGTGTTTATGTTTCCATGGCAATGGGAGTGGCAGCCACAGCAGAGGCAACTATTAGAAGCATTTTCCAGATTCTAAAACTGAGCTGGGAGCTGGGGTGGATCTTGCACAGAGAACAGGTTTGAATGGGCTAAAGGCTATATTTGTGGAAAAAGGATGGAAAACCCATAATGCCTAAGTAAGAGAAACCCAAACCTCGGGTTATCCTTAACTGCTTATTTTACTCAAAGGGACTTGTCTTAATGTCTGTTCAGAACATCAAAACATATCTGGAATGGCTCCAGGGCCTTTCCAGAAGGGAGATTTCTCGGGCTTGCTCCTCTCCCGGTGACCCAGCACACCTGGACCACGTGGCCCTTGCAGCAGAGGTTTATTCAGAGATCTGCTTCCTTCCGTGTGACTTGTTTAAAAGTGCAGTCCCGAATTTCCAAATCACATTTAGCCCAGAGGAAAGTCATCCAGGCTCTCTAGGATTAAAGCTGAGCACTCTGGAGTGGTGTGAGCAGCTCTGTGGGGAGCTCTGAGGGGGGTTAGTCGAGATGCCAAGCCCTGGAATGGGCTCTGTCATCCCTGGATTTTAAGCATTTTTTTAGAGGTTGGAAGGGAAAGGGAGAAACAGCAGGAAAGCTTGAAATGATACATTTACCAGACATTAGAGCAAACCAGATATGCCCATTCCTGAGAATGCCCAGGTAGCACATTTTTAGGTGTTCAGGCCTGTGATTTACAGCTAAAGGTGCAGCAGTGCTGTGGGATTTCACTGCTGGGCTGTGGAACGTGTGAAACACCTGCACTAGGACAAGGGCTGCAGACACTGACAATCAGATGGTGCCTTTGTTCTGATGTGAATCAGAGTCTTTCTCAGGTGTCAGAGCTTTGTGAAGCTGGAGTTTCAATCTGCAGTTTTGAATCTTGCCAAACTAGTCCAGAAAAACAGACCAGGTTTGCTATAAACAGAAATTAGGAAGCAACACTGAGTGTGAGAAAATGGCACTGACTGTTGAAGCTTTGAGCTTCCTGTGCTTGGCAGAGGCAAAAGTCTTTCCTGTGGTTTCTGTCTCTTTAATTATCTACCTACACTGACCTGGGAGAATTGTCACTGTCCTTATTTTCTCACAGGCTGAGAAATGGGAGTGGAGTTGCCATCCCTTTTCACCAGTTGTTGTCCCCCATAACGGTCATGTCCTAAAACAAGTTAGAGGTTTACCATGGAGAAGGAAGACTGGAGAGGGACTATGGACAAGGGCCTGGAGTGACAGGACAAGAGGGAATGACTTCACACTGACAGGGGGCAGGGATTGGATACTAGAAAGAAATTCTTGGCTGTGAGGGTGGTGAGGCCCTGGCACAGGTTACCCAGAGAAACTCTGGCTGCTCCATGGAAGTGTTCAAGGCCAGGTTGGATGGGGCTTGGAGCAACCTGGGATAGTGGAAGGTGTCCCTGCCCACGGCAGGGGGCTGGAACTGAATGATGTTTAAGGTCCCTTCCAACCCAAAGCAGTCTGTGATTCAGTGACAACCTGAATGACATCTTGTTTCCTCTTAACCACCATATTCTGTAGATTCTCCTTCAGAATAACCTGTGTGCCCATGAGGAATTCTTGGTTGTGGGGATGTCCATCTTAAATCCAAGAATCATAGGTGCACTTGACCTCCAGTCCCTGAATTGGCTCCCTGTGTGATGTTGAGGCAGATGTCATAATCCCTGTGCTGCTGGGAAGGGGTGTAGGGAGAGTTCATCCTTGTGAGAGCTCCCTGGTGCTATTTTTGGTTGCTTAGTTTTCTTTCTGTTGTAGAAATAATTGTTACTGTCTCTTTGTTCTTGTTCAGGCAGCCTGTGTACCCCTTCCCTTCCCCCGCTGAGAGACTGGAATAGTTAAAGCTTTCTAAAACGTGAATGTCTTGCCCAAAATTTGGCAAAGCATAACAGAAGATTAATTGTGAGGAGCCTTTGCTAAAGGGCTAAATGAAGTTTTTTTCCACAAAATGATTACACTTCAGTGCTCATTTTTCTTCCACAAATTGATATGAATTAGACTGAAGGAGCTTCTTCTCATCTACATGTGATATTAGTTTGCAGTGTCATCTGTGATAGGACTTAGATAATATGGAAATTAAGGGAAAAGGAAGACTAGGTTTCAGTATTCCTCCAGGAAACGTGCAGGGATGCTTTCAAGCCTTAACTTGTTTAGTGTGCTGGATTAGGAGTGTGAGTCTTCCTTGAGGATGCTTGCTTAAATTCTTGGATCCATGTTTCTTTGTTTGTTTTCCTTTAAGGCCATTCTCATTCTTCTGTGTTTTCTCCCATTTAATTCACTCCAGTCAAGGACCAGAACATTTGTTGTAGTTTTAAGTGCTTGGTGCAGCTACACAGAAACCAGGCCCTGCTGCTCTGAGTCAGCCTGGCTTGTGCTGCATTTATTCAGAGGGGCTGCCAGTTTATATTTGCCTTTCTTCCTTACTTTTCACAGATGGCATCTAAAGTCACTGAAACTCTTAAGGCCAGAAAATGTTATGGCTTTGCTTCTCCCCCAGCTCCCACCCTAGTTTTACTTTGTGAGTTTGACAGCACTTAAAAAACATAAATAAGGTATTTTATAAGTTACTTCAGCTGTTTGAAATGCCTTAAAGTGTTTCAAGGACAGCAATTAACAGGTGGATCTGGGAAGGTTTTGTACCTGGAATTATCGTGGATGTTCTTTTCACTGAATACATTTCAAATAGGTAACTCCCCTTTGAGGGAATGTCTGGGAAGTTTGCCAGCAAAGTCCCATTTAAACACCCTTCAAGGGTGTATAAAATTCCATTCTGATGTAAATGTTGCAGTTCATATTTATGCTTTTTGTGTGAAACTTGTCTTTTATCTTCAGAACAGGTGACTGAGCCATAGGTGGTGGAATATGGCTGGACAAATATCAGAGTCTGACCAGATCAAGCAGGTGAGATGTTGCATTTGTAAGTGGTGGCTTTGAAGACCTTTTACTACTTTGTCACATTGAGTGACAGGTGTAGGGCATGGAGAGGAAATGTAAGTTATCATCTGGGTTAAGACTTGTTCTGTAGCAACCAAGATTTAAACATTTGACTGTTGACAAGCACAGTTTAGTATCTGATTCAAGTAGGGGCAGCATTTCATGCTGAAACCTTCTGATCAATAGTAAATTTTTGTAGTGACTTATCCTTCGGTATCAGTGTCACCAGCTGGGCCAGGCAGGTGTGTGTAAGAAAAATCAACACAGAATTTGTTTTTAATACTCATTGTCCAGTTTTTATTTACAGTTCAAGGAATTTCTTGGCACGTACAATAAACTTACAGAAAACTGCTTCCTGGATTGCATAAAGGATTTCACCAGCAGAGATGTGAAACCAGAAGAGGTAGGTAATTGCTTCTAATGACCCTTTCGTAGAATTGCTGTTTAACATTCCAATTTCAGAAGCAACTTAGAGAGTTTTGATCTTTCCAGTGGCTAAAAACCCAGGCAGGAGGTTCTGCAGTGGAGAATGGGGGCCTGGCATGTTGCTTCCAAGTGAGTGCCCCATCCCTAGAAGTGTCCAAGGCCAGGTTGGACAGGGCTTGGAGCAACCTGGGCTAGTGGAAGGTGCCTCTGCCCATGGCAGGGGCTGGAACGAGCTGGTCTTTAAGGTCCCTTTCCACCCAACCCATTCCAGGAGTAGGTTGTTGGTACTACACACACAGGGAACCTGCCCCATCTCTGTTGAGTACTGGCTGCTCATTGCAGTTGTGTCATTCCCTGAGCTGTCAGTGGAGGTTCCTGTGTCCCACCTTCTGAGGGATGGTGACTCTGTGGACATGGAAGTTGCCTGCCTCCAGCACATCTCAGTCTTTGAACAATCCTGCTGAAACAGTTGTTTACTTACCCACATTCCTGCATTGCAGTGTGTCCTGGGAACACGGGCCTGCACAGCTCTGGCTGTTAAATCCACTGCTCTGCACTGCAGGGAGCTCCATCACACAGTCACCTGCAGAAAACATTAAGCTCTCGATGAGATTAGTTGCATGTTTTTGCTTCTGCTCCTGTTGAGAGGCTGTTTCAGAGCTAATAATTTTGTTGGTTAAAAGTCTAATAACCTTTGTTTGACTCCATTGGAAGGGGAAAAAAAACCCCTGAAGTTATAAACCAACCTTTGTTTTTAAGCATTTTCTGCCTCCTCGGAGTTCAACTCCTCAGTGCAGGCTGAAATTATGTCTCCTTTCAGCTCAGGTTCTGCTGCTCTGGACAAAGCTCTCTTACTTCCAAAGACAGATTTCTTCTTTCCCTGATCTTCTCTGCATCTGCTTTAGTGGAATTCTATTACAGGTCATAATTATTCTGAATTAAACATTATTTAGGTCCAAAACATATTCTTAGGTTCTCTGAGCAACCTGGTCTAGTGGAAGGTGTCCCTGCCCATGGCAGGGGGTTGGAATGAGGTGAGCTTGAAGGTCCCTTCCAACCCAAACCACCTGGTGATTCTGATCTGCCTTTTTTTGCTTCTGTGAGTTGTAGAGGGTCCATGTCTGGTAGTACAGGAGCCATCTGTTAACAGGGGAACTAGGAAGAAACTTTCTTGTGGGAAGTTTTGTCCATAATTAACCATTATGGGATTTCTTGCAGAGCACGTCTCTGGCCCCTGCTGGGAACAGGACACTGGTCTAGATGGACCACTGCTCTGATCTGCTGTGGAAATTCCCATGTTCCTCTTTAAAGTTGTAGTTTTTTATTAAATACTTGAGATTAATACCTCCAGGCATCTCCTTTGGGATTCTGTACTGGAATAAACAGCTCCTGACCTCTTTCCCTGCAGCAAGTCTCCACTGCAAGTCTAGACTTCCCAGGCATGGTGTCACAAATACCACTCCCTCTGGGAGCACAGGCTTGGGGTAGTTCCAGAATGTGTTTTTTTTCCTTGTGAGACTTCACTCCTGCTCAGCAGGTTTTGCTGCAGCTGATGCCAGGCCAAGGTGTAGCTGTGTGGGGTTTGGTCTTGTTCATTTTCATCCCTTCTGCTTTTCACATCTCTTTGTACCGAGCAGAACCAAAGCAGTTTTCTGGTTTTCTAAGTCATCAAGGAAAGTGTTTGGCTTTCCTTTCTGTCCTCCTGCAGTGACAGCAAGGTTTTGAACCCTGGCACAGAATTGGTAGAACTGGTGGTCAGAAAGAATCTCACAACTCTTTATCTACACTTAAAGAAAGGAAAAAAAAAACCACTTTAAATTTTAAACATTCTATGGATGGAGTAGTCCTGGTATTTACTTCCCTGTCCAGCAGACTGATGTGCTCTGGTTGTTTTGCTGAAGGGTAACCAAGCAGGTACCAGAAAATTAACAGAGCTAAGTGGGAACAAGGTTAAAAAAAGGTTAAGCTGAGCTTGCAGAGACTGGACCATAAAACAGTATGTGTTTGTAAACAGAATTAAAACAAAATATATTAATTTAATAGATTTATGATTTATTGCAAAATACAGAGTTTAATTTCACGAGAGGAGCCCAAGGATGAAATGGTAATATATCCTAGATCCTAAATGTTTTCCATGGAGGCTTTCATATGAGAATGAATACTAAAAGGTGTTTCAGGCATCCCTTAAAAACTAAACTTCACAATTAAACTTCCCATTTTCTACTGCCCTCATCCAGAGGTTGAACAGTATGAGATGTGCTCACCTCACTGTTTGTCCCTGTATGTGATGATACTTTGGGTCCTGGCTGGGGAAGTGTTTTAGGTATTGTTTAAAGCCTTCTGTCTCCCTCTTCCTCCAGATGACCTGCTCAGACAACTGCCTGCAGAAGTATTTAAAGATGACACAGAGGATCTCCATGAGATTCCAGGAGTACCACATCCAGCAGAACGAGGCTCTGGCAGCCAAGGCAGGACTGCTCAGCCAACCTCGTTAGAGGAGAGCCCTGTGCTCAGACTTACCAAGCTGTGCCAGAACACAGTTGGGAATTCCTGCTGTTGGGATGTGTGTCCAGCAGCTTGGAACAGAGTTCCAGGTACTGCTCAGACAGTGGGATCCATGAAGGGTTAAACAGGAAGTCAGTCATGGTGGCCTGGCCATGGAGTCTGTCTCCGAGGTCCTTTTCACTCCACAGTGATGTGGATACAACCCTTCCCAGGGCCCACAGACTGGTGTGTTTGAATTCCAAGGGTGGTGGGAGGGTTAAACTGCCTTTTGCTGGGACTGGTTGAGATGAATCAATGGAATATGGGAAATACACTTTTTTATTTAATTCAAATAAAATCAGTGGGAGCTGGACCCAGGTTTGTATGTTCTTTCCAAAGATCCATTTTTGGGACACTGGGAGCAGTTGTGTTTGCTGGGGGCTCTTTGCTCAGCTCCTGCAGAGTCATGTTCCTTCAGTGCTGCTTCAAGGTGCTGACAGAACCCAGAGTGGGCTCAGGCAGGGCTGCTCTGCCAGCTTTCCCCCAGGGTATCTTTGCCTCCTGCTTCACCCTGTCATTCCCAGGGACACAGGGTGTCATGAACATCACTCGTGCCCCAGGCAATGCCTGTGCACTCCTTGTTTCCCTCAGGGAACCCCACAGGGTCCTCCAAACCCAGTCCTGGCCTGAGGCACTCCAAGCACTGAGCCTGCTGGCAGCTTTCCCGCTGCTGGATGAGTCCAGGGAAGTTTGGGTTAGTAGACACCCCAGTCCTTTGAAAGGACCCTGATAGCTGCAATCCCTCCCTCAGGCCATTGGTGCAGGGGAAGGGTGGTGAGCAGGACATTGAGCTCCAGTTCTAACTCACAAAACACAGGGACAAAGGGAACTGAACATCAGGAGCACCAGTTCTGAGATTCCAGGTGATGAAGACTGAACCGAAGCTGTTCCACAGCACCTGCCTGGTTCTGTTTGTAGAGAGGCAACACAAGGAACAGAAGTGACAGGAACTGTCCACAGGCTTTTGTGTTGTTCCCTTCTCCAGCTTATTTCCAGGAGCAGTTTGAATGAATACTTTCCTCCCTGTTTATTCCTTCTCAAACTCTCAGCTGTCCAGGCTGTGGATTACAGGCCCCTGATGGCAGCACAGTGCACCTGCCCCTTCCACCAGACACTGGAGTTTAAAACTGCCCCAGCTCTCCATGGAATTCTGTGCCTGTGCCTTCCAAAGGTGGAAGAAACCAGTATGATCCCACAGTCTCATACACCTGTGTTTTGTCCCCGCTATAGCACAGCTTTTCCTTGTTACCTTGGAGATGGCCAAGAGCTCACTCTGAAATAGTGAAGCCTAAAAACCAGCCCAAATAAGGCAGCAAGTCTCCAGTATCCTGATTTTTAATGGAATAACGGGCTAACAATGTCCAGATTGTTCGCTGCAATCAGGCCACAAATGTTATGGCCATTAGAATCAACACATCCATAGTAAAGGGTGAAGGGTTTCCTTAAAGCTGGCATTTGTTAAACATTTGGAAGTAATCCATGATGGAGAATTTCCATTTGATCTTTATGTGCAAAAAGGTGCTCAGAAAAGTGACTAAAGAGGTTAAGTGATGGAATTGGAGGATTTTCATGTCTCCTGGGCAAAGTGCCTTGAGGCTGAATTTAGAGGGGTTAAAAAAAATGGTGTTCCCTCATTTCAGTATTTGGGGGTAGGAAAATAGTTAAATATTTATTAATACAGCTTTCCTGTACAAAAGGTTAAGCAAGTGTTAAAGGGACTGAGTTCATAAATTACTCACTTTCAGGCCTGCATAACTAGTTTTGTCCAAGCTCTGTTTCACTCCAAAAGTGTTGTAATCTTTCAAATCCAAGTGACTCCTTGAATACAGATGATACAAATACATTTCAGCTTGGAAACAAAGTGCATCCACGTAACTAAAGCATCCATGTGGTGCAGGAAGCAACAGGGAAAACTTCCTTAACAGATTAACTTGCTTTGCTGAGGTTTAACTTCCCTTTGCTTCCATGACAAGTTGGCACATCCTGATGGCCACCTCAAACTGTGTCATTGGAAAAGATCTCCCAGTACCCATGTTTTCTCTCCCAGTGGTACATTCCAACCTCCATGAGATTGCTTAATGTGGAACAGTCTCCATCCCTCTCCACTGACTGGTTTGGGTTGGAAGGGACCTTAAAGCTCATCTCATTCCAAGCCCCAGCCGTGGGCAGGGACACCTTCCAGTAGACCAGGTTGCTCCAAGCCCCATCCAACCTGGCCTGGAAAAATTCCAGGGATGCTCTTCTGAAATAGCCTCAAGTTTACATGGCATAATGAAGTGCACAGCCAAAATCAGAATAAAAATGGGATTATGGCTTAGTGCCTGGATCCTGAGGGAAAGGCAGCAGCACTTCAGCTGAGGTGTGTGGGGAGGAGGTGAATCAGCACTCCTGAGGTGCAGGAATGGAACCAATTCTGAAGGAAGGAGGAGCAAAGGGTGAGAAACAGTGTTGCTGAGGAACAGTGAGAAAGCTGTGGAAAAAGTGAGCCAGAGGGGAGGTGGGAGGGGAGGGAACTGGAGGGCAGCCTGCCAAAAACTGGCTGGATGAAACTGAGCTGGTAAACAGACACTCACTGGGAGCTGTTCACTGCAGCGGAGACAGGAACACGGATCCTTCCTTCCCAAAGGAGTGTCTGCACCCAGAGGCTGGAAACACACGGAATTCCTGTCAGCCCACAGGGAGCAGAACCATTCCAGCAGGAAGGGTCAAACCAGAGCCTTGTTCCAGAGTGCCCCAGACATCAGCAGTGCTGCCAGAGCCATCGGATCAATCAGCTGGAAGATTATAATAGAGGCTCCTTGGATTCTGTCCAGGATAAAAGCAAAGCCCGAATTTATGTCATCCCCTGCTGAGAGGCTGCAACGGCTGAGCTCTGTTGGGAGGCAGGAAAAGGAGCTGCTGCAGCCCCCTGTGAGGGAGTGGGGGTGAAACACCAGCGTGGCTGTGCTTCAGTGCAGAGGCAAATCCCCTGCTCTCGGACATACCTGGCTCTGAGAACTGGAGCTCAACAACAGCTCTTTTTCAGCATTTCTCTTAGCTGGGTTAGGAAGTCAGCACATGGAATTTGAGGAATCTCGTTAACTCTTGGGAATCCATTAAGCTCAGCTCCCAAATTCCTTGAATGAGCGTGGCCCACACTCTAAAACCTGTAAAAGCAATTAGAGCTTGTGACACTTAAACCTGAGCCTGCACCCTGAGCTCCCAGCAGAGAGCATGGAAAGAGTTCTACAAAGTTACAATTCTGCTTTACCTTAGAATGTTTTAAAAGTTGTGTTTTACCTTAACTCCATACCCCTTATTGTTTTGGTGTCTGGCTCCGTCTGTGAACACCCAGGGAGCATTCAACATTCAACCTTTAGTAGTTCAGGCTGTAAAATGATGGTCACATCTTTTCCCAGGATTTTTCACCCACGGAAACAGATGTAACTGAAAGACATACAAAAAGAGCCTAAATTGGTCTTAAAATAAATGTCTACACTTACACAGTGCTTGAACAGCCCGAGGTTGGTTACAGTTTTTTATCCTGTGACTCTTTTGCCTCTAATCCAAGGGAAGGTGAGAGGGCTGCAGGGGGAACTGGGCTCACTGTACAAATCCAAGGAAGTGCACCTGACATATCACCAGTTGTTTGTGTAACACAACAGGGAGCTTACCTAAATTTCAAATAAGTAAAGCAGAAATCCAGTTGGGGCTATTTCTGTGTTTTACAGATCCTGCCCTTGCTGGGAGATAGAACTGGATCCTCTTTCCCTCTCCTTCCACCCAAGCCCACGGGGCATTCCTGTGTGTGCTGCTGCCCCAGGGATCTGCCAAGAACTCCAAGGTGTGGCTGAGGGAAACGGGTTTCAAGGCTTCGCAGCCAGGGACGGTCTAACCCCCCTAATCAGTAGGAAAGGGGTGCTGGCCACCTCTCCTGCTCTTTTTTTCTGCTTGGATCCCTGGGAGAAAGTGCCTCTGTGTCCCACAGAATACTTGGATTCCCTGGGGACGGTGGCAGGGCCTGAAGAGAAGAGCTCTGGGACCTCGGTGCTATCCCCTCCTCCCTTGGGACCTGGTGGCTCTTCCGGCCCCTTTGTGGGAATCCCCATCCACTGATCACCCTGTGGATTGTCCCTTCCCCTCTGGGGTCCAGCACAGTGGTGATGGGAACAGTGAGTTCTTCACAATAAGTCAGGGAGAACGGACACGTACAACAGCATTTTTACAAAAACAATTGGAATTCGATCACAGGAAATACATTATTGACTACTTTTCAAATTAAACTGTTGTTATATTTCTGTCCAGACTGCACCAGGGTGGCCAAAAGGCACGGGGAGGTGGCTGGGTCACACCACAAGGCACCTGGGGCACCAGGGGCAGGATCACCCTGCAGTGTTCTGAGACACGGAGACTCCTGGGGCACAAGCAAAGCTCAGAACCTGCACTGACCTGCCAAAATGCACACAGGGGCTGCCTGAGCCTATGGAAAGGCAACAGGGAGTCCTGGGGCATCCCAAAAGGCTGCTGCTCAGCAGGGTGTTCCTTGGATGCTGCCTTGGCAGAAAAGCGATGAGACATTGCAGAGAGGTGGGTGATGGGGACCGGGCAGGGGGGATGTGCCGGAGCCAGGACCAGCCAAGGCCTTGGATCAGGAACACGGAAAACAAGGACCAACAGCCCATGTGGAGAGGAAAGACAAGCAGGCACCAAGGGGCCTCTGTCCCTTCCCCAGCCCAGGAGGCTGAGGTGGGCTTGGCCATTGGGGAGGAAACAAGGATAGACTGAGCCCCAGGGGAACAGAGCCTGCCTGAGGTCTGATTCCTGGGCTAGTGACGGTGTCCCTGTCCATGGCAGGGGGTTGGAACTACGTCATCCTTAAAGGTCCCTTCCAATGCAAACCATCCTGTGATTCCCCAGAGAAAAGAGAAGAAAATATGGGTTGATTTAGAAGAGGAGAAACACATTTCACTGCTTGCCCACACATCCCTGGGGAAGGCAGGACGTTGCAGGGGACATGTCCCTGTGTGCTGGGACATTCCAGCAACAAAGGCTTTATGTGAAACCAGCTCCAGGCTACGTGTAACACCAAATGATTGTTCAAAGACATAGAGATGTGTTACCCTGCCCAGGGATGCTGCAAAGTGTCTCTGAACCAAAAAGAAATCACACTCATGATAACTGTTCAGAGTTCTCCAAAGAAAAACCAGGAAACAACGAGAGCTGCAGCAGCAGCAGCCAAGCCTCAGTCACAAAAATCAGCCCCCTCCTGCACTGCCTGTGAATAACATTCCTATAATTATTCCCACAGGATTAAGTGGGGCTGCTCTCACAGTCTTGAGTTAAACACACTCAAATACCTGCACAGACCAACAAAATATTGCTCCTTATTAGTTCCACTGCCAAAGTACTTCCCTGTCAGAGAGGGGCTCTCCTGCCCACCTCAGCCACTGCTCCTGAGCTTCTGCCCCTCCCTCCAAGCCAATGGGATGGCACACAATGGTCCTTTGCAGGGTGGGAAGCAGAACATGAGCAGAAGGAATCAAGGGCGTTTTGTTGTTTTTTTTTTCTTCATCTTCTATTTTTTCCCCCTTTTTAAATAGCTTTGCACTTCCCCCATGCACAAGGGAAGTCATTTTCAGGGAATAAAGGAGCATCAAGAGAGAAGGTTTCGAGCTGCACATACACATAAACAAGTGCCTCGTTAAAAAAGAAAGAAAAAAACCACTCTTGTGCAAAATAACAAAGTGTTCCACACAAATTCCACATCTTACCCCTCCTTATGAAACTGGCATAGCTGGCAGGAGCTTGGCAAATTAGGTCAAGCTGTACCCAGATGAGGGATTAGAGGAGGAGTTTAGAAATAGCTGAAGACACTGCCTGGGATGGGAACGTGGTCAGGGTTCCTCTGAGGAGCAAAGACAGACATCACCAAAAACACAGCACTGTCCCTCACCAAAGACAGACATCACCAAAAACACAGCACTGTCCCTCACCAACAGGCTCCGGGGAAGAGTTAAGCAGGGGAGTGATAAACCTGCAGGTTTTCACAGTGTAACGGAGCTCTGGGGCAGATCTTTGCTGGAAACACTGAAACAGAGACAGTGAGGCTGCAAAGCTGCTGTGGTTGCTGCACTGAGGGAGCTGTGCTGGGAGTTAAGGCCAAGTGCCATCAAACAAAGATGCTTTTTCATGTTTGTGAACTATTGGTACAGGGGAAGCAACAGGGGTTTTAACTGGGGTGAACAGCAGGGAGCTGCAGCAGCACCAACAAGCACAGCCCTGCTCTGAAACAAGGCAGGGCTCCTCTGGAACGGGAAGGAGCAGGAATAGCAACATAAACAGCAAAGATAATTCAAAACAAAGACACCAGAAAAGCCCTGTTCTTAGCAAGGTCTGCTTTCACAACTAACTCTGCCTTATCTTTTCAGTTTTCCTTCAATGACCACACAGTGTTTGTCACTGGGCTGTGGCTGATCACAAAACTCCAGGCACTAAAACCAGCACATCTTCAGACCAGTAACACTGTAACACAAAAAACTGAAGTTCATATTCCTCCAAAGCAATGGATGGGACTAATAAATCCTTGTGGAATTTGGGGAACTCACAGATTTCCAAAAGCCCATTAAATCCCAGATACTTAGTGGTAACTAATAAAGGTGAATAATTTTAAACTCTCACAGAGACCATTTTAAAAAACCATCCTATTTGGTGTTTGGTAATATGGGAGAATGACAGGTTTTCTCAAAATTTGAGAGCAATAGCTTAATAGTGAGAGCTAGTTATAAAATGTCTTTTTCCTAAACCCTGGAATTACAGTGAGTCAGTCTCTGGCAACATCCCCTTTGGTTCCACTGCTTTATGATGTTCCTCACATCTCCAGAGGTGGCCTTTATCCTGCAAATAATAAAATCCCAAGTACAGAGAAGTAAAAATAACTGAAATTTTAGTGCATAATTTCTGTAAAGGCAAGGGCACAGAACAGCTCAATAAACTTTTATTAACAGATTCATCTTTTGTCTCTGCTGCTAAATCTGGCTCTCAGCTCATGTCAGATTTGTTTCAAGCCATCAAACCAAACCTGCTCTTTTCTTAAAAAGAAGACAACAACACTTCTCAGACTTACTGCGGTAAGAGAATTCCAGTAGATGCTGCCCAGAAAATCCATTTGGCTGCCTCAGCCATCCAAGAATATTTTTAATGGGGAAAAGAAGAACATGTTATAAGAACATTCATTTTTTCTAATGTGAAAATTCCACCTGGCTGACAAACCTGTCTGGAGAGAGGATTTCTCAGCAGTGGATGGTCTGACTGAGGCACAAGAGTTGACAATCCTAAGATTCACATTCTCTTTCCAGATCTACATCAAAGCCTTCCTGAGTAATTCTGGCAGCCTTTACTACAAGGCCCCCTCTACATAAAACAATATGTAGCTATTTTTAAATTTTCTGTCTATTCTGATACTGCACCTTTAAAAAAAAATTATAGACCCAAGTGTGCACATTACCACAAAAAGTGATTTAATCACCTTTCCCTGCTGCTGTCCTTCAAATTAAAGATTTTCTGCTCCCATGAAGGTCAGACACATTTTACTTCATGAAGACACAGATTCTTTGCCCTTGTTACGCTTTCCTTTCACTGATAATTACTACTGGAAATCTGCTTCACCTCTGTTGAAATAATGGCTTGTTATTATTGTTCTGACATCTGTGCTTCTCCTGCCTCAGCTGCTCAGGCAGATTAAGCAAGAGAAAGTTCCTCAGAGAAAGTTCCTCAGACACACGAAATCTGATGGAGGAGCCAAAACCAAGCAGAGATTTAACTGGGTGTTGCTAAACTTTCACATTAGAGGAAAACAGAAACTCACCAGTACAAGGTGCAGCTGACACACTTTACGGAAAGAAAGTAAAAACCAAAACAAGTAGGAAAATGAATCTTTTCTTACCTTATACCCTTGCATGCAAAGTTTCTTCCAGCTTTCAGATATATGCTCATATGAAAGTAAGAACTCTGCCAGAAATCTGACAGTTCTTTGTAGCAGTAGCAGGAGGTGAGGGAAGAGTCCAGTTTTCTTACAGCCCTGTTCTTTTTAACAATTTTAACAGTATTTGATACCATAATTTTGTTCTCACCTCCTAAGCAAGCTTAAAATAAAACAAGTATCGTTTTGAGGAAAAACTGTAGGAGATCAGGAGGCAGGAGAACAGCACCAACACTGCCCAGAGGATGCCTGATTTTTGTTTGGTCTTGCAAACACGATATCTAAACTCTTCTTTAAAAAAATCCCAATTCTGTATAATCATAATTCTGTGTCTTCAACAACACAAGCTTTCATCCAAGGCAATGGAAGATGCTTTGGAATTTATTTTGTCAACAAAGCATCAATAAGGGGATTATAGTAAAGTTATAAATCATAGATCTTATTAGGGTTTCTTCTTGATTTCACCTTTAATCCAGGATAACCCAAAGATACCCAGTTAATCTTCTCTTCCCTGTGGTTTTTTTCAACATCACAGGAAACTACTGCAAACATCTACTGACTAAACTGGTTAAATGATATGCTCCTTCCCAGAAGGATAAAATCTGTGGGAGTCCACCTTTTTGCCAGTCCCACCTTTTCCTGCAGGTTTTGTGTCCTGCCAGAATAATGATGTGAGTTGTTTTTGGGGGTGTGGGTGTTTCCATGAGACCAGTGCGAGGTGAGCAGGTGGGAAGAGCAGTAAGGAAGCAAATTCTCTGTGTCAAGGAGCAATCACCCCTCGGAATGGTTTCCATGTCTTATGGAATCATACCTTCAGTTTTCCAGGCAGTGTTTTAAACACTCCTAAGAGACAGGGAGCAGCAGTCAGCTGGGAACACACACTGGGACGGGCTCAGCTCCTCCATCCTCTGTGCTGAGTATGTGTATGTGCCTGTTTGAGATCTCACAGTGTGTAGACAGGTTAGATATCTGCACAAGATACAATTAATCCTGTTATTTCACCAGATTTTCAATTTCCTTCTGCAAATATTAAACATGTGACCCATGTTACTTCCTTTTGAACGAGTATAGCTTTTTATTCGTAGCTATTGTAAGATTAACAGTAAAAGTTAGCTCTTAGGAAAAAGTCTTTACAGTAATTTATGGAGATTAATTTTCCTATTTAGGTTAAGCCCAGACATTTACAAGAACAATCACTTAAATAAAAATAGAATATAAAGCCTATGTTTAAAACATGGCCTTTATTAGCGCTGTCTAGTGAGCTCCATATTTATCTTACATTGAAATAGTTCTGCTTTGCTTAAGAAAAGACAGAAAAAGTGCATTTACAAGAGTACTTTTTCTTTAATTTTCTGCGAAAATGGAAGGAATTGGAATCACAAGTTGACAAATGCTGCAAAATGAAATTTCAAGAAACATCAATTTTAGTAATGCTACGCCATCACTAGTGTTTCCTTCTGACCCTCTGCCGTGTGAACCAAATATCCTGATATACAGTCTAGAGCATCTATGCTTTTACTCTACAGCATATTAAACACAGAAAAAGGGGCTCAGACCCCCTTTCAATGTACAAACATGAATAAAAAAATTGATTAAAAAAATCACTTTTATACATAATGTATATGCAAACTGTCTTAAATACATGGTTTTTGGAAGAGTTATTTACAAACTGCATCTGCCCGTGGGACAATCCACAGACAGAGCACACACAGTTGCTTTTACTTTATTGTTGCATCTCAACTTTGGGAGATAGAAATTTTTTCGGCAGTACAGCAAACAGAAGAACTTGTGACAAAGGATCTTAAGGGCAACCCAAGAAATTTGGTTCCTCCAAACAAGGTTTAAGTACTAGGACTGCCAAAGTCTCCAAATCAAGTTTAGTTTAAGCCAGATGCCCACTGACAGATCTGTGTGGGGGAGGACACGTAGACAGACCCATTGGAAGTACAGGAATGGCTACTGGATAACTCCTCCTGAAGAGCCAGAACTGAGAAGGATGTTTTATCCAAAGAGTGAACTAACCTAGAATTTTTTTTTTCCAATTTTATTAATATTTTAAAAAATACATAAAAATACAACATCCAATGTCTGAATAAATATATTTAACAAGTTGCAAGATACCTTATTTTACACAAAAATTTCAGCTTTAGAAATCTTGTTAAATAACTTCATTGTTGTTATATATTTCATTTTTCGTCTTTTTGTAACAAAATAAAAACTCTGAAATTACATAGAAAAAAGACAAAATATTTTTGTCAAGGGATAAGATAGTCCACTGAAAACCTATTCACAATTCCACTGTAAACATTAATAAACATTAAAATATTTGCATAATTGTGTGCTCAAAAATCCTATAAAAAGTGGAAGACTTATTACAACTGTAGTTTTCAGTCAACTACACTTCCTTTCACAATTTATTTTGTCCCATTTACACCTTTAGAACTGGGCACATTGCTGAACACATACTTTGGCAGTTCTGTATAGCAAGTGCTTCCACGAAGAGGAACTACTCACCAAGAGTTACCTACAGCTCGGTGAAAGTGCAGCAGCTACTCAGTTCTTTCGGGTAATTAATACTCTGATGTCTGCTTGGTGCACTTGCTTTTTTAAGATCACCCTAGAACACCTGAATGCTTCATTGGACATAACTTTTCAAATTTGATAAGTGCCCTTTCTCTGCGTTAAGAAAAAAAAAAACAAACAAACAAGAAACAAAACAAAACAAAACAAAAAAAAACAAACACAATGACAAGGATGTCACGTTGTGCCTACAAACCTTCAGTTACCAATGAGCTTAAGTTCTCTGAACAGTAAATTAAACAAAAGAAGAGGGTGGGAGGGGAGAACAGGTACAGTCCAGCAGTGGAAGTGTGTACAGGATATACTTGGCAATGTCAGACCAGTTGAGTGCTTTCTGTGGCTGAATTTCAGGATTTATGTCCATGGCAGCAAGTTGCTGGCAAGGCAGAGAAATGTGTATCACCTGCATTCGACAGCGAGCACGTTCTGGGGAGGAGAGGAGGAGGATGGACTCATTCCAGTGTCTGAGGAGGCAGATGACATGGATGCTCCTGTGTGTGACACTAAACACACAAAACAACCCATCAGCATGAGATTATCAAAGTACAGCTCACAGTGATGGTTCCCTTGGCCATTATGTTGTTTAAAAAGAAGCAGCACAATCACAGAACACAGATTTTTTTTGTCAACTGCTTTCACTGCTCCATTCACAGAAACTGGATTAACCTCACCCATCTACTGAGAGAGAACTCAGGGGAGTCATTACCCTGACTGAAAACTCGGACCAAGCTTGCACTAGGAAGTCCAAACTTCTAACATGCAGTTATAAAAGAGTCAGTAAATATTTCTGTAGGGTTCAAGTTCTGAAAAGCCACAAATGTTCTTTCTAAATATGTATACAAACAGATTATAACTTTTTTTTAAAAAATATTATCATTTAGCCTCCAGTTGCATTGATTTGTCATGCAAAGCACAAAGCAAATCTCAAAGTTACCTTCTCTGTCCTTCTTTTTCAATCTTTTCCTTCTCCTGTCTATGGTTGCTACTTCTGACTTCAAGGACATGTAGTATTTTCGTATCTCCTGCAGTTTTTCTTGTAAGAAGGAGATCCTTTCAGTGCTGCTCATATTGTCCAGTTCATCTAAAAGTGGGAAGAAAAAATAGCTTTATTAAGGCCATTTTAAACAAATCTAAAGTGGATGTAAGCCACAGCATGAGGGGTAACACACTTCCATGGCTATGCCATAAAAAGCCCACACCTAATTTAGAGTCTCAACATTTGCACATTTTTCTTTCAGAACAAATTTTCTTCTAAATTCCTTCTAATTCAAGTAATTTAAAGAATTCTTACTGAGCTGGAAACTCCACTTGTACACTCTGGGTGAAGCATTCTGGTGGTGGTGCTTCTCCCTGTGTTTATCCTTCTCCCCATCTTTGATGTGAGGGGAAATCACTCTGGCAGGAGACCGAGAAATCTTCTGTGGTTTGGCTGCATTGAGGTGTTTTACAGGAGTACATTTACTGGAACTGTCCAGCACAGGAAGGTCTTCACTGTCACTACTTTGTCCTGCAATGAGAAGAATTTAATTCGGATTTAAAAAAAAAAAAACCCACCTTGACATTTTAAAAATAGTGGTTATAGTAAAAAGCAATGATTAAGGAAAAAAGGCTGCTTCTTGCTCAGAAGATCCCAGAGTGCACCCAAGGGAAAACCATACCAGATTCCACGTGTAACATCAGACACAACATGCACTGAACTTGCAAGTGTGCAGGAGAATTCAAGGGCTGACTAGGCCTAGTTAAAAAGTGAAAGTCAAATTTCTTCACAGAAATAGTAAATAAACTCATCAAAATTAGAATATTAGAGAACTGATAAACTATCTTAAATCACTTATTTTGGCTTTCTAACATAGAGCAGACACTAGAATTCCTTTCTTAAAGATTATCCCTGCATTGCTAAAGGCAGGTAGCAACTGATTGTAAAGAGTGACCAAATTGCTTTACACATCTAAAGGAACAGTTCTGAAACAAGATTAAAAGTATAAAAGTTTAATATGTAATAGAATATTCTAAGCTGATATATTCAAATATTTTAGATCCCCACACTAATTGCCAGGTTTTCCACAGGCATGTCAAATATGTCTGAATATTGTATGTCAGATAATTAATATTTTAGTTTGATATTTAAAAATATAACAGTGCTGTCACGAGGGCTAAAAACATTGACTCACTCATACAATGATCACCAAAAATTCTGTGACAGGACAAGGGGGAATGACCTCAAGCTGAAGGAGGGCAGGGTTAGGTGGGATATTGGGAAGAAATTCTTCCCTGTGAGGGTGGTGAAGCCCTGGTACAGGTTGCCCAGAAAAACTGTGGCTGCCCCATCCCTGGAAGTGTTCAAGGCCAGGCTGGATAGGGCCTGGAGCAACCTGGGATAATGGGAGGTGTCCCTGCCCATGGCAGGGGGTGGAACTGGAGGATCTTTAAAGTCCTTTCCACCCCAAAACATGGAATGTGATTCTGTGATTCTAATATTAACAGCAAAATGTTTTTCTGCACTGGAATATTTTAAGTGGTTCCTTTTCCATAAAGTTACCCAGTTTCCCAGTAAAGTTACCCAGGGGGTTGGAATGAGATGATCTTTAAGGACCCTTCCAACCCAAACCAGTCTGTGAATCTGTGGAAAATGAGCTACAGAACCATAAAAATTCACATTTCTATAAGCAAGTTAGAAAATAATCACATACTTGAAAGAAAAAAACTCCTTTGGCTGAAAAGCTGTTCTTTAGCATCAAACATTTTTCTGTACTTCATAAATGGCAATTTTTTTTTCCCCCACCAGAAACACCTATTGTAAGACTTCAAAGTTACTCTCTCCCAAAATTCATAACCAATGTAATATATAAAAATCAGCATAATGGTAAATATTTAGTAGCTGCTAACGTACACAATTAGTAATTTTTCCTAAGTAATATAAAATAGTCAAGAGATTCCCAGTAACTCTGCTACCACAGAGCTCAGAAGTTCCCTCCAGTTGTTCACCACCAATAATCTTGATGAACAAAAATGAAAAACCCTGACAGGGAAGTTCCATTCACTGCAAACAGTGGGTAACAGTGAGAACAGTGGGCTCTTATCCATGTTTACAGGCCAGGAGAACCTTTCCCCTCCTCCCCCTCCAGGAATGTACCTGTTCCATTCTTTTCATTTTTGGCTGCAGCGCTGGTTCGCTTTGGAGTTCGCTTTTGTTTCTTTGCCAGTGTTCCACTGTTGCTGTCACTGGGTCTTTTTTGACCTACATGAGAAGGAAAAAAAAATGAAAAAACCAAAAAACACAAGACAACTCAAATATTTCTGCTGCTAACAAGCTCTTTTTATAAGCAAGAAAGAGAAATTTAAAACCAGACAGGATAAGACAGTTGGGGTTGTTCAGACTGGAGAAGAGAAGGCTCCAAGGAGACCTTAGAGCTCCTTCCAGTGCCTAAAGGGGCTCCCAGAGAGCTGGAGAGGGACTTTGGACAAGGGCCTGGAGGGACAGGACAAGAGGGAATGGCTTCACACTGACAGGGTGAGATGGGATATTAGGAAGAAATTGTTGGCTGTGAGGGTGGTGAGGCTCTGGCACAGGTTGCCCGGAGAAGCTGTGGCTGCCCCATCCCTGGAAGTGTTGAAGGCCCAGTTGGATGGGGCTTGGAGCAACCTGGTCTTGTGGGAGGTGTCCCTGCCCATGGCAGGGGAGTGGAACTGGATGGTCTTTAAGGTCCCTTCCAACCCAAACCATTCTGTGATTCTATAACCAGAAGATAAAAACAACCAACAACTTTTAGCAAAGTGACACCGGACTTAAGCCAACTCTGGAAACGATTACAGCAGGGAGTGACTTTTCCCAGGAATGCTCACCTTTCTCTCCCATCTCTCTCTCTTGCACAGCAATACTACAATTGCTTGATGTGGTGCTGGCTTCAAACCCGTTGACAGACTCGCTCTCGCAGAGCCCCTCCTGGGACTCCTCAGCCACACTGTCCACCTCGATGGTCACGTCGCTCTCGCTCTTGACGCTCCGCGACTCGTCCTGGCTGAGGGCCAGGGGAGAGGCCACCGGGAATCCCGAGGGGACCGCGGGGGGTAAGGCAGAGGGGTGGGAGTTCGGAGCACTGGGGTCTGGCTTTTCTGCTGTTGTGTCTTCACTGCCGCTCTTCTCCTTCTCGTCCAAGTCATCCAAGTCCACCTCATGGCACAGCAAAGTCTCGGGACCGATCTGGGGCATCGTGTCGTCCTCGTCCTTTAAGGGAACGTTCTCGGTGGCTTCAGCGGGACGCTGGAAGTTGTCACTCCTCAGTTCCTGACTGCGCGGAGCCGATTCCGCCACCAGGGATGGCATCTCCTCATGTCCAGTTCTGAGGGACTCCTCAGCATTCATCCCTCTACATTCCTCTGCTCCAGTACATTCATTGGTCCTCTCTTCAGATACGATATTTGGCACTTCCATCTCACTCTCTCGCCGATTTCTCTTCTCGGGTGACGCCTGTTCCAGAGTCTTCCTTTTCAAAAGCTTCTTATCTTTTGTAGAAGGTTCTGTCTCGCTTTCAGTAGTGCTGGAACTTTCTTTACAGTCCAAGGAAGACCCATCTAACCTTTCAGGTTCTGTAAGAGATTCATTTGCTGCCTCTTCTTGGCCTCCTGGAGCAATCTTTGCATTCTCTAGAGAGGGATCTTTTGTCTTGCTCCTTCTCCCTTTTCCCTTGGGTGATTTTTCAGCCTCTCTTTTGATTTCTTCGATTTGATCCGTTTTATTTCCAAAAATCTGAACTATTTGTTCACTTTCCTCAACTTCCAGTTTCAGTGTTTCTAGTGGCTGCACTTGAGTCCTGTCATTTTCTTTCAATGCATGAGGGATCTTTGGGTTTTCTTCATCAAGCTTCTCATCACGGAGTTTTTCGCCTTTTTCCAGTTCTGAAGTTTCTGGAGAAAATTCTTCATTCAAATTCTTTTCAGATGACTCATCTGCTTCACTGTCAGATGTGCCAGAGTCTAAAGAAATTTCAAAAAGAAGCAAACAGCACCCTAAATAATTAATTACAACACAATTTCTCATTTGAACCACACAAAACCCCCTCTCTTTTCAGTAATCTAGGGAGTTACATCAGCTTAAAAAATCCTGTATTATTCAACACACTTGGTACAGTTCTTATTTTTACCTAAAATTTCTATGAAACTGCAACAGTAGTGATACTGTCAGAGTTCAAGGAGCATCTGGATGATGATTTTAGTCATATGATTTAGTTCATGTCTATAATTCTCCTGCTACTGTTTCCCAGATAAGCCAATATAAATGAATTACAGTTTATAGTAGCAAAAATAGTTTTTCAGATTCCCACAACCTGTGGATGTTGCCTCCCCCACCTGAGATTACAAAACCAAAAATCAGTACTACTCCCCTCCATGCAGCCCCAAACAGAAAAAATAAAAACCAAAATCAAAAATAAAATCCTTCTAATAATATGGACATTTCACTGCTAAACTTATGTGCAAGTGGTGCACCACACACAGAGCAAGCATTGCTACATTACCAGAAGATTATTCAGGGACCTGCACTAACAGTGATTTCACTTGAGTTCTTGCTCAGAGGGGCTTAGAAATATCAAAAATGTTGCTGCCATTTGTGTATAATTAACAACTCTGCTGGATGATGTAGCACTGAGGTTGAGGACTTAACTACCACAACACAGACTATCATTATAGCACTGGATTTGGCCCGTTCCATATCAGGAGTGAAAGGCTCTGGCTGAAGAACATGGAATGATTTGTACAGTCATTTCTGTGCCACAGCTCTCCTGTGAGCAAACCGTGCCCCTCAGCAGCATCAGCTCAGCTACTTCCTTAATAAAGTTCACAAGGAGAAAGAAAAAAAAAACAACAACAACAAAAAAAACCAACCAAAAAAAAAAGGTTAAAAAAAAATAAAAAAATCAAACTTCTTTTGAGAATGGTACTGAAAAAACCTCCAAAGTATACACAGGACTGAGATCACTCACCGTTTGATCCTCTATCAGAATCAAACATTCCTGAGCTACGTCTCGTCTGCCTGCGAGGTGTTGCTAAAATTAAAATCGAAAGGATTAATTTTTATGGAGTCAAGTCTGCACCAAAAATCTGCTTTCTCACAGTGCTGCTGCACTGCCTGGTTAAGCAGGACTGGAATGCTCTGACAGGGCAGTGCCAGCACCGCTCACAGGCACCTCCAGGCCAGAACACGAGTGCACAGATGTACCTTCGGTTCCATTTGGGAATGGTGGGGGATTGGACAAGTTGTTCCGTGCACCTCTGGCTCCGGATTTACCTTCACTGTTGGCTGTTTTGGGTAAGCTGCAAGACGTGTTGGATGGGAGAGTAGATTTCAGAGGGGGCCGCCCACGCTTGGACTTTTGTTTCTCCTCGTCCTTCTTCTCGTCCTTTTCACCGTCTTCTTTGCTCTGAGGGGAAAACAAGGAATTTTTATTCGAGTTTCACTGTTGATCACCAGAACCTTTCTCCTTCTCCTCTATTAAAAATCTAAACTGTGGACTGAATTTTTTTTTTTTTAAATAGAGGGGAAACCAGTGAATTTTTGTTAATGTTTTTTCACTGCTGACCATCAAAACTTTCCTCCTTCTGCTCTATTAAAAAACTAGATCATGGACTGAATAATCTTTTTCGGTTTTTTTTTTAAATAACCTTTTTTTTTTCACCCAGTCATTAAATATTGTACTGCAAAAAACTTATTGAGATAATTACTTTTGTTTTTTTCTTCTGTTTTCTCTTTGGTCCTCCTTTGTCCACAGGCCAGATAATTCGATCAGCTTTCACCCACTCATCGTATCTAAAAGGGAATAACAACATGCTGTTATCACTGATGTCACAGAAAAACTCTGACAGAATATGAGCATTAAAAGGCTAAATTACGGAAAATATTTATTATTGAGAGGCAGGGAAAATTCAAGGCCAGGTTGGGTGGGGTTTGGAGCAAACTGGGCTAGTGGAAGGTGTGTCCATGGCAGGAGGGTGGAAGTGGCTGCAGTTTAAGGTCCCTTCCAACCCAAACCCTTCCATGATAGCAGAGCATGGATTTACAAACACGTGCAGGATCTGGCATTAGAAAGATGAATTAGATTTCCAGCCCCTAAAAAATAAATAAATGATGGGATGGGGGAATGAAGGTAGAAACTTCCCTGTCTCTTGCAGCACTGGAACTCAGGGGACTGAGTCAGCTCTGAAGTGTGGCAGTTATTTCACATATTTGGGACACCTTAAGTTATATACCAAAAGTGCTGTATTTTTAAAAAGTATCAATTTTGTGGTATTTTTGTCTACATAAGCACAATGCTCTTAATATCAACAGCAAAATAATCCATTTCTACAGCAGTGTTGCATATAGAGATTGGCTGCCAGAAGCATTTGATATATTTTTTTTCTGCAGTTCTTTGCTGCTTCGCCCTCTCCTCCTCTCTGTACTCTTTGCAACCACAGTTAACTTTCAGTACAAGAATATATTTTGTTGCCAAAATTCCAGTGCTTCATGCACTTAATTGTAAATGCTTTCACCATTATCAATGACCCCCTTAAATAAAAAAATCTGACAGTGCTGACACAATAAAATTCAGGGATACCCCTGCAAGGAGTGAGGATTACTAAGGTGGGTGGAAACTTGGAAACACAGAAGTATATTCTGATATTTTAGTGCAAAACACTAAATTTTAGAACAAAATCCCTAACACTGAAAAGTGCAATAGAGTCAGAGCCTGTATTGTTGATAATTCAATTTGGAGCCATGTCACTGATCATCTTTACCCTTAATTTTATTAAAAACAAACATTTCTTTTGAAAATAAGCCTTTCGACAAAGAAATGAAAGGCAATTTGTTCTCCTCACCTTACATTCCAACCATAGTAGTGAACTAAATATAAAACTTCTCCATCATCAATTTCTGTGCTTTTAATACTGGCTTCATAAATTTTTTGAGTCTTTCCACGTCCATATTTTACTTTCACTTTGGTTCCAGTCAGGCAGGGTTCTGTGTCCTCCTCATCCTCTTCACCTTCTGATTCTCCTTTGTTCTCAAGTTCCTCCCTGCAGTAAAATGTATTTAAAATGCCCACTAATTAGTGACAATGATGTTTTAACATTTAATGAGTGTAGCCAAGCTACTACAAAGAAAAAGGCTGCAAGTAAAATTCTTTTCCTTTTCTGCACCCTGCACTGCCTCTGAAGCTGGCCTGGACTGAGGGTGAGAACCAGAAATATCCAGAAAATGGTAATTTAAATTCAATTTATTAGGTGTACAACAACCTCAAGGCCTAAAGATTATTTTTTAAATTAACATTTTGATAATACAGAGAGGAATAAGTTAGCTCAGTGTTTGGCTCCTCAGTAAGACATGAAGAATGAGCTTCAGTTTTTAAAGTAGGCTTGATTTTGACAGAGTTTGCTTAACTGTAGAAGTTACAGTTACACTTTACAAACTGTGCATAAGCTTAGACTGCCATCACAGTGATCCTCTCATAGATACAAACACCACTCCATTGGAAAAGAGTTGTTTGCAAGGGTGTTTAGTCAAGATTAGAAGTGACTGCACAGTTCTTATTACACCTACAGCTAATATTTATGTATTACACTTCAACATATTTGCAAGAATTAAAATTAACCTATTTTTACCTATAATTCTCTCCCTATTTTAGGGCGAATTTATGATAAAGTAGAAATTAAACTACAAAAAAGTCACCAAGAAAGAAAATACTCAAAAAAACTACGGGTTTGTTTTTAATGAAATGTTTTTGCTGGCCTTCAGCACTATAGTGTTGTGGCATATAAGAGGATGAGTTTCTGATTAAGAGAAGTAACATCCACACTGCTTAAAGAAAACTCCTTGATGGCTTGGTCACCTGACATACAATAAAAACAAGGAGCCTGGATCTTCAGGAGCTATCAGGAAACGCCTAAACAAAAGCAGAGGAGAAGAGGGATTTGCCCTTTGTATTTTGACTGCCCAGAGAAGTGTTCCCAAAGTGCTCCCCACCCACACAGCACCTGGCACAGTCACAGCCGTGGTGTCTGGAGGTACCAGTGTGATAAAACACCAGCACAACCTTGGCAAATAAAATGACAGGGAAAAACAGTCTGGCATCTACCAGAAAAGCTGCTTCCATGAAGGACAGCTGGCTCTGTTTTATTGGAAATAAAACGTGCCCTTCCCTGCCCGGCTGAGTGAATTAGGTCCCCAATTCCCACACATTAGGAAGGTCTCCAGCTCTGTGTATCCTCCTGCTTGGAGCACAGCTCCACCATGGCACAAACAAACCCAGAGGAAGGTGATACAAGCCAGTGGTTACCTCTCTCTCTGCCTCTCTTCCTCTTCATCCGACTCTTTGTCAGAGTCCTCCTGTTTTTTGATCTTTTTCTCTTTTTGCTTTGGTGTACTTTTCCTCCCTAGTGGAGTTTCGTTTTCTTTCTTTTCTGCATTCTCAGGTGTTTCCTCTGTATCTTTGTTTTCTTTGTTACTCTCTTTTAGTTTGTCTGGTGTTTTATCCTCTTCACCATCTTTTTTAGCAGGGGTTGCATCACGGGCAAGTCTCCTTCGTCCCTAAAACAGAAATATCAGTTTAATGACTCCTGGCAATTGTTTTCTCTATAACCTCTCCAAATCTCAGCAGAAAAAGTGAGATTTACAACAGAAGAAAGGCTGGAGATAACACAAAAAAAGGCAAAATGTTCTAAAATATTAAGATTAAAGATTTTGTTAATCTCTTCATTTGGAATGAAGAGGACGAGCTTCTGAATAATTGCTGGAGGATTTCAGGACATTTGGTTGGACCTGTAAGGTTTGTTGCTCTGACAGAAAGGGCCAAAATGTCTGATGCAACTGATTTTTGGGGATCTAGTACAGGTTTATCATTTTGTTTATTAAAAGACTCTTGATAGGATCATTGCTTTTCAATCAGAACATTTAAAATACATTCTGAATGCAAGATTAATTATCTGAAGGGCATCCAAAGATGACAGTAAGGAAGGCACTATAATAATTACAATTCACAGCAGCATAACAGCAAATACTTTGGAAAAATAGTAATTAATGAATAGCTGGTGACTGGATTAAAAAATAATAAAATATATAACCAAATATTTAATAATTGCTAAATTAAAAGACAGCCAATGATAAAAAAGATCAAAATATTTTACCATTTCTTTATTATCATCTTACCAGTTTGCTCAAAAAAATCCTCGAAAATAAATGAACACACTAAAAACAAAGCTAACGCCATGTCAGGAAGTTCACTGGGGCTGATACAGCCTGGAAAAACCACCTGCAGTCAGGCAGAGATCTCAACTTGTGTTCACACTGTGTCTTTTCATGCATTAATTTAAAAGGCCAATATTTGCTTGAAAAGCTGGTTTTCAGGAGGTACTTTCCCAGAATTACATTTTAGTTGAACAGAACCCTTACAACTTGAACAATTAAAAAGGAATAATTCCTTGTCCTTCAGCAGTCATGCTCTAAGGAACACAAAAGAAAAATGTCTTTTAAACAGAATTAACATGAGTTCTACAGAGTCATATTCCAACAGCTCCAAAGTACTGTTTGCACTCTCCCTGGTGTTCAGTATCCTCATATCTATGTAGCCACTAATATAACCCTCACCTCTGGAGCATTTAAGGACAAATGAAGACTGAACTTAAGTGTTTCTCCCTCTGCTTTTGACTGTATATTGTAAAATTGGAGTGTTTCTTTTATTAGAAGAAGTGACACTGTGATTAAAAACCAAGTCAGATAAATGGGTCTTCCTTTGATTCTTAAAGCCACAGCAGGCCTTTGGTATTCCTGCTTCTTGCCAGAGAGCTCCAGGTTCCATGTGCCTGTGGAAATCCTCACCTACAACCAAGACTGTCCTGCTGGGTTTCCCCGTTCTGATGATCCACAGCTCTCGGGAGCTCCCGACCCATCCCTGAATCAAAACACATCCGACACCCAACACAGCCTGAGAAACCCCAGGGATGGGGTGGAACAGGAAGAAATCATCAAACCCAGCTCCATTTCCAGGTAGAACATAACTGACAGTTAACACTCACAGAACCTACCCTTGTACCAGAACACCAATTCCCAAGTGCAATCGATCCCCAGGGAAAACCCACCATGGAAACTGTTCACCCTACAAAGGGGTTTTGTTAAGGACCAAACAGGAATCAGTGCAAACCACTCACCCTGGGGGATCTTAGCTCTACCTCTTCTTTTTCACTTTCACTGCTGGAATAATTTTCTTCTGCTTCTTTTTTAACTTCTGTTGGGGGCATTTTTTGTTCCTCTTTCACGCTTTCCTCCATTGGTTCCACGTGTTTCTGTGTGTCTTCTACCACTTTTGGCTCATTGTGGTGGATGGTCCTGAACTGAATGTTTGCAGAGCGACAGTACTCCTCAAAACCATACAGATACCTGCAGACAAATCAGGTTCCATTTATATTTCAGGGTTTATTTTCTATTTATTCAAGTGCATAAAACCTATTTTCCTGCTCACTAACTTCAGGAAAGAAAAAAAATAATAATGGCAAGCAAAGAAATCCAAATAAACAAAATTAAAAAGCCAGAGAAGATTTTGAAATGAAACAATTTTGCACACTAGTCAAGTGGTGAGAAAGAACACACACAGGTGCTTCCCACATATTTAACTTCATTCCCATCCAGTTAAGAATTCCTGACAGTAAAGCCATGCACGAGCTTGTTCATATAACTGCCTGTGCACACTCTAATCCAGTTACAGGTGAGAGAGAGATTAATTAGCTTATTCCTCAATGAATAAATAAGCAAGTTACAACACACTATCATGTGCCTAAATGACATTATGGTTATTTCCACTGTAACAGCAACCCAGTACACAGTTACCAATTATTCTTTTTATGATAAACACTCTTCTTTGTAAAATACAGACCTTAAACATGTGCCCAGTTCAAATCCCACTGAAGATGTCTGAATATTTTCATCTTCATCAACATTAACATGAGTTGAGTCATTAGTCATCCCTATTTCCAAATTTCCTTAGGTTCGAGGCAAGAGAACCCCATTCTCTCCTTTTACTCAAAAAGCCCAATTGTTTCTTGTCAAACTTCCAGGAGGATAAATAATGAAAATAATTTTCATTTAGAAAATCAGCTTGAAAAATGTCATTCCTAGAAGGTTTCCATTTCAAAAGTTAAAACACAACTGAAAACCAAAGGTCAGAAGAAAAAGATTTATGTATTTGTTCATTACAAGTAATGATTTTACTATTTACTGCCACATGCACACAGTTATGCCCTAAAGCCATTGTTCTACAAATTCTGCAAAGATTATATTTAAGTACCCAATCTGAAACATGTCCTTTTTCAATCAGCATTCTTCAGGAAGTTAAAGAAACTGGTATAAAATTCTCCTCGCTGCACAAAGCACCTCCAGAATGATGACAGTACCTTCTTGGTAATCACCACAACCTGCAAAGCTGAATTTGCCAAAGCTTACTCTATAAATTTCTTTGTTGTATTCTGAAATAGCCCCTCACAAGCTGAAAGGGAATGTTTCTTGATAGAAAATGAGCAGACTTCTCACGTACTGGAGCAAGAGGAACTCAGGCAGCCCTGAGCACTCCCTCCCTTCCTCCACCATTTCAATCCTCAGCACTGTTCCTTAAGTGAAGGATGGCAACTGCTGTTTCACTGAACTATCAAAAATTGCTTGAACGTTGTGCATGCTACTAAAAATATGGAAAAATGTTTTCACCATTACACAATATGAGAACTTACTTTCTATAAGCAGTTTTTACATTGTAGGAAGCAGCCGAGTTCAAAATAGGAATGCCAAGGTCCATATAAATTTGCTTCCATACAGCACCACTCTCAATCTTTGGGGGGGGAAAAAGAAAGAGAAAAGGAAATTTTCAGGTTTTTTTAATCAAGAACATTAAGGAATTATGTCTAACACAGCCAGAGGCCACAGCCTTTTAGAATCATAGAACAGTTTGGGCTGGAAGGGACCTTAAAGAACACTCACAATTCCAACCCCCCTGCCATGGGTAGGGACACCTTCCACTACACCAGGTTGCTCAGAGCTACATCCCACCTGGACTGGAACACTTCCAGGAATGGGGCAGCCACAGCTTCCCTGGGCAACCATTTATGAACATGAATGGACATATTTAGTTCAGGAAACATCCAACACTTACATTGTCACACCCACCCTGCTGATAAACCAGTCTAAAAAGTTTGAAGAGGTTAAGGTCCTTGTAGCCCAGAACTGGTGGTTTATTGATAGGAGTACCTGGATAAAACAAATCAGAAAGAAGAGGTTATCCTAAAGAACAGCAAATTGCCTCTTTCAATGCTTTAGCACAAATTTGATGACAAATATCTCTCTGCATTTTAATTTAATAGTTTAAGGTATGTCACAAGTCAGGAGTTTCCAATCACCAATTAAAGCTTCACCCTCTCGAGTGATCACTCAGCTCTGGGTGGTTTATTAGCCACCCAAATTTATTAATAATCCCTATCCAACTGGCTGCATCCCACTGCTGCTCTCCTGAGTGTGGAGGACACAGCCAGAGCTGCAGGAAGCTCCACAGAACACCTGAGGAATGCTGGAATACAGCAATGTGTGAAGAGATTAACTCAAAACACTGTGGGCTGAAAGGAATGAGGAAGAAGCAGAAATGTTGGATCAGAAAGAGTCATACAGGCAAATTGTCAGAATGGGAAAAAGCACAGAGCCCTGACTGGATGTGAATATTTGGGACAGTTCCAGGGAAAAGAAAGAACTCAAATCAGATGAGTGGCAATGACATCAAGAACAATAATTATTTATAAAAGCAGAAACCAAAAGTGACTTGGGGCAAGTGGCTGCATCCGTAGACAATAATCCTCCCAGCAAGGAAGAATATCAAACCTCTCCCCTGCTGCTTCTTATCATCCTTCATCTTCATGCAATTATATTTGGAATCATTAAAATAATTTTACAGGACTTTGGGAATACTGTCATGATTACATGAATCAAACCACTCAGACTGAGAGACCAGAATGTAGAACAAATGTGGTGGGAACAGAAATCTTGCTGTAAGGACAGAGGGGAAAAAAAAAACCAACAAAACAGAAAGGGGCAAAGGCCCAGTCCTGAAAAAGCCCTTCCTGCACATTGCTCAATCCACATATGACTTACAGAGTATTTCCTGGACTGAGTCTCCAAAAATGCTTTCTTCTTTTGCCTTCACAAGGCCCTGACATGGTCCCTACTTGGTTTGTAGTCTAAGAGTTTAGGAAAGGGACTGAGGAAGGAGGAAAGCAGAAAAAGGGAAAGAATCAGACTACCTGAGAAGAAAATTGGGGATCAGCCCAGCAGCAGAGGGAGGTTTTTTCCCAGACCAATTTAGATTTTTATTCCCCTAAGGCAGGTTATTCTCCAGAAACACTGGTTATACACAGGAGGCCTCAAAACTGTACTGGATGAGCTCCAGAACTCTTTGCTATAACACAAAATCAATTACTAAACCCGTGATAAGAACTGGAAATACTGAACAGACTTGAAACTGTTCTTTTATGATTCTGTGGTCTAGAACACACCTCATTAGAAGGGATGCAGACCCTCTTTTACAAAGGCAACTTGATTTCCCCATAAATTTTAAAACAACAAAAAAAAAAGGCGGGGGGGAAAATTAGCACTTCATGTTTTACTCTCAGCTCTGGTTATTTCAAACTCAAATACCTCAACGTTTGCTGTAGTATGCTGCTATGGAAATATCACATTCAGGTCACTTTTGCCAAGGAAAAATGAAGGAAAAATAGTAAAATGGCAGTAAATGCATTTGTAATTTACCTCCACCAAGGCTACTGCAGGATAAACACACACAGTATTTGAACTGAAATGGTGACTTCCTGAGTAAAATTAATAAAATGAAAACAGTCTAAACCACAAAACTTTTCAGGCTTGAATATACTTTAGCATAAAAGGAGGGAGGCATGAGAGGAGCTAAGGAACAGAAAAACCTTCCATTTTAGTGTCAGTCTCATCACAACTGCAAATGCAAATGTCTTATGCAACAGCAGCTCTCCCAAGTCAGCAGGTACATCCTGCTCTCTATCCAGAGCACAGGCACTGCTGAGATCCATCATATGCCAAGACTTCAACTATTCTAATTTACTAAATCTCCCTTAATTCTGCAAAGACAGACATTTAAGATCACATTGTTTTCTTGTTCTAGCTACAGAATAAAGCAGAGTCGTTCCAGTTGCCTGTTCAGGTATCACTGCAACATCTCTGCATGATCAGGGCAGCTCTGCAGGGAGACCTGACCATGGCACATCTCCCACTCTCTCCTGGTTGGATTTCACCAGCCATGAAGAGGCTCCTCAGGTTCCAGCCTGAGATTACCAGCAGCAGAACTCCCAGCCAGGCTGTCAGGAAGCAACCAAGAGCTTATTTAACAGGGAGTGCTGACATAAAAAAGGCTTTGTGAAAGCAAAACAAAATCAAAACACCTCAGGGAGGATTTGAGTTTCCTTTGAGTGCTGTGCCATTAAAAAAGCGGACTAGAGATAAGAAAAGAGGGAAAATTCAGTGTTACCTCTGTCTTCCATAAACTTGTAAAGCTGTTGGAGGAAGTTGTCCCTCTCTTCAGGATCGAGCTCTTCCTCAGGCTGTGAAAACAAGCGCAGTCAGAAATGAAAACAGCAAACATGCAAAGTAACCATCTATTTGTGCAAAAGCCTAAGAGCAAGAACTAAACCCAAACCACTTTCCATCTGGCTCTGCACCCATGGAATGGTGAAACAGGCAGAAAACAAAATTTACTGAGCAGACTGAAGCGGCACCTCAGGAGGAGAAAAAGGAAATGCAGGTCAGGGAAGGCATCGGTCCCTGACAGAAGGAATGTGTGAGCCTCACAATGAAAACACCAACACACTTCACATACTTCTCTCACGCAGAAGAGGTCTGTTATTTACAAGACTGAAACAATTCACAGGAACTCAAGGGGTTTCTGGGTTGGGTTCTTTGCTTGTTTGGGGCTTTTTTGGTTAACTCATCTTTCTAGCCCAATTTTAGCCCAGGTTGCAGAACAATCCTTTCTCCAGTCATTCCTGGCTTTGATGCTCCAGACAGTATTTGGTTTGTAATTAAGCTCCAGTGCTTGATTTCAGCTTATATTTGGAAACACTTTTAGAGTCACTTCTATAATTTATTATTATAAATCCCTTAGTTTTACATTTACAACTTAAAGCCTCAAAGAGATAAACACTTACAAGCTTGATGGGAACCCATAAATGAAATAAAGCTTTTCTTTTATTCAGGTGAAAATCATTAAAATAAAGTCAATTTATTGGTGGGTGGGAGGGGCGGGGAGGGGAAATAACATCTACGTATCTTCACGTAATTTTGAGCTTCTAGCAGAGACCAGAAAAAAAAGTAATAAACCCTTTTCCCTGCAATGCTTTCTGGATGGCACTTTCTTCCTGCCAGCCTGGCAGTTTGCACAAGCAGGACTGCAGCTGCCTCAGAGGAAAGACGCACAGTACGTGTCAAAAAATCTCATCATTCCATTATTAAAAATAACAGGCAAGTGACAAGCAGTTCCAGAAGGAAACCAGAAGAGCAATTTACATTTCAGTTGTCTCTGCATTCTCTGAACTTTAAGCTTCAAGGCAGGAAAATAGGCAGGGAAATGGGAATGTATGTGCTGCTGGCTTGCTAAGCAGAAAGCAATCTGCCCAGCATCAGAATGAATCCAGCCCTGCCTGTTTCACTGAATCCCTTCTAAGCCCAACAGGGCTCACCTACAATCAGGCAGAGGCAGTATCTGTGTCTTACTTTCCCATTTTTATTTGGGAAATAACTGGAGGAAATTCAATGTGTAATCACAACATTGTACAGCATCAGTTACCACTTGCCCGTGGCACATTACAGGGATTATATAAGGAAAAGCAGTTATCTATAGAATTAGTATGTTCTTCCAGGTTATCAAGTGAAGTATTGCTATAGAAACCACAGCTCTTTTCTCTCCATCTAAACTGCAAACCCACTCCAAGATCGAGAAATTTCTACCATCTCCTGTGATGTTTACTGGTTAAAGGCAATATGGCTCAAACTGTGAAAACTAAATACATGCAAATAGCAGTAAATCTTCAGAAATACTTCTGAACAGTTGAATTAAAGCCATCTCTTTCATGTGGGCACAGTTCCAAACCAGAACTCCAGGTCAGAGCAGCAGAAATGCAGGTTAGAAATAGCACCCTTGCAGTCAGAATTTAACCATTTCACTGAGATGAAGGATTTTCACCTGAAGAAAAGCAAAAGGGAAAGATCAAAAGCTTTCCCATAGGGTGGGGACATAAAACCTGGCTGTAATATTCACCCACCTGTGTAAGACCCCCCAAATCCTGTTTCTCCCTGTTGTTGGTGTGTGAGCCCCTTGGCAGAGGAAGCCTAAACCGTGCTGGTATCAACACCAGAACAGACACCAAATCCTCCTGAGAAGCCACTTGAATAAGACCTGAATAACTATCACCACCATCAGCTATTTTTTTGCTGCTGGCCAAAATAAGAAAGACCGACCCCTCATGGATATGCTTATTGCAATCCATTTGGATATCTGGATTTTTATAAGAGGTCCTTTTTTTATCAGGGTTATCTGTTTGCAACTGGGCATAATGAATTCCCAGAAGTGTCTACTGTTCTGAGTTATTGAAATACATCAACCATCAGCAACCTCAAATCTGCACCCCAAGTCAAGGAAACACCTGAGAAATGTTGGTGCCACATCCTGTGATCCCCATCAGTGAGGGACTGGAGAGCTAAAATTCCCAGCACAGATTCCCAGCAGGAACCAGGGTGACTCTGCTACCCTCCAAAACTCACTGTTCCTACCCAGACATTTATGCCCATTTTAGACTGGCCATAAGTAAGTTCACAGTGACAATTGTTCAAAATCAGTTTTTTTAAGAGAGTTCTGTCGCTCCATTTCATTTTTTTCCCATACAGATGTTGCAAAAAAAGGGGAGACTGGAGCCAAAGGTAAGTCCAAGTGAGATGCAAAACAACATGAAAATTTTAAGTGGCAGGAGCTCAAAACCAAGACCTTTCTGCTGTTCATCCAATACCCACAACTAAATGCAACACGAGAAAATTTTTTTAGTTACACGATGAGAGGCTGAATTTCAATTAAATAAAAACAAAAATATCCAAGGTGCCTTTTTTCTAATTAGAAGATTGAAATTTTATGGCTTTGAGATGTTTCCCTCCTTTCTGATTAGCAGGTCACATCAGCTAGAGAATTCTGGAAGCAGGAAAACAAGAAAATCAACCATGATCACACATTATCTCTGTAAAAGGGCATACTCCTTTCCCAACTCCATTTCTTACTGCCTTCCAAGCAACACTAACAGTGTTCACGTATTTTCTAAAATTATTTTGAGAGTAACAACCAGCAAATAACACAGCATAAACCACACAGAAACATGGAGAAAACTTGTAACTGGCTTTGCTTCATTTCGTTTCCAGCCACTTAATTCACCCTGAGCTTTTCCTCCGTCCTTGACATGATTTTAACCAAGAATGTGGCTCTGTTACCCTGACTCATCATTTACTCTCCAGAAGGATGTTAAACCTTCTGTGGGTGCCAACCTTTAGAGCTGAGTGGGAGCACAAAGGATGAAAGAGTTTCTTCTACAAAAGGAAGACTAAATCTCTACCTACGAGCACATTCACCATAAACTCAGTCAATACGAGGTGAGGCTACCAGGGACTGATCTTCCTTTTATGTTACAAATAGACTGACAAGACCATAAACTCCTCTGTGGAATAAATGGAAGTTAAGAGGAAGAACAGTGCATACAGGATTTGGGAGTTCAGAGCAGTATATGATCAAGACAATCTGCCAGAATTAATGTAATTTTTGTTGTTTCACAGTACTTCAATGCGTTTTCGTCGCTGGCACATTTGCTTTCTGATGCCAAGTTTGAACACCAATTAAGGAAATGAAAAGAATTAAACTGATTGCAACAAGTTAACAGCTTTACACCATGTGGAGATGAGAGTGGTCTTAAAATGTTAATTTCTACCAACAAGAAGTAGGAATTCAACCATCCTCAGCAATGACTCACTCAGAGCTGTGCCTCAGCCTTCAGCTCCCCTGCTCCTCTTTGAGGGACATTCTGAGAATGCCTGTGAGCAAAGGGCTGTGAGCAAGAACGTCTCTGAGGAACATTTGGCCATGGGATGATGCAGGCTGTGCTTCCCAGCAGCCAGAACTCCTCCAAAGGCATGGATGTGTCAGAGGGAGGATTAACTAATCAATGTTCAGCTATTTTTAAAGGCTATCCTGTGCATTACACGTCACAGCTGCTTTGGGGGTTTTATGTATGTAAATCATAGAATCACAGATTGGTTTGGCTTGGAGAGGACCTTAAAGACCATCTTGTACCACTCCCCTGCCACAGGCAGGGACACCTTCCAGGGACACCAGGTTGCTCCAAGCCCTTGAACCCTTCCAGGGATGAGGCAGCCACAACTTCTCTGGGCAACCTGTGCCAGGGCCTCACCACCCTCACAGCCAAGAATTTCTTCCTAATATCTAATAAACCACTTCTTTCCTGACACCATGCTTCATTAACTTGGAAATTACTGTTTTCCTGTATTTAACTTTTAGGAGTCAGCTTTTTAATGTTATTTTAAAATATAAACAGGTTGCAACAGACATGGATGATCTGGGTATCATTTTATGTGATCTCCCACAGTCACTTAGAGAAAAGCCTACATGGGAAACAACAACTATTTTGAAGCAAAATGTAAGTATTTTAATTGTTGACTACTGATTATTTGTAGGAATCTTGAGCCTCCTAAAATACATTATGGATTTCTGATCCCTCCTTTATGAGCTCAGTGCTAATAAAATATATAGTAATGACTTATCATGAGAACTGAAATCCTTGCAGAAAAGGAATATTGGAAAATGCCTCTGGCACCTCCCCTTTTCAACAATGTAAAGGAACTGTGACTGATGTTTCTTGATGCTGTTGTGATGCAAGAACCCCAAAAACATGAGATGAATGCACCCTATTAAACGTGCCACCCACACATCCTCCAGGTGACCATCAAAACTAAGCCTTAAAGGAAATCCCCCAAAGCAAATGCCTGGAGGTGCAATAACTCTTCCCTCAAAGAGCTGTGGGGGCCAGCTTGCTGGAGGATTTCTCTGAACAAATTCCTCACCTTTCCTTCTATCTTAAATGAATATAACTATTAAGAACTCACACTGAAAAGGTATTTCAAATAAGTGCATGTTAAAATCTTCATTCTGCTGGAATCAGAGTGGCCCACAGGGAGACCGAGAGCCAAAAGCAAATGTTGCCTACACGTTCCTCTGTAAAATGGGGACTATTTGACTATTTGAACTTGAGAAACAAACAGGATGGTTGCAATGGATTCTACAGCTTCTCCTCCCAGCACATTTACCTGTCTGGAATCCTTTGCTTCACTGCTCTACATTTAGATTATTCGTTCTTCTTCCCCAATAAAACAACTTAAATACAAACAAATACAGTAGTAGATA
>NW_016690376.1:725352-747908 GCF_001604755.1 Lepidothrix coronata
CATTCCCATTGTCCTGTCACTCAAAGTCCTTGTCCAAGATCCCTCTCCAGCTCTCTTGGAGCCCTTTAGGCACTGGAAGGTGCTCTAGGGTCTAACTGGAGCTTTCTCCTCTCCAGGCTGAGCAGCCCCAGCTTTCCCAGCCTGACTCCTGAGCCGAGGGGCTCCAGCCCTCACAGCAAATTCGTGGCCTTATCTGGACTGACTTCCAACGGATCCACATCTTTCCTGTGCTGAGGACCCCAGAGTAGGACACAGAGCTCTGGGTTTGGGCATCACCAGAGCAGCGTAAAGGGGAGAATCCCCTCCCTCGACCTGCTGCCCTCTCCCCTTGTGATGCAGCCCAGCACATGGTTGGCTGCCTGGGCTGCCAGCACACATTGCCAGGTCCAGCTTTTCACCCATGAGAACCCCCCTGCCCTCCTCCACACAGAGCTGCTCTCAGTGACTTCTCCCAGTCTGTTCTCAGGTCCAGGACTGGCCCACATGAGTTCAGAGATCACCCCAACATGTTAAACACACAGTCCTTTCACACCATAGCCCGGGATTCTCTGATCCCCAACCAAACACTTCCACAGTTCAGTCCTGCGCTGCTCTGAAGCATCTCAGGCACCAAAGAGCTTCAGCAGGCCCTGTGCATCAGCTCATACTTTCAGTCAACCTACTGCTTTTGCTTCAGTAGTTTGTCTTTCTTTTTTAAAAATCAATCTACTCTTTTCAGAAACAAGTTACTTTTTATATAACCTACATATAAAGAAATATACAAAGAAAAGAAAAATAAAAAATTACTTGTATTTAAGGTTGTATTACTACCACTAGGCTCAGCATAAATTTTTTGGGTTTGCCTTTCCTTTTGATCCAGAATCTTTCACTCTTCTCTGCCATGAATTCTTAAATTCTGAGATTTGTCTGCGATTTCTGCACTGGATAACTGGAGAAACCTGCCACTGCTCACAAATCCCAGTAAATGCAACTGTGACAGGGAAAATGAACAGGACTGAAAAGACATTGAAGTCTGACAATAAAGCGTTGGAAAGTGTGGGGTTTTCAGACAGGCATGTTACTAAATTATCTCTGAAGAATGACTGAAATTGCCCAGACTCACCGGTACTTCTTCAGTTTTCTCTTCTCTTTTTTCTTCCTCTTCATCAGTTTCTGCAGCAGCTCCATCTTCCTCATCACTGCTGGAGGACTCCAGGATTTCACTGATGTCCATTTTCCAGTTCCTAGGAACACCCTTGGTGCTGAGAAACGTAGTTGCCTCCTGTAGCCCTACAGAAGAAAGGGCCCTGGCTTTACCTCATCCACAGCATGCAGTCACAAAGCATTTTTAATTTCCTTTTCATCACATTCTTGTAAATCACAACCCCAACTTAAATGGCACCCTGACTTACTTTGCTCTTTTCAAAATATCATCATGTCTTAGATTGCAAAAAAATGAAGAGCACTTCCCAAAGAGATGTGACATCAGTGTTTGGAACAGAGGAAAAACACACCAGTGAGGAAGGGAGTGATGGGACAGGCTGGAGTCACACTTGTACAATGGAAATACCTCGAATTCTTTTGCTTGAAGAGGTGCTCCAAGGGGGAAACAACAGAGCAAAACAAACCCAGATAACCCTAAAATTTGCCCCTCAGTCACAGAAAGAGACTTTAATAAAGGAATCAGAAGAATACCCAGAAGAGGGACATACTGCAATGAACCATTCAGTGCTGCTGGAGAAGAAAAGGCACCAGTTTTTAACAGCTGCTGATAGAAAAACCTCCAGACACTGGTCTCAACTCTCTTTTTCTTTTTTATTTTTTGAAACCATTAGTACCTTTGGTTCCAAAATATTCCCTCGTGGCAAGAAATGTCACAACCCAATTATGTTCTGCACAGGAAAAAAAGTCCCTTTCTTCAATTTATCTCAAACCTGGCATCTGATCTTTTCTTTGGCTGTTCTACAGCTCTTGTACTGTGAAACAGCTATTAAGGAGAAAGTAGAAATCATTATGAGTTACACTAATCAATCAAAACCACCTCAAGCTCTCATTTGTAGCATGTTAAAGCTTTACTTGTTAAGGAGCTGTTCCACACCTTTACTCAAATTAGAGGAACTGCTGTTGTTGAGAGGGTTTTTTTGTTGCTGGGTGGGGTTTCTTATTACAATTTTTAACAAATACATTTTAAATATTTCTCTTTAACAAATTTCATATCCAAAGATTCTCTAATTTATCCCATTTAAAATTATTCACAAAATATCCAAAAGCAACTATCAGAAATCAAGAAGTCATCACTTATCTATAAAAGTACTATTGTATGAAATTATTTCTTTTAATTTACCTTTCTTAGGAGAGGACTCAGATTTTGGTAAGTTTTGAAGATCTAATTCTTTGATGTCTTTTCTTGCTATTGAGTAACTGTAAAAAATTAAGGTTTTGTTATTATTTTTAAAGCACAGAAAAGCAAGCATTTGACTTAGAAAACCAGCAATTTCTAAAATTTTCAAGATTTAGCATCCACCTGCAGGGTCCTTTCTAACAACTAAATGCATAACACACTTGTTATTGTTGTGTAATACAAGAGCAAGTTATCCAGAATAAGTTTCCAATCTTTCTTTGAGATTCAGACATTAAAGTATCCTTAAATAATTAAGAAAAGTTTGTAAAGCTTCTTTATGTTCAATGCTTAAAGTGCACAAATTTGCAAAAGTGAAACACAAAGGCAAAAATCGTTTTCTAAACTGAAAATATTCACACGAATCAACAGCTGCTCTCCAAAGAGGAATCCAGCTAAGAGGGAAAGAACAAGTCCTCTATTTTCAAAATGCATTTCTAGGAACACAGAACGACAGTGAAGCCAATTCCCAGATCTGCACTGACAAACAGTTGATTTTGATTTTTAAATTACACAGCACAACATATGGAAGTTGCTCTGTTCTAAGGTTAAACTGAATATATTTCCTTTTCTTCTTTCATTATTTCACAAAATCTGGAGTAAAACCTCAGGAATTAGAAGCTGCCATTTTCTGAGGTTAAAGCCATAATACCATGGGGAAAAAAAGTCAAACAGAGCAAGAGTAGATGTTTTACCAGCAGCATTCCACCTTCAGTAGGTAAAGAGCCAGGCTCACCTAGAAGGCTGATGGGAAGTGTCTACATTAAGAGGCCAAAATGAATTAAGTCTTCAGGCACTTGGAATACATTTCAGCAATCAAGTACTCACAACCTACTCAAAATCATGGCTCTTAAAAAAAAAAATCACAAATTGTTCACTTTGAAAGGAGAGAAAGAGGGTGGCAGCTGGCCTTTGGCAGGGAAGTTTTTAGTTACAATATGTTGAGACACATGCAATGCAACTAACAATGAAAAGAAATAAAGGGAAACAGCTTTTAAAAAAAACAGTCTTCATACTCTTATAAATATATTATTCCTTAACTAAGACACACATCTCTGTTGCTCCCTGTATTTTAAGAGCAGAGGATGGACCAATAGGATCTTCCTTTCTTTTTGCCACAATCTCGTTCAGATTCTGTAAATATTTTAATGAACAAGTCTCTTTAAATTCTCTTCTTTATTGGAAAAAGTAGATTAAGCCCTTAAAAGCTTTGCTGTTTTGACAGCAATGGACATCATGGCACTGGAGGTAATGAGTCCATCAGATATCCAAACTACTACAACGGACACCCATAAAGACAGTAATTAAGACATTAATGAAAATAATTTAAACCAAAACTCACACTACAAAGGACAGAAATGATCTAAAGAGTAAACACTCCTGGGCGTTTTAGGGTTTTTTTTTTTCTTAAGCTGTTGGTATTTTTAAATGAAGCACCAAAAACTTGACTGGTTCAAGGAATACTCATCACTCCACACAGTGGAAAGAAGGGTGAGGAAGCACAGAAGGAGATGGCTGGAAAAGGACTGCGAAGCCAAATGTGCCCATCCAACATTACAGAACATTGTACCCTTTCCATTTGGAAGAAATGATGTCTTCAGTAGCAATGTGTAATTAGCCTCCCATTTTCTCCCACGTATCTCTAATAAAAGCGAGCGACCACTTACAATTTGGAATCTGCAAAGGATCGAACTAAACACTGGTCCTTTTTCACGGTGACGTCGTCGTTGCAGCTCGGTGACACCACCTGAAGGTTCAAACAAAACACTGTTTTATTGAGGAAAAAAAAAAAAAAAGCTGATCTTCCAAGGAAAGAAAGACAGCAGGAAAACTGCTGTTTTCCCGTTTATTATAATTTCCAGTTCTGGGAAAACAAACCTACTCCAATTTATAGTACTAAGGTCAACGGTAACAAATTTCAAGAAGTAATTTACCCCAAACTATTGACTTGATATGTACAAGCCAAAAAAGCTTAAAATTTAATTTGTAAACACAAAACTTATCTACTGAGGTTCTATCGTGGGATCCTGTTCATTCACTCTGCTTTTTAATTCTTGTTCACACAAAACCTGATTTAAGCATCTATTTAAAAAGCCACAAACCCACTTATTTTATACCAGTTTCTGATGTTTGGCATTTAAACTGAGACATAAGTTGGTTTTTTGGTTTGCTTGGGTTTGGGGTTGTTTTGAGGTGTGGATAACATAAGCTAGTGTGAAATCCAGCACATCTTTCCACAGCAGTATTATCTCTAAGTCTAAAAAAAGCAATAAAAATGTATTTGTATTACCAAAACCAGAACAAGTTTACATTTTGCTCTAGACCACACACAAACAGAAAATGTTACATGCAAATACATGGCCTCCAGTAACTTAATCCCCTAGGTAAGAACCACGTTAAATTAAAATCTGTCATTAATAAAGGGATATACAACAGTCAGAACATGTGCAAAACCACATTTTATATACAGCTGGATAAGCCAGTGTCAACTATTCACCCCACATTACACCCCAATGTTCTCTCTAGAAGGGAAGACAGCTGGAGTCACACAATCAAACACAATCTTAAACTAAGTTAAAAGATTTTAACAACTGAGCTTGTTCCCCTAAGACTCAAAATAAAGGAGTACAGAGTTCAGTAAATAAAATCTGCAAGAATTAACGAACCAAGTCTGTGTGTTTAATGCTCCAAAATACTTTTTTTTAAGCAAACATTCTAATGGGTAACAGAAGATGTGTATTGAGCCTGTCTGACAATACAAAAACGTTTACTACAGAAAGCAACTTTTAACATGTATATATGTGTTTCTGTGCATATGAACAATCTGCAGAGTGTCTGCCTTTACAGTACGAGTCTACTTGGATTTCTTTAATAAGTATTTCTTTCAGCAGTGGCAACGAACAGCTGTACTGACAGTGAAATAAAAATAACCACCAGCACGTACTGCCAGAGTGACTGGCCACTGGTGCAAATGAAAGCATGAAAGAAAGGAGAATTCCACAAAACTGAAAAGTCAAATGAAATATAACTGCTCTTAAATTGCCTGGGAGTGCAAATCCTAACACATCTTATTTTTAGAAGAAAAACATCATCTCGCATGCAGTTTGAAAGACTTTAAAGCCATAAAACTGCAGCTTAGACATAAGTGCTAATCTTTGCTTTCCTCCTCTCCACAGATACTGGAAAACATTTGTATTTTTAGCAAATACAGGAGCAGAGCTGAGCCTGACAACGTTCCCAGCTTTGCTGGAAAAGGAACTTACCAAAGCTGGATACCAGTCTGCCTTCTCTGAATTACAAGTCACACTCACAACCTTGCCAAGCAACTCATCGTTGAGGCGCCTTTTATCTTCATCCTCTTCTTCACTACTTTCTTCTTCCTTTTCATCTTCAGTGCTAAAATATCAAAATGTGCAAGATTTTTAAAGTGTGTGTCTGAAGTTACTACTTGAGAGCAAAACCAGCTTACAACCAGATTTTTCTTCCTATTTTGCAAAGCTTCAAGGAAACAAAGTTAGAATTTTAAGAGCTGAAATCGCTTGAAATACACTTAAATATTAAGTCTTCTTAGTAAGAGGAATTTTGTAGAAATTATTTCCAAGTATTTGTATTTTACAGCAGCATCACGCTGGAATTGGAGACTTGACTCAGGTTTTGACTGTGCACAGACACGAAATAAAGAGAAATGGTCTCTACCCCAGAAATTTAAAAGCACTTTTTTTTCACTTTGTGCAGTGCAAAGGTTAAAAATCCACCATTTCTTATTAGATGAAAGAAGCACAAATGTTCTTAAGCAAAAACCCTTCAATCTGATAATATTGCCAACAGATGATCATGTCTGTAGTACTCAAGTCCACAAGGTGTGCACACAACTCATGTGCTGGAGCATTCAGAGCTCTGCAGCTGCAATGGTGCTGCTTCAGTGACAGCAAAGGACACTAAAGGAAAGGCAAAACTCACACAGGAAGAGAAGATCTTCTCCCTCTATTAGATTTCTTCCCAATAACTGGAGTTCCAAAGTGCTCTGGATTGGTTAGTGGCAGTTGGTCAAGTGTCTACATGGAAAAAAAAGTGAAAAAAATTAGTTTACAATATCTTTTTTTTTTTTAAAAAAAAAGTGAATTAACTACTTAATTTTTATTCCATGTCCATCACTGTCTTACCTCACTTTCTGCAAAGTGCCTTTCTCCCTTCAAGCATAATGAAGTTCGTCTCAAGGTCCTTTCATCTCCATCATCAAAAACTAGGATGAAGCCAAGGAAACACATCAGCACGAGATGATCAGATCTCAGTCCCAACTCTACTGTTTATCTCACAGTCAAGAACATTCCCCAACACAGGACTTTCAGACCTCCATCTACTCATTCTTCAGTTCACAAGCAAAATGAAGGTCAGTACTCAATACTCAGCCTGAGAATGGATTTTCACACAGTTTGAAGCCAGTGAAAACAAGGTTTTTGGGTGCAATAGTCTACCTTGGACATTCTTCTTATCAATACACTGCACATTTCAAACCACAGCCACTGGCTGCCCACCAGTCACTATTAACTAACCATCTCTGGGGTTTGCCTGGTTTTGCTGGGATTTTTCTCACCCTATCCACTTATTTCTTACTTATACTGCTGTTTAATGCTGTACCTTTCCATCCTCCCTCTTGCCACAAGCAATCCCACAGGAAGACAAAGGAATGAAAAGAAAAACAACCGGGGGATAGTTTTTGCTACACTATCAATATCGTCTTACAAACACACCAGGACACTGGAAATGTGAAACTCTAAGTCTGCCCAAATCATAAGGAAAACTTAGTAGACATCCTATGAAATCTCATGTATAAGTGACAGGAAAGCTCCACTGATATCCACCAATATACAGCAGAAGAATTTTGGCACATTTCCATTTAAAAAAAACCCCAAACAACAAAAATCTCTTGAGCCAGCATGAATATAAAATATAATATTTCTCAAATAACTAACTAGAACATTCACATTCTCACACTTTTAGATTAAAACCATAGACTGCAAAAATAACTTTATAAAAAGGTATGAATATAAAATTAATTAAGCTTGATTAAGATAAGCTTTAAAGTCCTGAATCTTCAGAGTAGATACTGCTGTGATATTGAATTAGTTTAATGGCCTCTGTTGTAACACTTACACACACAAAACAGCTCACTCTTCCCCCTCCAAAAATCTCAAAACTACTAAACTTCCACAAATAATCATTTTAGGGGACAAATGGCTGGTGATTGGCAACAGGTAACTCCATTGAAAAAAAAAAGCAAACAGAACCTGATACTTGACAGTAAATAAATAGAAAGAACAAGGCTGGTTTATCTTCAATTTTGGAAGTTCTACCCATTTATTAAAACTAGTACAGCAGAGGGATGAATCAAGCAAACCATTCATAAACTAGATGATATACATCAGTTTTTCATTCATAAAGGATAAAATGTTATAAATACTGAGGGTTGAGTAAAATACCCTCAGTAAAGTACACTAAAATTAAGACACATAAGGAAATTATGACAATTAAGAGCTGTGTGAGATGTTTTTCTTTCCTCAACTATAACATGCAAATTAACTTAAGAAGTCACATAATTAGATATTCCTGATCAATAAGAGGCAATGACAGATTGCAAAAGCTGTAACTGCAATTGCACAAGTGTCAACTTCATACATTTATATTTCATTTCCATGGACAAAACATGGAAGAAAAAATAATTTATGCTGAATAAATAAGTTTTCCTAATCATTCATTCCTCAGACCAGAGACACTGAAGTGTGAGTATCCTTTCAGAGCCTGGCAGTCAGGCTTTCAGTCCTATTCCCAGTTTCCTACCTGAATTCAGACAAGTCTATCCCGTGCCTTTTCCTGTTACTTCTCTCAGTTTTTTTCCAGCTGAAGGTACAGAACTGGTCTGTTCTAACAAAAACTGCTTGTCCCTTGCCATACAGGGCAAAAGTTCTGGGCTGCTCTGCATTTTCCAGAGCTAAAAGAGGTAGACTACACAGAAGAAAACCAAAACCCCACCTGAAATCCCTCTCCTGGCACTAAAAGGAAAGTCACTATGTCTTTATTCCATATGAGAGGCAGTGACCACAGAACTTCAGGAAAGGAAGGTGGAGAAGCACAAATTCTCAGATGCAGGCCAAGGAATTGGCATCACCACTGAATAAAAGTGTAGAAAAATCTGTCTGTTGAGCAACCACAGGGAAAAGGAAATGCACAGCAGAGTGTAAGAGTGTGGGATTCCTTCAAAGTAAGCAAGTCCATGGTCTGTTTTACCTTGGAAATTTTCTTCCAGGACTAAAGTTTCTCTCTGTCCCACCTCTAATTCAGGTTAAAAGAATGAACAGTCAAAGCATCCAAACCCACAAGAGTCTCCTGTAAATATATATCAGTGCTGCTCTGCAGGAGGAAACCCCACAGCACTATCATTACTTTAACATACTTTGCCTTTTTTAAAAGATTAATAGAAAAGTGACAGTTAAATTTTGATTTTCTATCTTGCTGGGAACAAGTAGGGGCAGAGGTGAAAGGACCATGAGGGGCTGTAACAGAAGTCACTGATGTTTTTTGGTATTTTAAAAACATTTCATTGCTTCAAGGATAAACCAAAACTTTCTTTGAGCAGGTAAGAGTTTCTGGATATTGTCACTCTGTACAAATTTGTGTTGTGGAAATGTGCAAAGCACCTGCAACTCACAGTGCAGCTGCACAACTTGGAGCAAAACATCTTTGCAGAACAACACAGTGCAGGAGAACAGCATAATTAAAAATATTTCCTCAGTTAAATTAGTGACCACTTAATAAATCCTCAGTTCAGAAAAGATGGCACCATTTTTCATACAGAAATATTCAATTATTTGAACTACTAAACTGGGGCCAAGTAAGAAATCTCTGCAATAAATCACAATGCATCAAGTATTTTGTAACTGTAGCAACTCTGAACTTGCTTCTCCTCTAGGGAAAATACTTGATTGTGCCTCACTGAAAGAGTAATCAGAAACCTCACTGATAAACTCAGCAGCTTCGAAACTATAAACTAAGGAGGCCTTGTGGTTTCCATCTCACTTTTAAGAAAAATCTGCTTCACTAAAGTACTTTTCATGTTAGTGTGCTCTGTGCATGACTTTTTAATGCCAGTCCTAGAGGCTTTAGGGGAATATCTTTTCCAAGTACAGCATCACATCCTAAGGATTCTGTGAACATGAGCAGTGGAGCAGAAGGCACAGTTTTTGGCTCTGTGACACTCTGAAGCTGTGACAGCAAATGTGTCAGGAGAACTTAATACACTTTAAGCTGCAAATTCATTCCTCTTTTTAATCTCATCCAGAAGTAAGGCTGTTTAGTTGAAGTGCCAACAAACAAACTAAAAAAACCTTTCAAATGAATGCTGAGTAACTTGTATTAATTATTTCATTCCTTCAGGTGTAGGGTATTGCTACAACTCCAAATTCTCCAATGGCAGAAACTGCAGAGGTTGTATTCCATGAGAATGATAAAACTCAGTGAATTCTGTCATGTTCAAGAGGACAGGAAACAAGAATGGAAGGCAGGGAGATCTCTCCCATACACGTGGAGTGAAGTCACCAAGAGATGTGTTTACAGTGCCATGCTCCTCCTCTTAGGGGAAATTACAGTCCTGTCCTTCCAAAAGAGCAAGTGTGAAAAAGCAGAAGCCCTTTAAGTTCTACTATTTCCTCATCTCATAGTGGGCAGGGACTTTTTGGGGAAACAGGGTGCAGGAGCTGAGTGCTGATTTCTGGGAATCCAGGATCCAAACCAGCCAGGGAACTCCACACACCATTTAACAGTCAATGGAACAACACAAGGAATGCTGAAAGAAAAGCACCATTTCTGCTGGGCACAGGCCTTTCTTCCAAATGTGCTCCCTAATGAGGAGCACTGACAGAAGGGGAAAGGAGATGACTAAGCAGCACAACCTGGAGGAGCAGCTCTGTTACAAAGCCTGTTCTAGTCCCAGGAACAGAGTCCAATATGTTCCATACAGAGCATTTTAAAACAGTGACAATAAAACAGAAATGTTCGGGATTTTGCTGCATCTCAACCTTGTCAATAATGACAGGAGAGAAAAAATTCATTTTTTTTTTGTTTGTGGAAATCTCCACAAGCCCAGTCTATGACAGAAAAATAAAAACAAACTTCCCAGTGGTAATCAATGCAGGACTTCCCAAGAATTAGGAAAAGAACTCTCTTGATTAAAAACTTGAGTGCCTCAAAAATGCACTAAAAGGTGCAACTTTAAACTCACTATTGATGAGCAGGTATCTTCCATTCCCTGACTTTGGCAGACCCATTTATGCCATTAACAAAAATAATACTGACCCTGTACTCACAAAATCAGTCTCAACATCAGTTTTCACTCCTATTAAGTATCATTACTATTTACTATTAAGAATATTAAATGTTTATGTAAATATTAACAAGTGGACTAATCCAAATCATTTTTAGGAACTGTGAAGAAACTTGACACAAAATACTACAGATCAGTTTAACTACAACTTGTTTATAAATATCCCCATGACTGAGGAAAAAAAAAAAAAAAGAAGAAGACAGAAAAAGGAGAACAGAGCAGAAACATCCTCATAGTAGTTATGGTATGACTTACACACAGAGCAACCAGTGTTATTAGAACAAGGCAGTTCTGTGACAGACAAGTGAGCAGGGAAAACAACCCTCAAGGCTGCATCTTGCTAACTTCAAATCCAACAAGTTACGTTCCTAGTGCTGCCCAAAACGAGGACAGATTCTGTACTGCACAAAAAGGAAACATTTCTTCTTGTTCCCCATCCCATTCTGAAACTTTTAAACCCACCACGACAACAAAAGTCCATACTGTTCCAGTGTCACTGCATACACTGAATTATTTTTCACTACTGCCTGACAAAGTAGTGATTTGTGAACTACCAGAGATGCTGTCTATAAATGTCTCAATAAATGCATGCAAGTTTAGCAGACATTTGGGTTTCAGCAGTAGAAAAAAACATGGGAAGTCCCAAGAGTCGTGCAGCACTTGTTGAACGACCTTGTAGCCAAGGGCTGTTGTACTGATTCATCCTGGAAGAGCAAGATACTGCAGTGGATTGTGCTACTGAGAGACTACACAACTCGGATTTATTGTTTTGTAAACAACCTTAAGTGAGCTTCAGTTCCTCTCACACAAATACATCTGAACTATGCCTGAAAATACAGAAGTGTGGTCTTTGAGTCTACACATAGAAAACTTATCACCTTCCAGACAAAACTGTGCTGCCTGAAACTGCTTTTTCTGAAGTGTTACGTTAGTCTTACTATTGTTACACATGAAGAGATTAGAGAGAAAAAACCTACCTCCTTGCTTTCCCTACAGTATTGTTGGTACACTATTTTTAAGTATGTTTAACACTCAGTTCACATTGAAACAGAGGTGGTTTTAAAACCAAAGGTTTGATCCAGTTGATTTGTATGTAACAAGGTTCGGTTATTGCACATTTTCACCAGGAAATCTTGCTCCTCTACCCACAGGTTGTCTAAAAACACACACAGGCACAAAACATGGTGCTTTCCTTTTTTTTCTAGATTCTCCAGAAAGCACCAACACAGGTGTTTTTATGTGCCACGGGTGCACTTAAATAACACATCCCAAGGAAGGACTTCAGGCAAATACAGGGTTTCCTCAAAATCCACTCAAGCAACGTTTTGAAGACAAAAAGAACAAATTTAGGGTGGGTCAGAGTGGCAGTAAAGACCAGCTAAGAGGAGGCAACTGGGCAGTTCCCCTGGCACCCTTGTGGTCTGGGATTCCCGGGTGACGCACCCACGGCCCGCGCGCGAGGTGACGCTGCTGTGACGTGGAGCTCAGCAGGATGCTGGGAACTGGTCAGACCAGACACACGGACACGAGCAGGGCCCTGCCCGCCCCACGGAACCTCTGCTGCCCAGCATCTGGAACAACAAACCAACAGGCCTCTGGTGGGGGTCAACTCAAGTGACTGAGGGGGCACTGAGAGCTTTTATCGCCCCTTGTGCAGGAATAAGACGCGGCAGAGCTCACAGATGTGGCGGAGCCAGAACCAAGGCAATTTTTTCAGTATCTCCACAAAGCATCAGAAGAGGAAAACTTCTTTTAAAAACAGGAAAGTGTGGCTATAAATAGCTCCTGTTAGCAACCCTGCTCCTGAAGTCCCAGGACATCCATGTTGGTTCATTTGCTGATAAATATGCTTAGAATTACAAACTGGAAATAGCAGAATCCACACAACATGAAGGCCAGGACCAAACACTCAGTACCTTTAATTTCTGTCACCTGCCCTCCTGAACACAGCGACACAAAGTGATGCAACTGAGACTTTACTTCATTCCCAGAACAGCTGAAGTAGACTTCCCAAAACTTCACTTCCACAAGAACAAGCACTGGGTTAATTTAACTCCTCTCAGCACACACTCACTCAGCATTCCCTGGAAACTGCCACAGCAACTACATCAGAGGAGGAAGTTCCCAGCAGAGGTACCGGGCTCACAGAGGTGCCTCAAAAGTGTGCCTGAAAGTCTCAAGTCTAAAAAAATAATGAATCACCTCCCCTTTCACTCTAAACTGCATATAAAGCTCTAATGCTGACAGCAAGGTCCGCCAGAAACTGTAAATGCCTCTCACTGTTTTGGTTTTTTCCCGTTTCTTACTCTTTTCAGAGGAAAATTAGTGAAAGTTAACGTGTTTTCTCTTTCTCTCTTTACAAAAACCTTTCCATTATTTAAATAGAAGACTCAATGTATTTCATCTGTTCTTTTCTTTTGTTCAAAGCTGGAGATATGGTAAAGGAGACCTAAGCACATCCAGATTATTGACCTGAGTCTTGTCAAAAAAGAGATGACACTTTGATTTCAATGGGGCAGTAAAAGCCAGGCCACGGTACCAGCAAGTCTCAGCCCCTTGTTCAAACTCTATTTCTCACTTTTATACAGGCATTACATCACTTCTGGTTCTGTGCAGAAGTGATACAAAAGTGTTTCCTTAAGGAACATCTATGCAAGGATTTCTGTTTTCTGAAATTCTGGTAATGCTTGTAAGACTCCGGAGTATGAGGGAAGGAAAATACAACTGTCATTTCAGACATTATTTCAGCATTTACCCGAAGCATTTTACAAGTTAACAGAGAATCAGGAGGATGGTGCACTCAGTGAGCCATAATTCAAACCTGGGTAAGCTGAAAGCAGATCTGACAGACCATTTTAATTCTATGCAATTATCACCTAACAATGTATTCAGCACTTCAAAAGCATCAATGCAGCACTTTAAAATCTGTAAATTAAGGAAGTTCAGTTTAAGTAACTGCATTTTAAAGATTAAAACATCATAGAAGCATTTAGGTTGGAAAAGAACTCTAAGATCAGCAAGTCCAACTGAGCCATTTGTTAACCAAAGAATATAAACTCATATTACTGTCACTCCACTTTGGATTTGAGAGGACTGCCTTGTGCAATGGCATTTTAAACTCTCAGTCCAAAAAGCTTTTGATTCTTCACCTGCTTATATTGAAAAGCTGAATTTCAAAGGTAATTTCAAAAGTGTATCTAAATCGCAGCTGAAAAATTCAGTACGACTGAATGGCCACATTAACATCATCATTATATAAAAAGTGAAAAAGTGACTCTGTGGGAGTTACAATAAAAATAAATCCTTATTTGTTCTGGGTACATGAACACCATTAATAGACAGGAGATACTGTTAAAATAGACAAACTGATAAGCACTGTGGCTCTTGCACTATGGTGGTGGCAAAGCAGCCTTTTACTGCAAACTCAGCATTTCTACTGGCTCAACTTATTGACCAAAGCAAAATTGTTTCAGGCGACTTTTCTTCTTCTTTAGACCCCTACATGAAACAGAGAACCTGATATGCAAAAGTGAACATCACCACCTCTCATCAGACATGCAGGCACTTTGTTCTGGTGCATTTTTTAAATATCTGTACTTAATACTTTGAAAAGGTCTGTCTGTATGTATGACTGGTTTCACTGTATCAGTCTGCTTTTAGATCACTGAGAAAGAGATGTGAGATAATACAGAAAATAAGTACCACAGGGAAAGCACAAACTACTGAAACATAAGAGTTCCATCTCAAAACATTCAGGAAGATATTCTATAAACCTGAAATCTGTCCAATCCACTTCCCTCTCAACTCTTCAGCTGTGACTGAATCAGTTGAGAGTGAAGCAGAGCACTCACCATCTATTAAAAAGGAACCAACTCAACTGTTGCTTCACAGCAGCCTAAATATGCACCTCAAATCCATCCAAAACTTTCTACAAAGACACAGTGGAGGCAGCAGGCAAAAGATAAGGCTTATTTTTTACACCTCAACCTAAAACACTTCCCCAGTTTTAACTGCAAAATAACCATGACACAAACTCGATGATCTGTTTTCTCAGGTCAGTTACCTGTGCTTTCAACACCAATAAGCAACTCCCCACAAACAACTCACAAAAACGTTCCCAAGATCTAAATCCAGTGTGTTACAGTTCTATTTTCACAGTCACAGTGCCATATTACAGCACTGTATGTTCATTTACCATAAAATTACTTAATCCCTCCCCTGAGCTCCAGATTTTTACAGAATCCTGCCAGTCTTAAAACATTTGTATATGGAAAACATTTTACACTCCCATTCTGCCTGTCAAAAAATATTTTTGGAGGGAATAATACAAGAATAATTAATTAATCCTTTGGTTCAAGTTTCTGAGACACTGGACTTTAAAAAAATGTATGAAGTAAAAAATCATGGCATGCATGATTTCTCTCTTACATTATTGGGGGCAGTTCAACAACTTGTTAAATCTAAACAACAACCTACTAATACAGGACAGAACACTTAATTCACTGCTCAAATTTCCTGCTCATCAAGTAAAGATTTTTGGCAGAAGTGCACTGCTCAAAAGAAAAGGGGAAAAAAAAAGAAAATAAAAAAGAAATAAACAAGGAAAACCAGACAAAACTCATCCCCTGATCAGGGGATTTAAAGTTCACAAGACAAATGCAGTAAGACAAATATGTCCTCTGGTCCAAATTCAAACAGAATTAGCTAAAAATGCTACTTTAAAACTGAAATAAGTTAGGAGTTTTAAAATGAAAATGCTTATTCATAAACCATGAAACTATTAGTGCAAGACTGTGTTTTTTCTTGTTGCTTCTGTGACAGAATGGTGAACCTCAAAAGATACATAAAGCTGAGCTAAAGGTCAGGTGTTGTTCCTCCAGTGTGTCACATCACAGTACTAAACTAAGCACATTTTAAATCTTCTGCGCTCCAAAATAATCCTGCCTTTCCTCCCTGACCTGACATACACTACAGTTTTACAGCAGTGTTATAATCCTGAAGAAACAGGCAAAGAGCAGTGAGCTTTGTCAACCAGCTCAGAGTCAAAGCGCACACTAACAATAATAATCACACAGTGATAAATCCTTCCAAACTATCTGCAGAGCCTTATCCTGCTCCCACCAAAGGTGGCATAACCTCACCTACTGCAATGGAAACACTGATTACTGAAAACAGCTTCTTTAAATCTTAAACAAGGGGTTAATGAACCAAAGTATTTAAAAGTTCATGGGACAGAAGACTCCCCAAGAGAGGATGGAAGGATATGAGGTAAAGCTGAATACATTTGGTACACAAGGCAGCCAATGAGGAACACACAGTTTAAATTTACAAGTACTAATCTCAAAAGCAATGCCCAAGAGCAGCATGTACAGGACAATTAACAGGAGCATGTTCCTTCTATGCTACTATTAGTGAATATAAGGCTCCACTGCTGTAAGGAAGCTGTGCAAAAAAGGGATGGGTGCCTGCAAATCTCTGTAATTCAGAGACTGTCCTTTTTTATTTGACTATTCACTATTATTTGATTCTTGTTGGATTTTGTCATTCTGTTATTAAAGCTGTTTCAGAAAAACCTGGAGATAAGAATTATTCAAAATAAGGAAATTTATGTTGCAATGAATTCTTGTTCAGCACTGACACGTCGCTGACCCTGCATTCTGAGCTTTTTATTCCAGTAACTGAACAGCACATGAGTCTCCAGCACAAGAAGCAAAGTATTTTTCCATTTCACTCTAGAGATAATAATTACTGGAAAATTACATTAAAGCGAATAGTTATATAAATGAATGTCTCCTCTTTTCCTTTTTAAGTGTGATATGTCGATTCTTTTCTTTAAAAGAAACAGATTCCCTCTTCTCTTGGTACTACCCATGTTTCTCCTGCCACAAGATTGCACACAGGGAAAGAAGGCTCCTATTTCAGTCACTCCCTACATGCCACGGGTTTTCAGCTAGAAAAAGAATTACAAGATTTATGCCTTAAAATCTGCAAAAATTATTCTGAATTTCAGTGAGTGCAACTGCTACCAGTGTAAGTACATTGTGTCAAACAAAATGGGATTATTCAGCCCTACCATTCCCTGTGCAACTGACTCCCTGAACATCGAACAACTATGATCCCATTTAAAATGGAATCAGTGGATGACTTTAAAAAGTCCCCTCCAAAAACTATCTCGGCTCTCACAATACAGGAAGCAATTACTTACATTGTTACCTGTAATTAGGAAGGTGTTGTTCAAAGATTACAGGCAATAGATGGGACTCGTGGCTACTCACCCACAGTGTACCAGCTCGCATCCGTCAGCTTGCTGATCACGGCTTCCTGGAAGGATCCATCGGGCATTTTGGTTTCAACCATTGCACCAACCTGCAAAAAGGAACAGCTCAAGGTTACCTGTGAGCCCAAAATCACCATGCAGGAAAGATTTACTGCTTAAAAACACTCATTTTAGCTTACTGCCACTTTCAAAGTTTAGTCACTTAGAAGGTAAGAACAAAAGTATGAAGGCTGAACTGCAAGTAGACACTAAAGCAGTAGGAAACTCAGACCATCTCATTTCCCCATGACTTACATCATCATAAGAAGTAACAGGAGGCTAACTGAAAACAAACATTCAAAGTAATTAATTTTATTACTGATAAGCATACAATTACTATTATTTTTTATACTTTAAAAACACTGCTAGATCAGAACACACTGGTGTTCTTGCAGGAGCTACAGAGAAAAGACAAATATAAGAAAGATTATCTTCTCTGAAGAGCTCAGTTTGCATTCCATGTTTATAACACAGCTCTGTATTTTAGCACACAACTGCTACATAGCATAAAAGTACAAATAAACACATTTTCATATAAAATACCTCCACTATTCTAAAACACCAAGTAATTGTATTTACTCTTGTCTAACGGGCTTGAACTTGACTTTGCACTCAAGTTCTCCGTCACTTCTAATAAGTTTCAAAGTTTCACTATTTATAAGAAGTTTTGTATCTTATAAGACACAAAAATCACTTCAGGCAAAACTGTTTATCAAGTGCACGACACAGATAAGCATAAATAGCCCATAAAGCTACAACAATTAAGACTAATTCCTCAGAATCCATCTGATGTAAAGGGATGAGGCTCCTTCTGTTGATTGTAATCCTGGAGAACAGGTACCCACCTAAACAGCATCAAAATTACAAATCAATGATGTGATTACCAAAAGAAGCCATGTAATTATTATACATACTCTTAGAGGTCCTTTCACTTGGTCATCTTGCACTAACTGAGTTGAGTTGTCCCCCTTCAAGACCACCTGAAAGATATTAATCAACTTTGTAATGTGCATCTGATTTCTTAACAGCACACAAAAAGCATTTGAAAATGTACTTGTAATAATAAAGATCTAATTTTCCAAATTATGATTATCAATCAACTGGACTCAAACATTATTGAACGGGAAACACTTGGCATGGACCATTTTACTGACAGGAAATCCCAAGTATCACACTTAATATTTATTCTAAAACATCACAGTTAAAAGAACAGAGCAAATCAAACATCAGTCATTCCAAAGCAAAGGAAATATGTTCTTAGATACAAGTTTAAATATTGATGTAATCCAGGGTATACCTGGAATTTGGCTTCCAGATGAGAAGATTTAAGCAGGTGGTTTTTTCCCCTCTCTCTACTTCAGCTGTAGAACTTTATTGACAACACACTGAGTATTAAACTACAACCGAAATAAAACCTCTCTTTACTAAAGATGTACCAACAAATCTCCAAACTGATTGCAATACCAGCATTCCTGCTGCCTTGAACAAGAGGAAGTTTTTATGGTAAAGATGTGAATGAAAATAAGGATCAGTTACAGTCTAATAAACTATGTTTCTCCCCTTAAAATCCTGTGCTCCAGAAGGTAACAGTGGTGAGACAGAGTGAACATAAGTCTGTGTAATTTAATAAAAGAAAAAATCCAAAATTTCTATTTTTAGAAGAACCAAAAGTTCCATAAGCTTCCTTTCCACCCATAAAGATGTCCAGTTTTCTGTCTCCCCCAATATTCCCCCAAGCACAGACTCCACTGTAGCTGTGTTTATAAACACATCACCAGTGCCGCCAAAAGAGCAACAATATTAACACACATTCAGGTTAATAATGCACTTTATGCTGATACACAGTTTTAAATAAAAATGGCATGGAGATGAATACAGGTTGTCCTGCTACTCAGGAAAAGGCTACAGGACTTTTTGGCCTCCCTGCACTCTTGGCAGGCGTGCAGGGTGTGCCTACACACTCTTAATTACAGTATCAGGCTCAGCTTGTTAAAACTTCTATTGTTGTAACTGAGATACAGCGACAGGAATTTCCACCAAGGCACAGCAGCCTCATACACTTCCAAATCTTATCATGGAGTAATAAAGCATCTGATTCCAACAAGAAGAAGAAACTCCTACCTATTAACAGTCTAAATACTCCACCAGACCAAAGACACAGACACAAAATCAAGGTGGTCAGACCAGCACGGTGCTTCCTACAGAGCTTCTCATTAACACAGATTTCAAAGAACACAAGTTTCTCCAAGTACTCATTAAGAACAGGGAAAAGACTCCAACATCTGAATTAGGGTTTTTTTCTATTGATGAAAATCACTCTGATAAAGTGATACGATCTATATTTGTAACTGAAGAGGCTGATGGCTTGTTCTACTTGATTTAAGCATTAAAGCACAGGAAAACTTAGATGTGTAGCTATAAGAAGCAGCTTTCATCTCAATTTGCTATGGGGGTTTGGGTCACTAATGCCTTATTTACATACCTTGGACAGTAGACACTAAAGTAGGAAGTGGGAAGACTTTGACAAAACAAAGCAGAAGAATTTCTATATTTACTTTGAATTCTTCACTTGCATTTAACTATGTTTTACTCTTTTTTTCCTATAGTGGCTTTTACAACAGCACTGCAACAGCAAATTGACAACTTTCTTTTTTGATTTGATTCTTTTTTTTTCGGCAAAAGCCAAATGTACAAATGAGTATTAGATGCCACTACTATCCATGCACAGAAACTCAGCTCCAGCCAGGGCAAGTTGCTTTAGAAGCAGCAGCAAGATGCTCAAAACTTAAAAAATATTACCTCTGACATTGCTAAAACCTGGTCGAAGAAACTAGTTAGTCATCTCTTGTGCTGTTGATTTATTTTGGCATTACCTTTTAAGTTCCAAGCTATAAAACTGAAAGTGTCAGTTGGAATGAAGTGGAACTTTTGTTTTAGAAGAGGTTGCTCTTATTCCTTATTAGTCATGTAAAGCCATAATCCTCTATTTGTGACATCAAAACTTAGTGCTGGGAAACTGATGCATTCAAAAAACAAGACAAATGCAGTCAGGAAAGAAGAAGCAGGAAAGCTCATTTTCGTACCAGCATCTACTAATAATAAAAAATCAAGATCCCCCCCCAAAATAAAGCGAAAAAGACCAAACAAAAATCGCCCCAAACCCAAACAGCAGGATACAAAAAAACCCCATGCAAGTGTTGCTTAAAATTCACACGGTGAGCTGATGAACGTTTCCTAATCTTCAGGACCGGGATCTTTCCTGACAGCCCTTCCAGCACGAGGCTTTAAGGAACTCAGCAGCAATCTCAGCGAACTACCTTGACTTTCACGAGCCTTTTCACCGTCTTAATCTTGGCCTCGCAGAAGGCACCGCGGTACTTGGCACTGACATCAGTCCCCACTGTCAGGTAGGCAGGCTCGTCTGCTGCCTGCAGAGACACAAAACACAAAGTTTAGCCCTTGTTTATACTTTTATATATCTAATCCTGCATCTAGACTTTTGGACTTGTTGGCTTTTAATTGATAAACACTGTTTGGGCTGGGAACTGCCATCACAGAGTTCTTCAAAAATGAAAATCAAAAACCAACAAGCAAGTTACAGGAAGTTTTATCGCTGTTCTTAACACACCCCCCTTCCTTCATTTTCATTGTCACCCTCTCACAGAAATATCCTTGAACTTATTGAACTGCTATTTGGAACATCTCCTTGTAAAAAAGCTAATAAAGGACTATTAATTCAAGTAATTTCTATACAAAACAAAACAATTTCCACTGCAAAATAACCCCAGTATAACAGACAGTTGTACTTTTCCCAGCTATAAGCAATCCAGTGACACAGATTATTTAAAACGTTTGAGATTGGTGTCATCCCAATACTTCCAATTAAGTCTAAAACATTCTATATATAGGATTTCTTTCCTGGTGACTAAAAGGAGACCTCTAGAGAAATCTGTTGCAATCTTTCAAACAGCTATTAAACCCGTATTTTTCTTTCCTGGAATGCCTTTATCAAACCTTAATTACTCATGAGTTTTTAAAGAGAGATATTTGTCATCATGTTTTCCTTAATCTGGACTTTAACACCTTGATACATTTCACTTCACTGCTCATTGCAGCTGATAAACAAGGACAAAATTACCACGTTGAACATGACAGGAAATCAGCACAGAATCTAAAACAGCTGGCTTTATGTGTAGGGTCTTTTTCAACTTGATATTATTTCTTCAACTCTGAAGGCAAATGAAAAAGTTTTTCTCTCTTTAGTAAATTACACTGCAATTGTTGAGCCTTTGTACTGAGCAAACCGGCAGCAGCAAAGGCGGGACAAAAGCTGTGGTTTTGCAAACTTGCCATAGCAGCTGCTGATACAGGAAGCGTTTAAAGACGGGAGCCCAAAGGACAACAACAACAACTCCGAGGCGACGGGGATGTTCCGAGCGCTCCTGCACGGCCGTGAGAGCTCCGAATCACCTGCCCCTCGCCGGGGAGCAGGAACAGCGCTCACGGCACACATCGAAACCCGCGTTATCCCACCGTGAGGAGACTGAGAAGCGACTAAAAATGAAACCTCCAGCGCAGCGGGCGAACAGGGCGGCGATCCCCGCTCCCGCCGGAGCCGCCTACCTTCATCTTCGAGGGCTATGTGAGGGATTCCAGCTCCGGGACTTCTCCTCGCACGGCACAAACACTGCAAAAAAACACGAGCGGGGGAGGTCTGAGGGCTGAGCGCCCGTGAGGGGCGGCGGGGGGAGCCCGGGGGAGGCGGAGGGAGGGAGGCGGAGGGAGGGCCGGGGGGAAGGAGCCGCCGCCCGTCCCGGCCGCGCCGAGGGAGCGCGGCCGCCGCTTCCCGCCGGGCGGCCCCGCGCCCCGTGCGTGTGTCACGGCGCCATTTGCTCCGCGGGGCTCGGGGGCCGCCGGGGCCGCCGCCGCTCCCGCTCCCGCTCCGGCCCCTCGCAACTTTCCGCGGCCCCGCCGGGCCCCCTTCTCCTCTTCCTCCTCTTCCTCCTCCTCCTCCTCCTCCCGGACTTCAGCCTCCCGCCGCAGCCCCCGGCCCGGGGAGCACCGCGCGGGGGGGTCGCGGGAATATCGGGGCAGAGCTGGGGGGTCCCGGTCCCGACGGGGGGGTCCCGGTGCATGAGGGGGCGACGCGCGCGCCCGCGAGCTCCCCGAGGGCGGCGGGCGGGGGGGGAGGGGGGTTTAAAGCGCAGCTCCCGGAGCAGCTCCGCGTCCCCTCCCCCGGGACGGCGGCAGCCGCAACTCCGCCGCCGCCTCCACCAACACCGCCACCTCCTCCTCCCTTCCCTCCTCCTGCTGCTCGCCCGTCCTCTTCCTACCTGTGGACTCGGCAGCCCCCGCGCCGCCCGGGCCCCTCCGCAGTCGGCGGCGGCCCCGGCTGAGCGCGGCCCCCGCTCTGCTCCGCCCCCCCCCCCCCCCCCCCCCCCCCCCCCCCCCCCCCCCCCCCCCCCCCCCCCCCCCCCCCCCCCCCC
>NW_016690376.1:750984-755066 GCF_001604755.1 Lepidothrix coronata
GGGGAGGGGGGTTTAAAGCGCAGCTCCCGGAGCAGCTCCGCGTCCCCTCCCCCGGGACGGCGGCAGCCGCAACTCCGCCGCCGCCTCCACCAACACCGCCACCTCCTCCTCCCTTCCCTCCTCCTGCTGCTCGCCCGTCCTCTTCCGACTGCGGAGGGGCCCGGGCGGCGCGGGGGCTGCCGAGTCCACAGGTAGGAAGAGGACGGGCGAGCAGCAGGAGGAGGGAAGGGAGGAGGAGGTGGCGGTGTTGGTGGAGGCGGCGGCGGAGTTGCGGCTGCCGCCGTCCCGGGGGAGGGGACGCGGAGCTGCTCCGGGAGCTGCGCTTTAAACCCCCCTCCCCCCCCCCCCCCCGCCCCCCGCGGCCGGCCCCCCCCCCGCGCGAGCCCCGCGCGCGCGGACACGCCCCGCGCCGCAGCGCGAGCCCCAATAAACAAGCGGCGGGCGCGCGGCCGCTCCCATTGGCCGCCGCCTCCCTTCCCCCTCCCCCCCAGCGGCGGCCCCGCGCGCGCCATTGGGCAGCCGCGGACAGCGCCCCCATTGGGCAGCGCCGCCAGCCCCCGGCGCGTTCGATTGGCCGGCGGCGGGGACCGGAAGGGCAACGGCGCGGCGCGATTGGCTCGGGGAGGGACGACCGGGAGGGCGGGGGGAGACCAGGAGGCAGGAGGGCGCCGGGGGGCGGGGCCGGCGCGCGCGGCGCGCACGCGCGGCGGTGGCCCCGGCGCCATTTTGTGCGCGGCTCTTTCCCATTTTAGGCCGCGGGAAAGGGAGGGAGGAGCGCGAGCGGTGCGTCGGGAGTGCTCGCGGGAGCCTTTGGATCTGCCGAGATGCCCATCCCGAGCTCTGCGGAGGCGGTATCGCGTCTCTTCCCGGCCGCTGGGTGTCGGCGGTGGCCGTCCCGCTGTCGGCGGCGGCGATGGCGCAGCGCGGGCCCGGCCGGAGGCGGAAGTGGAGCGGCCGCCATGGAGGCGCCGGGACCGCCCGCCGTGAGGGCGCGGGGCCGCCGGGGCCGCCCGAGCGCCCCGCGGGGACACGGCCGCGGTGCAGGTAGGGGCTGCCGGCCCGCGGGGGAGGGCGCAGCTCCACCGCCGCTCAAACCCTCCCATGACGTGAGTGGGGAGGGGATCCAGCGGCTCCGGCCGCACGGCGGGTTTCCCCCTTTCCCGCCACAGGAAGACGCAGCGAGGACAGGGACGAGCAGTGTGGAGCGGGCTGAGGGCTTCTCTGCGCGGTGTATATGGGGATTGTAAGCTTGTGTGGCCCAGGATAGGCTCTTGAAGTGTAGCCTGACAAGGCAGGGTCCTTGCACCACGCAGGGTCCGCTGAGAGAGTTTGGTCTTAAGTGACCAGCTTTGACTGGAATAAATAGGAATTACTGACTGAAGCCTATAATAAAATGATATTTTTAGCGTTAGTTTCACGTTTTGTCTCATTATGTAGAATTTGCTCCGTGGCTCTTGGTAATGCAGATCAATAATTTTAATTCTGAATTAATAAGTCCATAATTTTTACTCCAAAGTAATGGATCCATAATCTTTATTCCAGAATCATGGGCATCTGTTTGACAATGCTCGCTCTGAGCTACAAGACGTCCCTTAGGGTTACCTGAAGCAACAGTGCTGCTTTGACAGAAGTAGTTTGTTAGTTCTGTTGTGGTTTCCATATGAGTGGAAACCTTCTGCTTTGAAGGTGGCTTTTTTTGTTTTTTTATTATTTTTAATGAAATCTGATGCTTTGGAATGCAGCAAGCACAGGGTGACTTCTCCAGGGAGGGCAGTGAGCGGTGGTGTGTGGTACAGGTAAGGCTCTGAAGGTTTAATAAGGCTTAAAGCACACGAAGCATGTTTAGAATTGATTGTGGGGGGAAGCTCTGGAGTTCTGGTGTTGGGATCTGGGTTCTAAATATAAAGGTGCTTGAGGGTGTATAAAAAATGTGTAAAAGTTTGAGGCATTTAATACTGAGGAAACTTTGACACTGTGCTGGGGTTCTGCTTCATGCTGAGGGTAAACTGAAGAGTTCTTCACTCTTCACAAGGGCTTGGAGTGACAGGACAAGGGGGAATGGATATTCAGACTGACAGAGGGCAGGGTTAGATGGGATATGGGGAAGAAATTCTTGGCTGGGAGGGTGGTGAGGCCCTGGCACAGGTTGCCCAGAGAAGCTGTGGCTGCCCCATCCCCGGAAGTGTTCAAGGTCAGGTTGGACGGGGTTTGGAGCAACCTGGGCTAGTGGAAGGTGTCCCTGCCCATGGCAGAGGGGTTGGAACAGGATGGTCTTTGAGATCGCTTCCAACCCAAACCATTCTGTGATTGATACTATGATTTAGAAGCTGTTAAATTGAACCCAAACGTTTAACAGAACTTGCAAAATTCACTTTGAATGTGAACTTCAGATCTCCCTGGGGAATGTGTTTGCCAAATCCTGGCTTAGATTGTGAGCTTTTCTGAGGCAGGGTTTGTATCTGTGTATCGAGTCTAGTGCCATTCAATAAATAACAGTTTGTAACAAAACTAATCAGTCTTGTTTCTGATTTCTAGCAGAAAAACCCTGCCCACCTGGATGTATCCATTACAGCTGGCACCTTTAGGAGGTTCACAGCACTTCCCCATGGAGCTGTTGAGAGCAGAAGGACTTTATTTCTCTATAGCCAGTGAGCAGGAGGGGTGACTTGTTCTTTTATGGTATTTTAAGCACCTAAGAATGCCCAGTGGGCAGCTCAGCACAGTGTAAATGTTCTCACGTGGCTCAGAAATGATGTTTGGTGTCATGGAATGAGAACTCTGTGCTTTTGGCAAGCCAGAAAACAGGTCTTATTTTGGTTTAAATATTTTTTCATTGGAATATGAACTTCAGGACTCAGAGTTATGCCATGATACTGAAATATTTCGTCCTGAATGTCAGTGTTAACCAGCCCTGAGACTTGAGGCCAGCTTGGCTGTGCTGGATCTTTGTAGCTGTTCCCATCCCGCTGTGCAATCCCTTATAGGGAAACTGTGGAAATGAGAGGAAGAAATGAGCAGTGGACTTCTCTGTGGTGAACCATTTTATCATGGGCTGCTCTGCTAACTGTACAAAGTTAACACTTTATAAGATCATGGTCATTTTAGTATCTAATCTCTCTGTAAGCAGACATTCTGTGAGGTAGAAGTATTTTATTTTTTTTTTTTTTAGGTTGAAAGCTGCAGTATTTGTCTTATCTGTGCTTTGTTAATGCCAAAGGTCTTGCAGGTGCTCCTGTAGGTGCAGCACAGGGGAGTTGCCTGGGGACATGCATTTGTGCAAATTAAAGGCTTCTTAATTTAAAAACAAAAGCATTAAGGCACTCTAAGCATGGCACTGGTCATATATAATCCTAGAGCTTAGGTGATGGCTGTAAGTAGATTTAAAAAAATGTATTTTAAGATGCCTTTGATGTATCAGTTGCAGAATATAGAGAAATTTTGCCCAAAGTCTTCCATACATTTGGCACTCAGTAGGAAAAGGCAAATATAGGAATGTCTGTATATGTTACAGGTCTCTATAAGAACAGCAGTGTAAGTAACTGTTGAATGTATCACGTGGCTTCCTTGAGAGCAGAGACAAAGTAACAAGAAGAGAGATTTCTGGGATAAGTAAGATGTTTTTATTCTGTTTAGTAGTCACCTGTTGCTCTTGACATACTTCCTTTTTGTGTAGTTAAACTCAGAATACATGTACAGTCACAGCCACAATATACCAGAAATATTAAATATATTCTAACACTGAGCTTTAAATATAATGAAATAACTGTCCTTTTCTGTTAGACTTTGCAGGTGCTCAGGGGACTTCTAGCTTCTTTTATTTTTGTCTCAAGTATTTAGTTCCTTTTTTTTTTTTGAAATGCCTTTCCTCTTGGTGTATCTATTTTGTAATTAATTAGGCAACATTTGTCCAGTGGTGGTTCAGATCCTCTGTGTGGAACTGCAGTATTTCCATACAAATGAAGGTCATGTGCTTCCCACTAAGTTTTATTATCTAAGTGATTGCAAAGAAGTTCTGAAGTACTTGATGTGCAGGTAGGAAGGGAGGAAATCCCAATGGATATGAAGTTGACATTCAGTAAAGT
>NW_016690376.1:755166-785028 GCF_001604755.1 Lepidothrix coronata
CTGTTTTTCCTGAATAAACTATGTCCAGACTTTGTTATGCTTTGTGGCTGCAGCTCTCAGCTACAATCCCACGTGTTATCAGATGGGTGCAGGAATCAGTGATGCATTAACTGAGTAATTAATTGTGTTATTGGCAGCCCAGCAGCACAAGGAGAGTTTTAGTTCCCAGCTGGTGGAGCTGCTGCTCCCCCTGGCCCGTGAGCTGGGGGGGGGTTGGCATCAATCACACAATCCTTTAATTCCAGACTTAAAATGTGCCTTGTTTTAAGACTGATTTGGTAATCCTGTGTTTGGACAGAGCAAGAGCTGTGTTGTAAGAGGCTATTTTTATTCTTCCTGGAATTTTCTGATAGCTGACATATTTGTATCAAATGTTAATGTTGGCCAATTTAGGAACTACATCCCCATTGCCAGGGTTTACTTAGGATTGGATTTTAAAGCCAGTTTTTGCATGTTTTGTCACGTGCTGTTAAATTACCTGAATATAGATGTTTAATTTCTCTTGTTGCCTAGCAGAGGGATGCAAGGTACAGAATTTGATTACAAATACACTTAATTTCTTGTATTATTTCTCAGGACTGCAGGTTCACATTGGTGACCATAGTGATGCTGTTACAGCTGCACTGGGGGAGTCGTGCAGTGTTGTGAAAGAAGATTTGTGCAGCAGCTTTACTTTAGCTGTGGCAAAGGACTCTGGTTGTCATCACCTGCAATCAAGCCATCAGTCTGTCTTTCAAAACTTGGAAGTAGATGCTTGAAGTCCAGTGAGAATTTAGGAGTAAGTTTTTCTGTGGCAGGCACAAGACACTGGTTGGTACCAGAAATGTCTCCTGTGCACGTCCAGGCTGTCAGTGCAGCAGCCATTCCAGTGTTGTAAACTTAAATTTTTTAAACTCTTCATGCTTTTTAACTGGCTTCCAGATTATTTCTGCGTGCAGCCTTTTTTCCTGGATTCTGAAGTGTAGACCTTATTACTGATGTAAATAGTTTATCTGTGGAAGTTGTGAGCTTTGAAGGTGAGAACAGATGGTTTTTCTCCCGGATCAAGGGAGTGGTTTTGTGGGTAAATACAGTCAGTCACCAGTGTACAGATCAAGAAATAAACTTAAGTGCAAAACACTTAAACTTGCACCTCAATCTCTAAATAGTCTGTATTCTTCCAACAAAGTAAAACCTCTAGTTTATAATTACTGCTGCTTTAGTAAACTCCCACCTAAATCAAACACACCCAGGTGGTTTTGGGAGTGGCAACTACTTATTTTGTTGCTATGAAAACCAACAGGAGAAAATCTTCAAAGTTTTAGTATCTTCCTGTTTTGAGTAAGTTAAAATTCTGAAACAGAAGATAGTCCTCCTTAAATATTTCCCTTCTTAGACCTACCTTGTAGCAAGTGTGGTCACCTTTTCAGCCTTTTGTGATCTCAGACTGGGAGGAAATGTTTACAGAAGAGGTGTCTAATGCTGTCCATACCTCAGATGTCACTTGCTGCTGACTTTGGAGAGCTGAAATGGTTTGTTGTTTCACTTTGGTAAAGAAAACCAACTCTGGTTGGATTAATTTCTCTACTTGTATGAGCAGATTCGGGGTTTTCTTGTTTTTCAGTAGTTAAAGTGATCTGTCATGGTCAACCTGAAGAATCTTCCTTATTTATGCAACCTGTTGCTAGTTTATATCTTGTAGAGATAAAGAATAGGATTCTAATACTGATGGTGAGTCCTTGGACATGATCCACCTGCCAGCATAGGAGTGTCTCAAGCTTGTCAACACTGATCAACTGTTGATTAAAATAATCTGTTGTTACAGATGCACACTGTAGAGCAACATGATCCAACAGAATCAGGACTAGAGATGCACAGTCCTTCCGTGTAACTCTCCAGAAGCAATGTGTGTGTCCCCAGCAGCCTGGGCCTGGCCCAGGGAGGGAAGCAGCACTGCTGCAGAGTGTGGCTGCTCAGCAAAAGAAAGCTTGTGAGGGCAGTGGTTATGTGGTTCCAGGGCTTTTGCTTGTCCAAATTACTTCCATCACTTCGGGTTAATTTACTTTTCAGCCTCAGCCAGCGAGGCTGCAGTTGGTCAGTATTGATTCTTATTTGAAAGTATTAATGCCCTCAGTCTTTTGAATTAGAAGTTTTAAGCTATAAATAGCTGCTCTTGGTGAGAATCTACAGTACAGCCAGTGATTTAAATTCTGATTTTTTTTTTTCCTGCTTATCCACCTTTTGCCAAAGATACTTTTCATTTGTGTGTGTTGTTTGGAGGATATTATTACAGGTAGCTAATTGCCAAGGAGTTAGCTAACCAGTCAACATTTAACCTGTGGATTAATTGCCAGCCTGTCCTGTTTGCAGGAGGTTTGTACCTTCAGGGACGTGCTTTCCCCTGCAGTGCTCCCTGTACTCCATCACCTCATTAGTTACAGCTATAAACAGAACCCCTGAAAGGAGCCGTGTTGTGTGACATCCAGAACTCTGACACAGCAAAATACATGTCTTTTTGGAGAGTTTGATTATTCTAGATCAGCGAAAGGTCTTTTATTACTGTGGGAGGGATCTGTCTGCTCCTTGCAAGCAGCACAACGGGGGACAAACTGGTACGAGGGGAGACAGGAGCATTTGGCTGGGGGAGGCACTGCTTGTTAAAGTGACTGACAGGGAACACATTAAGCTACATTTTGATTCTGCCTCAAACAGTGTGTCAGATTTTTCCACTCCTGATGTGTTTGGGAAAAACAGGCTCTCAAAGTACCCTTTGTAGACTGGAAACCCCTAGAATTAGGGCTGAAGTTGAGCTTTAAGCATCTCTGCTAAAGTAGCTGGCGCTTCCTGTGCTGCTCTTGCCACCTGTTACTGCAGTCTGATGTAACAGGTCCCTTGTCCTTTCTGAAGTAACGAAATCAGCAGATTTCCTGCTTTCTAAAAGCCCAACAAAGAAAATAAATTTAACTTCCAAAAACTTAGGCATCACTTGGGTGGGTTTGGGAGGGGTGGGTGGGTTTGGAATGCATCAGCTTTTGGGTGAATTTACTACAATTGAACCTGCTGAAATTGGAATCCTAAGGAATGCATTTTGGATGTGCAGACGTATGTATAACAAATTATATCTAATTTTATGCAGCAATAAAACACCCCATGTTCTTCCTAAACCCTTGCTTGGCTTGTTTTATCACATTGCCTAAAATGGTATTTTCAGTGGGCAGTTCTTACACTGTTTTTTGGGGAAGAGTTCAGGGGATTTCAGTTCTTCCTGTATCTGATGATACACAGTGTTTGGACTATAACTATATGATGCTGCTGCCTGCTTTATTCTGGTTGTCCATTTTTGGTTGGCACAGCAACTTGTAAGAACCATTTTTAAACAGCTCTTTGGGAGTCCTTTAATAGCAACGTACTGAAGATGAAAAAGCTCTGCGTGGGGGTGGCTCAGTCCATCTGCAAATAGGAGACTTGGTTTGAGCCTGGTTGTAGCTCCTGTGTTCTCAAATACTAGAATGTATTTGCTGTAAGGCTCTTACCTCTTCTACCACTTGTTTTCTGCAGCTCTGTGTAATTGGACATAATAGGCAGCAAGAATTTCTATAATGGAAAGTTACAGGCAGTTGGTGTCTCAAAATAGTTCTCAATTCTTAAGTAAAAGTGACTTCCTTGCTGCACGGAACTTGAAAAACTGGTGGGTGGGGGTAAGAGCTGGTTCTCGTCTCACAGACACAGGCAACTGAAAGGAGAAAATGAGGGGGAGAGAACAGTCTCTGTGCTGTATTTTTGGTGCTCTTACGGAGTCAGAATTGTCATGACAACTCTTACTATTTTTCTCTTCATAGTCATGAAGCTTTACTTCATTTTAAGGTCACGATTCTCTTCCAGCCGATAAATCCGTAAGATGCGGAGCTGCGTTCAGTGTTTTGTGTTCCCTTCTATGGCTGTGGTTTTATCTTCAGGAAGAGACTTGCAAAACAGCATATGGAGTTATTCCAAATCTCCTTCCTTAAGGGTGACTGGGACCACAGAGGCAGAGAGCATCCCAGGCACTGCTGTATCCACACGGACAGTCACGCTTTCAGCATGTGGGGCTTTTAACCTCAGGCCATGGAGCTATTTTTGGTGATGAGAAGGAAGTTACAGATGACCCAATGCTTGGCATACTGCAGATCTGCATGAGACACGTTCTGCTTGGAACGTTTCCTTTCTGAGAGTCAGCACCAATTACAGATGAGTAGTATTTCTTCTGGAGATACTCTCATGGATATCTGCCACACAGGGAATTTCACATATGGGTTACTTCTAACAACCCTGCCATCATTTCAGCAGCAGCACTAGCAGTTGTAAAGAGGATATTATCCAAACGAGTAACTTTTACGACCACATTAAGGGAGCATAAAATTAATAATCTTGATGTAATAGCCTAAACTTGATTTTAAATTCTGTAAGTGCACTTCCATGTTCTGAAACCTGCCCTGGTGCAATCATGGATGTGTGTTTAAATGAACTAGATAATAGAGCCTGTTGGTTTTTAGTTTGTCACCTGCAGTTCACCCAGTCCCCTTCTTAATTGTCTTTACAAAGCTCCTGTGCGTGGACTTGCTGACTAAATAATTGTAGCAGGGAATGTGACGTATCCAGTCTCAATAAATATCAGAGTAGTGATTCATCCAAGTGCTGAGTAACAGCCAGTAGATGGAGGAGACTTAAGGAGGAAGCATCTTTCTGTACAGCCCACTCTTGTGTCACTGTTGGATCTGTTTGTCTAAATCACTCCTCGGTGGAGGGAATGACTTCAAGCCAAGAGATGAGTTGGTCTGTACACTCCTACTTCCTGGTGTTCTGGCTAAGCCCTGTGTTTTGGGTCTTAAGCAACAGAACATGCCATTAAAGCTCTGAGCTGAAAGCATTTCAGCATGGCAAGAACTGGAGTTCTGCATTCCACGTGGGTATTTAACGTTCTGCTGTGTTATGTGTTCCCATAAATGGCCAGAGTCTGGACAAAGTAGGTTAGTTGTGGAGCCTGAAGCTTTCCTGCTATCTTTAGAACTGAAACTTCCCAGTGCTTTGGGCAGAAATAACCCAAATGAGATTCTTAAATCACCTCTTGCTCAGATCTCCAATTCAGAAGTTTTTACCCTGCCCTTTTTTTTGCCTTGCAACGCATTTTCACATTTCAGTTTTACACTGAAGTTCTAACAGACCATTTTCAAGCCACTTATGAAAGCTAATTTTAATTTTTAATTTTCCTGTAGGAAAACACTCCGCCTTTCAAACCTTTAGCTGCCTGATCAGTTGTTCTCTGGGCTTAAACCAAACTCTTGTCCTTAGATATTGTTTAAGCCTGAAGGGTAAAGGGAATTTCTACAGTACAGCCAGGCTTTTTTTTCCCCCTAGTCATGTACTTAAAACAGAGCTGCTAAAAGTAGGCTTTTTGGGGGTTTGTGATTTAATATTACTTTCTCTTGTTCTGGAACAGATCTAGTCCTCACTTAATAATATTAGATCCAGCTTGAGCCTTTCTAGAGCTTAGCATTCTCCGAGGGATTTCCCTCAGAGAGTCTGTATTTAGGAAAAAACCCCCAACGTGGTCTTCAACATTTAACAGAAGTTTAATGATGCTGTGCTGTCCTACTGCCATTTTAATTCTTTATTTGATCAGTGTTGCCATGAGTAGCCAATGCCTTCTTTTTGAAATTCTTCCCCTGCTCAGCTTCAGTTTGACACAGCAACAAGCAAATGCTGCTTCTCAGTAGCAAAACTCACTGAAGCTTCTACTCAGCCCATCAGGTGTAGAGTAAATTGGTGTAACATGACCATGGCTAACACATGACTGTATAATTAAGCATTCTTAAGTAACTTGCATCCAATTAGCAAGTGACTCGTTAAAGGCAGTGTGGTTGTCTCATTGCTTATCCCCGTTGGAACTGCAAGGCTACAGAAGTAGCTGTGATGGGGGGTCTGGAGTAGGGTTTTTTTGGCTGAAATGAGTCCTTCTGGGCTAGAAATCTATTCTAATTTCCCTGGGCCTTCTTGATAAGAGGTTGCAATGCTGAGCTTCAGATAAAATAGAAGCCTGCGAGCTTTCTGAAGTTAAGGGACTATTCAATATTAAAATAACTTGTTCAGTGTTTTCATGCTTTTTTTTTTTCTGCTTGACCCCCTTCTGAGAAATGCAACTATTTTTTCTCCACCTGCTAATGCTCACTTTTTTTCCTTCTTTCCTCATCTTGTAGTCAATAGACATGGTAGGTTTTTTCTTCAGATAAAAATCAGTTCTCATAAACAGGCTGTACCTCTACTCTGATAAACTGTGATTTAATTTGTAAAAAAACCCTGATGGTAACAATCATCTTGTTTAACTAAATTTTGCCAGGACAGGCAAGGCTGCTGTGCAGCACTTTGCATGTCCTGCAACCCACAGCCTCTTGAGCTGCTTCTCATTTGATTTATAAGTTCTCACAACAAGCAAGAAAATAATTATAGTTCCTCAAAGGAGCTTTTAGATTGCTATTGGAAATTTTGGATAAGCAAGTAGGTAGCTCTGTTCCTACCTCTTATCTCTTCACATACTGTGGAACATCTTCCTTCTGTTTTATCTTATAAATATGCACAGGTGATACTATTGCCCTTCTCACTGTCCCCTGGAACCTGACTTGTGTAAAGAGTTCCTGTCCCTAATTCTGAATGGCTGTCACTGAAAGGGAGGGAGAGAGGAATGGATGGATGTGTCATCAACATTTTAGGTACAGAAGCCAGACAAGGTGAGGAGAACCAGGCAGGTCCCTGCTGGGAGTACAGGAGTGGCATTTTGGGTGCTGGTGAGAAGTTTCCTGCCTGGTGCTCACCCGTGACTCAAACAGCTGAGTCAGCAGGAAACTGCAGTAGTAAATTGAGTTTGGAGCAGTGTAACAGGGCACTGGGGGCTGACTCAGTGGAGCAGCTGGGCTGTTGCCTCAGGAGGAGCCACTGAAGGAGGCTGCCTGGCCTGGCCATGACTAATCCTGGTCTGGCAGGCCTGACTGATGCTCTCAGCAGGCTCTGAAAGCTACACCCAGCTGGACAGGCAGGAGCTCAGGTAGACTGGCTCCACCTAAGGCTGGAGCCTGAGACAGACCCATCCCTCTCCAGTGACCTTCCCCTGCCACAAAAAGGAAGCAGAACTTGTACCTGACAATCCCAGTACAAGGACAAGGCCAGGTATAAAAATAAACCTATATGGGAAAGCTTTGGTTTTAAGACCTGGTGATGGTAGGTCTGTGGTACTAAAGCTGAGGAGTTTGATTCATTACACAAATAAGCATTTTAACTGCATGTACAAACAAGACTTCCCTTTTAACTGAGTTTTAAGGTGATAAACAGAACAGTTTTTTAACCTTCTAGAATCACAGAATGGTTTGGGTTGGAGGGACCTTAAAGATCATCCAGGTGAACCCCCCTGCCATAGGTGGGGACACCTTCCACTGGACCAGGTTTCTCCAAGCCCTATCCAGCCTGGTATTTCAAGACTTAGAAGTGACTAGAATAGGCAGTCTTTTTTTCCTAGGAAGTGGGGAAATAGAGCACCAAGGCTTGCTTTCAACTTCTGGAAAGGTCAACAATTTATGAAACTAATTCAGAAGTGGTTTAAGAAATTACAGCTGAATAAAGCTATTTAAAAATAGATTGGCTCTGCAAGCATTAATTCCAGTTACATTGCTTGATAGGCCTCACAGCTTTAGAACTTACCACAAGCACTGTTTTAAATTGAATTAGTTTTTAATTTCTTCTATTCCTCCAATAAGCCTAGGCTTAGTACTTAAGATTAAAATTCCTTTTCTTGAGCTCCTGCTTGTTATAGAAGCTGTTTGGAATTGTCAGCTGTGCACATCACCTTAACCTGTAACCTGCTGCTTGCAGTCAGCTGTGGTGTTCTGTCTTCTGCCAAGAGCAATCACAGACTGTGGCTATGAATGAACTGCAAATTGTGGTATTGGTTAATCAAGGAATAAAAAAGTACTAGTTTTTAATACTAAACTATGCAGCATAAACAAGAGACCTGTCTAATTTCTAAGGTTGTTCTTCTGTGCACGTCTGGCTCAAATAAAGTGCTGTAGGAAGCAACCAGCCTGATAATGTCTTGCCTTCCTAATGTCTGTTTAGGTACAGTTTCTGGCCTATACTTTTTGAAATAAAAGCTCACAGACGGTAAAATGGAAAATTTATTAGTGCAAGTTGGTCACTCAGCTTTTTCCAACAAGTACATACCATCATCCCATGCTTAATGCATTATAAACAAACATGGTCTAAGATAAGAAAAGTTGAACTTATTTTGGAGTAACAATGTGTTACATATTGTCATCATCTGATTCATCTTCCTCTTTCAAAGATTCCTGTTTCAAAAAAAAAGTGTAATTAAAACATAGTTTAACAGTTATTTTATAATTCAGCCTGTGATAAGTACAATGAGTTTTGCTGTAGCTTCACAACCCTCTCACTGTCCAAAGTCTTGTATTCAGCAGTTCAGCTCCCAACAAGGCATTTACTTTTGAAGGAGAAGGACACCAGCGGTGCAAGCTTCTGAACTGCAGGTTCTGAAAGCAAGAACTACCCCTGGATTACACTGTAACCTTCAGTACTGTCCCCCTGAATAGCACCAGCTCCCACTGAACTGATGTGTGTTGGAATGATACATTTTCCAGTCCTCACAACAACTTGTCAAGTGAAGCACTGAGACAACACCGAAGTCAGACCTTACCTTGGCATATTTTTCTGCTTCTTCCCTGATGTCTTTGGGAACAATTTCATGTTTTCCATTGGTTACTGCCAATAAAAAGAGTGCATGTTATGTACAATTCACACAATGACCTTGACATAAAGAGCAAATTTAAGAAGCAATGTTTTACTTGAGTCATAGAAAGATATATATTTTCTAGAGTGTTTAGAAATAGTAGAAATGCATTACTTTCTCCAACCCAGCTGAGTTCCAGCTCAAAAGCTTTATCCTTTACTTCATCATGAACTATGTAGATTCTGGAAGGAACAGACAAAGTACAGGTTAGAACAGACTGATCAACAAGCTAAATATACTTTTATTATATCCTTAAATATACTTCTTCTGTTGAAGTATTCTTATGAGTAATACAAGTTCCCCCTGTGCTTTCTCCCCACCAAACACAGAGAATTAATTTTCCAGGCTTAACTGCCAGTCTAACAATACCTTAAATCAATACAGCTAAGATGCAGGTTGAGATGTTCAAGTTGCCCTGACTGGAACAAACGTTAAGATTTAAATACTGCAGAACCAAGGCTGCATCATCACTGCCTTCTGCCACATGAGTTATAACACAGCCTGGAGTGTCCTGCCTTTCCCTGCAAATCTTACTCCAGGTTCTTTCTAGCCAACACAGATAAATACTTGGAGATGCTGGAGGAAGGAAGGATACCTGCAGCACCACACTAAGTACTTCAAATTAAAGTCTAATAAAAGTGCTGTGAAACAAATATAAAGACTAAAGTGAGTTCTGAGCTGAGGCAGAGTTAAAGGACAGAAGCATTTCCATGATTTGAAATTCCATGTCTAATTTGTGCCATTCTAGATCTGCTCTGAGTTCCTGGCCAGGTTGTAAGAAGACAGATCCCACAAATTCCTTCCTCCAGCTGCTGCTGTGACAGCCTCAGACACAAACTCCAAAATCACCTCACGTGCTGCAACACCAATGAGAGAAGCGTAGTCACTGCTTTATAACCTAAGCAAGAGCCAGGAAATGCTGGAAATTGCAGTTTTGCAGCTGCAGATTATTAAATCTGTGACAGTTTTTTGTGACAATTTGCTTCAGTTTGAAACCACAGCAGGCTCACCAGCATGGATTTTTGTCAGGTTGGACACTTACATTTTTGCCACCTCTTTAACAACATCACGGCAGGTCATTTCTTTCATCTGTGGACAAAAAAACCCACACAGGATAAGAGAATATAATGTTTTCCACTTCCACGAGGCCAGAACTGTGGCTGTGAATGTGTCTAATGAGCTTAGTGTTCATTAGAAAGTAACAGAAAGTAAAGGCTAGGACCACATTTATTCCCTATTTATTTCCTATCTTTCAGCCTGTCTGTGCAAGTCATTCTGGCAGTGAGAAATTCTACAGCTGAAGGAATCTATGAAAAAAACCATTACTTGGAGACTTCCCCACTTTAAAGCACTCATCAGCTGGAAGCTTAGAAGCTACACGGGTGACCTTGGCATCCTAAAAGCTTCACTTCTGGTTGGATGCTTTATGATCAACTGATATAAAATCACCAAATGTACAATATGGGGGAGGCACCATATTTTCACATATAATATTCCTTCTAGGTAGTAGAGTAATACTTTTGGTCTTGCCAACATTCTGTGCAAGCAATTTTGACTTTTAATTAATGCTCCAAGAGGATAATATTGTTTAGCAACCAACTGCCTGCCTGAGCAAGGTATCAGCAACTCATTTTATATTTTCTCAGTTATATCACAGTCTTTGGACAGTTTCACAGTTAATTAAAATAAAGTCTGGTGCAAATTTCCATGGCATAATAAACTTATGTTTTGTAGGTCAAATCTCTTGCCAGTCAACTCTTCTGGGCTATGAAGCAGTAATATATTCTACTATATTTCATTAGTGCAGTTTACCATCTCTTAGGATTCCCAAAATGTTTTCAAACCTGTAGTAGGGAAGCCAGTTTTGAGACACTGGTGAAGGAATTAAGATTACAACAGCCCTTGGTTCATGCTGAGTTGTCACAGCCCTTTCTGGAGTCAAGCTCACACCCTCAGAAGCCAGAGAAGAAGTGCCTGTGCCTCGTTAGACAGATGTGCCCTCACAGTCCCAGCTGGAGAACTTCCCTAACAGACAGAGACCCTTTGCCCCAGGCTTTGAATTTGTGACACTCAGTGGCATTTGTGACACTCAATCCCTAACACAGCACTGGCTGCTGTGCAGAGATGTCACTTGTGTCACACAAACATTTACATTACTGGGTGTATTGATGCATATAAAGGTACCGATCAAATAGGAAACCCCAAAGGTCTGCCACTGTCATGTGTATTTACAAGTGAGAAAACTGAATTTAATTTTTCTCATCATCCTTTTCCCATCCCACTGCAGACACTAAAGGTAAACACTGTAACACTTTTATCATGGAAGTTGATGATCCATGTATCAAAAAGTTGTATGTAGCATCAGAGCTGCACAAGATCAAGAGATTCAAGCAGTGTTCACACAACTCCAGGTTTTGCCACAGCTGAAGATTACAGACATTCCCATAAAATGCAAGAGATGTGATGAATGCAGGGTTTTCTTCTTGTACCCTCAGCTACACGAGGGTTTCACATGCTGTGTCCCTCCCAGATACAGGATCTGCTCTCTGGTACCTGTAAGGCAGGTTTAGTTTTGACTCCCCGCTTGCCTCTGTCCACCTGGAGTCATCCCTTCCCCAGGGACCAGTCCGAGCTGACAGGCTGCTCCAGGCTGGATCACCCCACAAAAGCTTTTGTACTTCTGTCTTTTCCCCATCTTAGCTTTACCAAATTCATCTTGTCAAAATTAGCTCTGACCTGGAAACCTGCCCAGTCTAGAGTTCCAGCAATTCACATTATTAACTATGTCAGTCAATAAAGCAGAAGTTTTTGAAAATCTCAGCACTGCACAGAAAATTGAACTTCTTGGGTAGAAATTAATTTTTTTTGGAGTACATTGTATGTTACCCAACATATCACTGTCTTTCTGCCAGTGTGCACACAGGGAAATTAAAATTAGGATTTCCCAGATGCCACAATTTCAGTATCAGAATCAGATGATCATGCAGCCTTCTTACTTTTAATTTGCTATTCAAGCATCTGACCAGATTCAAAACTGACTGAATTCAGTCTAAGAATGTTCTAATTTTCCTGTAATTTTTCAATTGTGATGCTACAGCACCATAAACAGACTATTCTTAAAAGTATAATGATCAAATACACTCTGAACTTTTCCATGCACAGCTGGGATGTCCCTCTGCACACCAAAGTAAGATGCAAGCAAAATATCACAGAAAAAGTACAGGAGACAGACCAGGAGATGGATTCCCATGTTGTCTCCAACTCCAAGCGTGTCAGATATTAAAAGAGGAAGATGGAAACGCTTCAGGATTCTTACATAATTAAAATCAGGCACACTTCAATACCTTTTGGTAGTGTGCTTTCCACAGACTAGTTTGTCCTTAACAAGGCCAACTTTTTTGAACTTGTTAAACAAAAGTTTGTACAGCACCCTGTACAATGCTGCCCTATGGTTTTCAATCAGAATGTAAAGCTTATTTACACCTTTGTATTCACTCACTCACTTTACTCACTGGCAAATGTAGAAGGAAATATTCCACCTGCTTCTCCTGTATTTTATACATTTTAGGCATCCAAAAAGAGAACATCATAAGCTAGGAATACTTGTCTTGAAAAAGCACAACAAAACTGTAACACCATACCTGAAGTTTTTCTATCTCTGTTTTTGCAGCCTGCCTGGCTTTACCAATGGCACACCCCCAATAACCCTAAAAGAAAAAAAAATAAAATATGCAAATTAATTAAATATTAAATTTTCTACAGCTCTTACTGTCCCTTAGCATATGACAACCCCACCCTGCTCACACAGTGAGAGGCCAATACACAGTACTGGTGGTGTTCTCTCAGGGCACATCCCCAAATTGTTGAGCAGAACCCAATTTCTAAATCAAGTGCTATCTCTGTTGATAGAAAAGAGAAGTGCTCAGTAGTTCCTGGACAAAAACTTATCTGCTCAAAATTTTATAACAGATATTTTTTATTGCTATTACAGTAAATAGAAGAACAAGCTAGAATTAGTTTGAAGAGAGAAGTTCTACAGGAACTACAGATCAAAAAAAAACCCACACCTGAACCCAACCTACTGTGAAAACATATTAAAACACATAAAAATTAAGCACTTCTGTTTCCTTCAACAGCCCTGGTATGGATATATTTTAAGAAAATTTTAAAAAATCAAACAGTATGAGTGTGTCTCTTCCACTGTGTGACACACAGCTGAAAATGCAGCCCTAACAACAATTAACAACAATTTCTATTTTGATTTGACTTGCTGTTGGCAGCCAGGGCCAGAGGAACAGCCCTCTCTTAGCTGGAGTACTCAGGGAATGGGGTATCACTACAATACTTGCCTGTCTGGGGCAGTGCATGGGAGTTTTCACTGGATGTAGCCAGCTGGAATGAACTTCAAAATTCTGAGAGACAAGTCTTAAACTTGTTTCTCAGATTGTACTTCTAGGAAGCACACAGAGTGTGTGTTTAACAAGCCATGCAAATGAGCAAACCCCAGCTCTGGTCATTTGAAGCAGTAATTCACCAGTGATCTTCCCAGGCAAAAAGAGAAAAAAATCAACAGCCCTTCTGGACCAACACTTACTATTTTCCTAATTAGGAATTTTTTAAAGGGGAATTTATGCCGAGATGGAAATATTTGTGCCACACTCACGTATGAAACTCCTGATGGATCAATCATGTACAGTTGTGCACCATCATCACTGTCATAGGACCCCAACATGAAACTGGAGGAGAAAAGAGAAATTAAAAACATTTCTTCTGCCACCACACCCAGAACTACAGAGACCACACCAGCTCGGGTTTCCTACACTGCTCCTGGGGCAAAACTCCTGCTACGCTCTATTGAGCATCTGTTGAGTGTTCTCATGACAGCAAGTTGTCAGAAACATTTTACTGACCAGTAACTTGACCTCTGTTTATCAGTCCCTTTGTACTAGAGCCACATAGTAATTGTAACCTGCTCTTTAGGTATCAGGACAAAAACAGGATGATTGCAGAGGAAAGTTCTGCTTTTGCCACTGTCACAGACTTAACAGCACAAACTCTTCAACTTTAAAACCCAGGAACAAACTGGCAATCTGCTACAGGAATCTGAATTCTTCACCTGAGGTTTTACACACACAGGACAAGAACGGAGAGGGGAATCTCTTTATGAGGTGAATTATGGGTTACTAATTCAGAGTTTAAAAAAAGACCTTAGACAGGCAATTCCAGCAATTGTGAACCAAAAGCCAGTTACAAAGTGTGTGTGTGACAGACTCACCTGCAGCCAAAGGGTCTGACAGCACTGTACAGGGTGTAGGCGTGCACATACATGGCCACTCTGTCCGCAAGGTGCTGCGTGGGAAAAGGGAAAACAAACACTGGAAACCCTTATTTACAGGAATCAAACCTCAAGTAATGACACTGAATTCTCTGTGTCGAGACTAAAAGCCAAAAAACCTGAGAATTCCTTACCTTCAGAGGAATATCATAGCCATAGTTGGATCTAAAGTTGGAAGCCTCTTCCCTGGCGATGTCTGCCAAGGAGCGGGCGTCTGCCAGCAGCCCTGCCACTGCCTGCAAGGAGAATTCATCAGCCAGGCCTGACACACGTTTAATTCTCGCTGAAATTAATTACTAGCACTGAATTCAAAATTCATCTTCATCTGCCATCAAGCTCAAAACGTGTCAATGTGGTTATATATTAACACAGAACAGTTTTTCTCTAGGAAAATCAATAACCAAAGTTTATGTTAAGTGGTGTCTTATGATTTGCCATGGCTCCACTAACCCAAACAATATTTCATATGGTGTATATCCAACATGTTTCACATTTCTGTCACACAGTAACCACTACTTGACATCATCCTGACATCACTATTATGGATTAGCCAGCCATACACTGGTATTTAAAGAATTCAGGCAATTCCCACACGTTTGAGAATCCTGTATGCAGCACTTAACACACCTTATTTGTTAACTCTGTAGTAAAGTACCATTTTAACACTTGTGTTTATATTGTCATTCAACTGGAATGCTGAAAAGCATTTCAAAAAAAAGTTAAAACAGCCTCAAAATATGTCAATCTTCTGTTACAAATCTGGCTTTTATTTATGCATGTTTGTGTGCAATCGAGAATAAATTACAGAAAACAGTAAAAAACCCACTGGCATTTTCTGCACACAGAAACATCATCATTACTTTATTAATCTACTTATTATTGATCCTCTGATTCATAGATTTCTCGTTTTGAGGGGGGGGTCCCTTGGAATTTACGGAAACCCAAAATGAAATGGCCCCTTACCATCCCAACGTGTCGGTCGACATTGAAGAGACGTTTATTGGAACCCTCCTCATAAAGCTTGGACAGAACTAGTTTTTCTACTCCAAAGACAACACCATCTTTGCATCTTATCCCAATTGCTGTACTGGAAGACAAGATAAATGTCAGTTCCTCACAGAGAACCGCAGTGGAAAATAAATAACAGAGAATTAACAAGACACCACAAACAATCACATGATTTCCACAGAAGTAAAGTTGTTACAACTCCACTTTAGAAGTGAAGACAACAAGGGGGGAAAGAAGCCAACACTCACCAAACCTTTATTTTCTCAAACAAAGGAGGGAGCTGCCAAAAATTCCCAACCCAACATTTTTGGATAGAGTGGGGGAATTGTTTGGAGCAACAGCAAAGCCACTGCCACACTCTGCTGAGTGACACTGGAGTGAAATTCATGGACTGTTCACCCTCTCCTTTTGGCAAATTCCCTGTTGGTCTAGGAGATGGGACAACTCTTTCTCTAACCCTCAAAAAGTGCCTCATCAGGCATAAACTACCAACCATGGCAACCACAAAATACCTGGCTAACCAAGGAACGGGTTGATCGGAACATGTTGCCCAGAGAAGCTGTGGCTGCCCCATCCCTGGAAGTGTTCAAGGCCAGGTTGGAGGGGGCTTGGAGCAACTTGATCTAGTGGAAGGTGTCCCTGCCCATGGCAGAGGGTTGGAATGAGATGATCTTTAAGGTCCCTTCCAACTCAAACTATTCTGTGATTTATCCTTATCTGGAGCCTGTGGCTACGAGCAGACACCGGGGTGATCCAGCTGTGCCTTGCCAATCACTCATCTCACTGGGATTTTCCCTTCACAACATTCCTCTGCACAAACTCCAGGGAAGACAGATATTCCCAGAGGAGCTGATGTAGCTTTAGCAGAACTTGGATGTCCTCCATTTCTTGAGGAATCCCTAGGAAGTTATTACACATGGAGGCCCTGAGCATGTTTCAGTGCCTCAATTCACATCCAGAAAATGGGCTTTTAGATCAGAACTAATTTTAACATCATAATTGTACCTGCAACACCATTATGTTTCTGTAGTCCAACGACACTGCTTTAAAAGAGGCCAGCAAACAGAGAGAGGTGCAGATATTTGTATCTTACCTGCTGTTCTCCACTGCTTTCATAGCATATTCCACCTGAAACACTCTGCCATCTGGAGAAAATGTGGAAGCTGACAGGTCGTACTGGAGGAGAAAACACAATGCTCAGGAAAAATAACTGAACACATCATATCCCAGTGTTTAAAGATCGAGTCTACTTATTTAAGAATGCAGGGCTGTCACTGACAGAGCTGGCTGTGCACTCCCAGGAGCAGGGTGGGACATACAGAGACAGGAGAAAACAGAGCCTAAAAGCCAGGAGAGGCCATTTCATCAGTGCTGGGTGAAACTGCAAATCCCATCAATCCAGATGCTGAACGGGTCTGAAATCACTGGGCATTACACAATATATCAGACTTATGGGAACTTTCTGTCCGCCTTCACATTTCATAGAATCCCAGACTGGCTTGGGTTGGAAGACACCTTAAAGCCCACCTCATTCCACCTCTGCCATGGGCAGGGCCACCTTCCACTAGCCCAGGCTGCTCCAAGCTCTGTCCAGCCTGGCCTTGGATACTTCCAGGGATGGGGCAGCCACAGTTTCTCTGGGCAAACCTGTGCCAGGGCCTTACCACCCTCACAGGGAAGAATTTCTTCCCAATATCCAACTTAAATTCAATTTCCAATACCCAACCTCTTCCACCTTCCACCCATCACTCCTTGTGCTCTCACTACAACTCCCGACCAAGAGCCCCTCTCCGGCCTCCCTGCGGGCCCCCGTTTATTTTACAATTCCTGATAGCAGGAATTGTAATGCACAAACATTTGAAATGCACAAACGCATATTATGCACAGAAGTATAATAAGTGTTTTATCCCCGCCCCGCCCCCGCCGCCGGTTCCCGGGGCCTCACGGGCCGCAGTGACTCAGCCCTCCCGCAGCGCCCCGCGGCCACCCCCCTCGCCCTCACCCCGGCGCAGGGCGGCCCCGGGGGCGGTGGGGGCCGGTCCCGGCGGGCAGTGCAGCCGCGCTATCCCGGCGATCCGGCGATCGCGGCGCGATCCCGGCGCACTCACCCCGGTGCCGATGGAGCTCATGGCGGCGCCGCTCCCAGCCCGGCCCGGCTCGCGCGCACCGCGCAGCACCGCGCACGCGCATTGGGCGCCGAGCGGCGGCCCCCGGGTGTGACGTCACGCGCCATGCGCTGAAGGGCGCTCCGTGTGGCGCGTATTTCCAGCGCCCGGCTAGCTCAGTCGGTAGAGCATGGGACTCTTAATCCCAGGGTCGTGGGTTCGAGCCCCACGTTGGGCGCATTAATTTTGTGCCCTCTCCCGCCGATTCATTTTTGGAGCGCTCCCGGCCGAGAAACCGCCCGCTTCACGTTGGGCGCAGCAGTTTTGTGCCCCTCACCCCTTTGGAGGCATCCCAGCGGGAAAACACCGCCCCACCATCCCTGAGGGGGATTCACCGCCCGCTCCGCCTTGGGCCCAGCGCTTTTGTGCCCCTCGCTCTTTAGGAGCGCTTCTGACGAGAAAGTGCCGCCTCACCACCCTCTCCCAACATCCCTGAGGGGGATTCACAGCCTGCTCCAGGTTGGGAGCGTTACTTTTGTTCCCCTCGCTCTTTTGGAGCGCTCCCGGCGGGAAAATACCGGCTTTCCACCGTCTCCCACCATCCCTGAGGGGGATTCACCGCCCGCGCTCCGGAGAACCGGGAGGCTCCTGAGGGAATCCCGCAAATACAGCCTGTGGAAGTGATTAATACACTGTTATCCCTGAGAAAATTAGTTTTCATAAGTGAGCTGGGTGCAGCAGTAACGTGTACATAGTAAAGTAGGAGCTGGGATAATCTTGGCACTAAACGCTGCGTGCCTGCAAAAAATTGCTCTTCTTAATAAATGGTTTTGAGGCAGGAATGACATGCACATAATAAAGCAGGAGCTGTGCTAATCCTGGCACTGGCTACTAAACATTGCATCCCTGAAAAAAATTGCTTTATTTAATAAATGAGCAGGATGCAGGAATCGGAGAAATTAATACGTTAATGAAGTAGGAGCTGTGGGTGCTCTCGAGGGCAGGGAGGAATTACAGAGACACCTGGACAACCTGGAGAGCTGGGGAAGAAACGGCCCAGGGAAATTTTATAAGAGCCAGGGTGGGATTCTCCACCTGGAATGGGGTAACCCTGGTTACACACAAACTGGGGGAGGAGGGGCTGAAGAACAGCCACAAGGAAAGGGATCTGGGGGTTTATAGAAGGAATAAATTCTCCCCTGTGAGGGTGGTGAGGCCCTGGCACAGGTTTCCTGGAGAAGCTGGGGCTGCCCCATCCCTGGGAGTGTTCAAGGCCAGGTTGGACGGGGCTTGGAGCAACCTGGGATAGTGGAAGGTGTCCCTGCCCATGGAAGGGGGATTGAAACTGGATGGCCTTTTAGGTCCCTTCCAACACAAACCATTCTGGGACTCTGTGGTTTGGGTTGGTCCATCACTGGAACAGACTCTGCAGGGAAGTGCTCAGGACACCGAGCCTGTCAGAGCTCAAGGAGCTCTGGATGGTGCTCTCAGCCACACGATTTAGTTTAAGTAGTCCTGCAGGGACCTGGAATTGTGGTGACTTATAACTTATGGTATTACAATCCTTATGGGGTCCCTTCCAACTCAAGATATTCCCTAATTCTATGAAAAGGGAAAGGAAGGGAACGAGGTAAAGCCCCTTCTCCCAAGGACCAGCTCCCACTGACACAGCACAGACACAGGCAGACATAACAGGCTCATTAATATAATAATATTCTTCCTGTCAGCAGGACTCAGCTGGAGCTGTTTGCAGTTGGCTAGCACCCATCTTATGGAATGGCATCCAGTCCAGAACCAGGGACTTTAGAGGAAAATCCTCCAGTTACTGCAGAGGTTTGTGTCTGCCACTGTCCTTCAGGATAAATCATGTGTGCTCACTGTGAATTTCCTGTGAGGATCCATGGATCTCTGCCGTGCCAGGGAGGGAAGAACTACAACAGTCAGGCTGTAAAAAAACCAGCCAACCCCCTCTCTACACGATCACACATTTAGGGTGTGATCTCCAAGGGCTTCCCAGGGCAAGCCATTAATAGTCTTTCTCACCCCTTCCATGAACTAAGAATCGTGTTTATGTCCTTAACAGGTCCCAGGACTCTGCACTTCAGCCCAGCAGTAACACAGGAGTCAGGAATTCTGGTCCTGCCAGAAACAGCAGCTGTTGGAGCTGTTCAGTGATGCAGAAACCCCACAGGAGAGGATTTGTGTGGGCAGAACGAAGACAAGGTCGCAGAACACGCCAGGAGAGTTCCAGGGTACATGTGCACAGCAGCACAGGAATATCCTGAAAAAGGCTAAGAATATCCTGAATTTCCTCAGCTGCAGTCTGCTGCAGTTCAGGAAAATGACATCATTGCACCACCACGACCACGGGCTCCATAGGAGTTTCATCCTTCCCTGAGAACCTTACGGACACGAGTAATCCCTCCCAGCTCCACGGGGCTTGTGCTGATGGAAAACTCTCCTCTCGGGAGCAAGCCTTGCTAAGCTCTGGCTCAGTTCTTATTGAGGTAAAACATGACCAGGGTCACAGAGGTGCAGCCCAAATTATTCAAATTATAACAGAAAATGAGCAGCAGAGCCTGGGCCTGTGTGTTCTGTACACCTGAGGCTGGCCCTGCGTCTGGCACTGGGACAGCGCCCATTTATCCAGCCTGGAATTCCACCAGAACATGGTCTCTAAAAAACCAACCTCATCCCAGGACTATAAAACAACTTCTCACAGCTACACCTGTTTTTCCATGCTTTCTCAGTAACAGCCACGCAGCTCATCCCAAGTGGGAAGAAGGCAATTCAAAAACACAGCTTCTGCCAGCACCTCTGGGGAGTTGGCAGCACTCTGAGACCTCTGTCACCAACCAGCAAAGTCTCACCTAACACAGACTCTAACACTTGAAACAGCAGTTCCTGGGTTTTGTGGCTTTTTTCATTTGAAAACCATTAAATTAAAAGGGAGCATCTCCTCCCATGTGCCAACTAACACCACGTGTTAAGGCAAAGCACATATGAAACAGAACAGCAAGTGAGCCAGTGAGTCAACTTTGCCCTCACACCCCTGTTTACAATTAATTTGCAATAGTTTATTACAATTTATAATTCTGAAATCTTTCTTGGAGCAGAGATACCGGAAGAGTTTTCAGCTCAGCATTACATCAGAACTACAGGCACAAGAGTTCTCTGCTAAAACTCTCAAAACAGGACGGTGTCCAGGGGAAATAATGTCCCACCACCTTTGCTGAACAGCCCCAAACCATTTCCTCACAGGTGATTCGAGGGTGGAATATTTTAATGCAGAACTTGGCAGAAAAAAACCCTTCCATAGATATTTTCCTTCCATGGATATTTCCCCTCCTTCTTCTAAGCATATTTAAAATTAAAATCTCTCAAAACAAATTCTCTCAGCAGTGCCATTTACTATACAGATAAATAACAAACAACTCAGGAGGGTACAACTCATGACAGTGCAGAATTTCTTCAGAACGAGACAAAAAACCACAGGAGTTGCCAGAGTGAAGTTCTTAAACTATAACTGGACATGTTTTTAAATAGTGTTAGTGCCTACACTCCCTGAAAACATCCAGGTTGCTGATATTTAATAGTGTTACACACAAAGCACTCCATAAAAAAACGAAACCCAATGCACGTGTATCTGAAATGGTGCAGAATCCTTGTGTAACGTGCAGGTGCTTATTTCTCTGTGGAAAAAGCCCTTTTCATCAACGGTGGGGGTGCTTTTCCAACGTCAAACATCATTTCCAGAGGAGGATTGTTCAGGCAGCACCAGTCGGGAATGCGGCCTGTCTGGCTGTAATATTCCTTGGACACGGACCGGCTCCCAAGTATGTCCTGGAGTGCTCCAAAAATGGCTCCTGCATTATTGGGAAGGAAGAAAAAAACCTGCATTAATTTGACATACTGAATTTCATTTTCTAATTCTTCCCATCCAGAATCTCAACTGGTTGGGCTTTTCCAGCTCTGTCCCACAAATTAAAGGAATGAAAGGACATAGCTGCTTTCCGTTTTTCCTTTTCAGTAGCCCAGCTAATCCCAAACTGCTTCCATTTATGTCCCTTGAAAGTAACTGAAAACAAAGAACCATCTACTCTCTGCTGACAGCAAACCTGGCCTGTGTTAACCAACTTCTTATGACAAAGCTTCCTAAAAGTTTTTATTTTAAGCACTTCAACCAAACCCCCTTTGTAGGGGGTTGTTCAAGGCAATTTCAAGGCAATTTCCTCTCCTCAAAAAGTTGTCCCACAAGTTCACACAAGCTGTGAGAAGGTCCAGCCTGTGGCAGCTGACCCGAGCTGCCAGGGAAGAAAAGCATCAAGAACTTGGTGCCTAGAAACTGTCCTGGTTTGCTAATCCTAAAAATAAGAGGTTTGAAAACTAAAAGTTTATGGTGTTAGTTACTGGCACTTGTGACCAGCACAGGGAGTTGGCAGCCTTTCCATAGCTCCTCCATTACTGATTAAACTTGATTTTTCCACAAGGAAATTACCTCACAAGTAGGAATCCCTGCTCTGCCTCGTTAGTGTGGAGGTAGCTCTGTCCTGCACCTGAGCCAGCACCTCACCTTTCGCCTGTTTCCAACTGCTCCTCACCTGTTTAAAAGCTCCCATAACCCTCAGTGCCCTCCAAATATCCCTGAGGGAGCTTTACTCCACACACTAACAATTCCCCAGAGCTCACTGCAGCTCGATGTCAACACTTCACCTCATTTGTCCTGCTATTTATCCATCACAAATCTCACTTGGAAGGTTTGTTTTCACCTTCGCCCCTCCGTTGTTCCCGTCCTTACCTCCCAGCCAGGCCACACAGTTGGGTTTGGCAGGTGGGGTGTGAATCCTGAAGGTTTTGGTGGCCAGTGCTTCCTTGTACTTGGGTTTCTCCACCAGGTACCTGATCTCTGCCATGAGCCTGTGGAGGAACCCCGGGAGCATCGCGGTGCCCCCGATCACCACCAGGTTCTCTGCCAGCTGCTTCCTGGTGTCTATGGGGCACTGATGCAAACAGGGAGACAAAAAAAACACCCCCAAAAAAATAATTTTAACTGGAATTGCCTGAACTTGAAGTGCATTCAGAGGTCTGTTAGACATTCAGTCCATTTCCAAGCCCTCCAATTGCTGTTTTCCCATATTTAACTGGAACATAATCAACATAAGCCAGAGGGAAATGCCTGGAGGTGCAGAGGTGAGGGGTCCAGGCACAGACCTCCTTAAACAATTTGTTTGCATAAGGAATTGTAATTGAAGTGTTTGTCATGTCAGCCCGAGTCCGTGGCTCTCCAATAAATTATGTCTCAGCAAACTTTATTTAAATGGCATCAATAACTACAGGGAGTCAACTTTAATTAACACACATCCATCACCACATAATGAAAATTTCCATTTATAGTGGTTTTCTAATGCATTTTTTTCCTAAATATAATAAGAACTGCAGTGTTTGTATATGCCAAGAAAATTTTCTGCAATAAATCCAATATGCTGCCTGTAATAAAGATGTCCAAATTAATTTTATTCCAGCTCAGGTAAACGAGCAGCCTGCAGGACTCAAAAGTCTTGAGTCATTTATAACTGCAGGATCTCCAAGGCTGGAGGAATTCCATAAATTGTTTAATACAAAGATACCTGAACGAGGGAATCCAAGATCAAAGTGGCAACAGATGTCTCTTCATTATCCTGTTCAAACAGTATTTCCACCACGGAGTCTCTGTGGAACAGGCAGGAAAGTGAGTGTTAACGAGAGGCAAGACCACACTGTGAGCTGAACTCAGGAACAGCAGAGCTGAGATAACTTCAGACTTCCTGCTGCCAGCACATTGTCACCTCTGTCACATGGCCCATGCACTGGGCAGTGCCAAAGGGGAGGGGACAATCATGGAATCCTTAAGATTGGAAAAGACTCCACCACTTCCCTGGGCAGCCTGTTCCAACACTTAACCCTTTCAATGGAGACATTTTCCCTCATCTCCAATATAAACCTGTCCTGGTGCAACTTGAAGCCATCTCCTCTCATCCTGTCACTTATTACTGGGAGAAGAGACCAACCCTCACCTGGCTCCACCCTCCTGTCAGGGAATTGTAGACAGTGAAAAGGTCTCCCCTGAGCCTCCTTTTCTCCAGGCTAAACTTCCTCATTCATGTCACTAAATCTGTCTCATCATCAGGCATTAATACCCATTTCTCCTCCCCAACCCCTCCAATCTCCTTGCTCTCACCTTCCTCTCTGAGCTCTGGAGAAGCCACCACCTCCCATGCTGGGCCTGGACTGTGCCCAGCACAAAGCCTTTATTTAAGAGGCACTAAAAGCATATGCAAGTGTTTCATTAAAACTCAGTTTTATGCAAACTAATGTGCTTTTAGAGTTGAGATATATCCTCTTAGTGATCAATACTCTGTTTATGGCATTTCTCACCTGATGGGGCCAACCACATGGAGAATCTTTTCTCCATCCAAAGGATAGTCCACGTCTGGAGGTGGTGAAGGACGCTGGAAATAAAAACACAAGGGCAATATTTTAGAGGCCAAAAAGGCTCCAGCCACCTCAAAAAGAGTAGGATGAGCTTCATTCTCCACTCACCTCAGCACTGCCATCAATGTTGAACTTGGCTGCCTGGATCTTCAGCCCACGCTGGAGATCACTCACAAAGCAAGTACGGACTGCATAGAGGGAAAGGGCAAAGTGAGGCTGTGTTGGATCTTTTCATCACCAATAAAGACTAATTTTTTTCCATTTAGAAAACAACACACAATTCAGGCCCTTGCTGGTCCAAGCCATTACCAAACAAATGCAAAGCAAAGCAGTCTCTACACTTCAGCAGAGTTCAGATGGTGTCTGACCGTGAGTTTAAACGAAGCTGACACCCAAACCACGCCAGGACTGGCAGGATTTCTTCCTCAGCCAAACCACGTAAGATTTAAAGTCAGAGGGATGTTCCTGATGGTGCCTTCAGCCACCACAAGGTGTCAGGGGTTGTACCCTGCTGTCAAACGCTCCACTGCAGGTCTTGCACCACCACTTCAAATGAGACACTGCTCCTTTCCTGAGCAAGCTGCAATCATGGAGCATTTTTCCTGGTGTAACTCCTCAGCACCCTAAGAATTCCAGAGGGTTTTTTTTTCCTCCAGGCAACGCTGACAGACCACAATCTCATGGGTATCCCAGCTGTAACTGTTATTACATACTTATTTATTTGTATCTGGCACAGATAAGCATCTTCATAAACTGCTGTTCCAAAGAAACAACCCTCTGATACACAGACAACCCTGATTCCATCCCTAGTGTGTTATATCTGCTTCCAAAAGACTGCCTAAAAACCTGGACTGGTCAGAAAACTGTCCTCAAGTCCAGGAATTAGAAAAGCAACTTCCATTTGACAAATTATTTTGCATTTGACCAATGGATTTCTTCCGAATTTGGTCCAAGATATATATCCTAATATTTTCTAGGTAAATATATATTTTTATATCCGTTGCACATGAAACATTACACAGGAATTCATGCAAGTTCTGCCCAAAGAAAGACTCTATTTTTTCTGATATAAATGTAGTCCTTGTCTCATCTTGCCTACCTGATTAACACACCAAAATGTCTTTTATACCTCCTTTTTTTTAATTAACTTTAAAGCAAACTGAGTCTTTCTAGTTAATCTACAAACAAATCTACACAACAGTGCAATCCTCTTTCTGTGCTCACCCACCAAATCCATCTCCAAGTTACATCCCAACAACAAACACACAGGCTGAACTGAAAGAGGAATTCAACACACAGTTTTGGGTTTGCTTTCAAAGAGTAAAAACGCCACAGGTTCTTCCAGTAGGTAAGAAATATGGCAAACAGAGAAGGGAAATAATGTCCTAAATGTAAAATATTGCAGTCTTATTATTATCATACTCTGATGCACAAGTTAATAAACCAGAGTTTCACAAAGCAAAAAAAAAAATCTTACCTTTTATGTCCTCTACTATGTCTTCTGGAACTGAGCCTGAAATGAAAAAAATAACTTAGAATGAAAGATTTTTTTTTTTTAAATAGAAGGAGAATTAGACTAAGTTTGAATTACATTTAATATATTAAATTTTCACTTTCACAGAATCATAGAATCCCAGAAGGGTTTGAGGTGGAAAGCACCTCAAAGATCACCTCGTTCCAAGGACACCTTCCACTAGACCAGGTTGCTCCAAGCCCCACCCAGCCTGGCCTGGAACACCTCCAAGGATGGGGCAGCTTTTAAAGATTTCCAAGACTTTAAAGATTTCCAAAGAAGAAAGGATATTAAGAAGTGAAATAAGGTGTTTGTCTTGCCTCCAAACTGATGGAAAAATTACTACAGAACTTTATCTCAGCCCTTCTCCAAAACTGCTGTTACGAGTGGCTTATCATAAAAATAATATACCTGTTAAATACAAGGAAAGAATTCATCCATGTGGGTGACACAAGAGGCAGTGATTACTAAACTCATTTTATTCACTGTTAGTATCAGTCCAGTTTCCCTGGTGCAAGTTCACAGCACATCTGCCACATCCCAGACCTTACCCATCACAGATGGAAGGCTCTGTCCTTTGGCTAATCCTGTATCCACTGTGCACTGCTCCAGCAACTGATACTCCAGCTCCCTAAAACATTGCACAAAGGTAGTTAAAGACAGCCAAGAACTCAGCCTGGTTCTCTGTACTACCCTTGACAGACAATATTTACCCCTTTCAGTCACATCCTTCTAAACACAAACTTCACAAGATCTGATTTCCACAGCTTTTACCACACCAATGAAAGTCAAACAGTGGTAACTCTGAAAATTGGACGATGTTGCAGCAAGTTATGATTTAAAAACAAGAATCTCTGCTCATTAATCAAAGATGAACTTTCACAAATAAATAATTTGTGACCTGGAATGGATAATTGTGAACTTACTTGTGGATGGCCCTTCCTCCCAGGGGCAGGGAACCCCAGCAGCTCAGGATTGGAATTCCTTCATAGATCTACAGGAAGATCAGGAAATTCTCCTTTTTTTCTATGAGTTGTCAATCTGCTGGAACTAAATGCTTTTCCCCTTACATTAGCTGTTAAAAACACTTTCCAACTGCTTTTCTCCAAAACTAATTTCTAGTTTTATAAAGGCTGAAGTCATGAACCCCCTTCCCCAGGTTTGAGGGAGCACAGATGCCCCATGTCAGCTGTGAAGGGATTCCCTAAGCTGTGACATCCTACAGCCAAAAGCCAGACTGGTTGAGCTGTTCCTATGAGTGAAGTCTATAAAAATCCCATCTTGTCACAACAGCCTTACTGCTGAAAATTCAAGGATACAGGCAGCACCAAGCTTTCTGCATATCCACAGTCCAGCACCATGGCAGAATTGATCCCAAGGGTCAGGAGAGACATCAGGTGACTTGGAGCAAACAAAACAGATGGAACCTACGTGGAAACCAAAAGGACAGTTGACAGGAGTGGGGAAAAAGAAACAAACCACTCAACTCATCTTAAGTCTTATATCAGGTTCCTTATTGTCACTGAAAAGACATCAATACACAGCTACTTGAGAAGTTGTGTAAAGACTTGAAGATGTGAACAAAAATGCTAGGAAACCCTTAAAAGTGTGCCTTCTGATAACACACTGCTGCACACAAACTCACAGGAGGCTCCTTAAAACATTCTCCACAAAGCAATGTGGAAACTCAGGTTAAAATTGCATGAGAATTACTTCCTTCTCCCAGAATTCCACAAATCAAGTTTCCTAGATAGCAACAGTTCCTTCAGTGGAACACCTTGAAGTGTGAATTAAATGAGAAATATCAATAAATCCGGCATTTATGGGCAACACTTACTGACATTTAGCTCAGAGATGTAAGTTAGAATACTGAGCCTGTATTAATAAACCACTTTTATTCTTTGCACCAAATGGAAGTAGAAACCAGAGAGAATTCACCTCCCATCAGTATTAACTGACTTCCTCACAAGTTACAAGGTGATTCCATCTAAATATGACTCTGAAATCATGAGTAATTTTTGTCAAACCATTTTGGATGGGATGTGCTTTATCTGAGACATAGTTTACTCCTGTAAGGGAATTTGGAAAAAAACCTCAAACAAAATCACTGAAATCTTTCAGCAATTTCAAGTCATCAGAAAATTTTATCAACAGTAAGAAAGAATTATGTAGAAATTCAGCATTAGTTGGTAAACTGTGCTGTGGAAGCACAGTGAAGAGGTACTGCAGACAAAGTTTCACTGCTTTTTATAGAAGAACCTTAACTTTTGTTCTGTCTGAATTAAAGGAGTATGGATGGGTTGGAAGGGACCTTAAAGATCATCCCATGGGCAGGGACACCTTCCCCTATCCCAGGTTGCTCCGAGCCCCATCCAACCTGGCCTTGGACACTTCCAGGGATGGAGCACCCACGACTTCTTTTCTTCAACAACTTGTCTTTAAAAACATTCATTAGGCAGAGAAGTTAATTAATTTCAGGTAAGCTCTTATCTAAATGAGCTCAGGTCACGTGCCAGGCAGAGTTATTGACTCTGGCAGAAATCAGGAGACTCGCTGACAGAGCACTAACAAGTGTTTAAATATAAATCCTGGCTCCAGGCAGCTCTCAGTGGGGATTATTGGATCTGTCTGGGACAGTGGGATGGGAGCTCTATTATCCTATAAGCCAGAGAAACCTTTCAAGAGTCTTGCTAATTGCTGCTGCTTTGTGGCCTCATGAAGAGCCAGAATGGAACAAAAATGGCCTTTAAACCAACTTCCAAGCTCTGTTTCCTCAGATGTTTCTTCTTTATGCCTCTCTCGCTCTTTTGGCACCATTTTCATTTCTTGGTCCACATCCGGCGCTGACTGTAAGTACAGTTTCTACTGAGAAGTGCTACACTGAGCATGTGGGGCAAATTTACATATTTCTGGAAAACACGTACCTCAAAATGCTTGAACAGGACCCTTGTGAGGGTGTCTCTGAAGTGGGAAGGGCACAGGACCGATTCTATGATCACCACACGACGGTCTCGGGGATTCACCAGCAGGTGCCTAAAAAAGGGCAAGACGTGTAAACCAAAACTGGGAAGTTCAGGCACATACATATTATGAGACCTACCTTATATTCATATCCCATTTTCCCCCCAAAAAATCCTAAAAATTTGCATTTAGATAGCATTTCCTACAGAAGATCCCAGAGCCTTCTTCACAAATATAAAAACCCCAACGCTTTCCTAGAAAAAAGTTAAGAAAAGTGTGGCATGGAAAACAGAGCTTGTAGTTCTGAATATCCACTATACACTTCTAAATCAATATCAAGAAATGTAAAAATAAGTCATTACTGGCTTGTTCAGTGTCACACAGCATCATAAAAGACAGAGAATGATGATACAGATGTTCTGATTTCCGTGGAAGAGAAAGGAATTGTTTTGATTTCCATTACAAAGCAACGGCCAAGGACAAGAGAAGAAAAGAAAACCCAACCCACACCAGAAGATCTGAGGCCCAGAAATCAAATACTGGTTTCCCTGGGATGGTTTTTTTACTGTGTAAAAATAAGGATTGGAAGCAAAGAGGAAAGACTAAGTCCAACGCTGTTATTCACTAAGCGTCCTAAAAATACAATAAAAAGATGTATTGTTGAGGTAAAAATATTCCACAGATTAAGATTCCTCCTTCCAAACCACTGTGGAGAGCTCTGCACTGGTACAGGATGAGCTCCAGCCTGACCAGAATCAATGCAGCTTCCTGGGTAATGACTTCCCCTCATTGAGCCCTTTACAAATGGCACAATTAAAGGGCAACTTATCAAATAATTTCTATTTCTAGAGAGCAACTGATGCTGCAGGACATGAGCTCGCTGTCATACAACCCAAATCTCAGCAGCACTGAACTTCTCCTGCAAGAACAGAGCCAGGCAGCTACTTTTAAAGTCTTGTTTGTGGGTTTTTTTCTTATCCATCAGAGCTCAGTGCCCCTGCTCACAGCTCTCCAGGTGCTCAGAAAGGAGCTGCAGGAGGGCCTGAGGAACTGCCAGCCAGGGGATCTCTCACCTGAAATACAGCATGTGGATAAATTCCTTCAGGTAGGAATACAGCTCCTCGGTGTTAATGTTGTACTGAACCACCCTGACAGGCTGGGAAGGGAAAACATCCACAGTCAGTGATTACATGTAAATATATACAGGGTATGTGAAGAAATGGGATATATACAGAATATATTATACCTGAACATATCTAATCTGGCACTATACATATACAGAAAAACTCACTCTTTGCTCTTTGTCCTTAAAGCACCTCAGAAACTCACCCTATAACTAAACTCCAGAGTTTATCAATGCTAATTTTGCATTATTATAATTATTTCTCACTATTACTATTACAGGAAATTTGACACTAGTTTTCCAAACCTCCACTCTCTACCAAAAGAAAGTATAAAAAGCTTAACTAAGCAAAGCAATTTCTCAAAAAATACCCCAAATTACATCAGCATTGGCATCACATCACTTGTATCAACTCACAAGCTTCTAATAGCAGCAGCTAAAATACTGAAAAATATAATAATATTCCAGAATATTTTATTCAGACAATGAAAAAAACCAGCTTGTGATGGACAAAAAAAGAACCTGCAGATCCCTTCTGTC
>NW_016690376.1:785578-811458 GCF_001604755.1 Lepidothrix coronata
GCTCCCTCAGCTGCTCCTCATGGGACTTGTGCTCCAGACCTTCCCCAGCTCCACTGCCTTCTTTGGACATGCTCCAGCCCCTCAGTGTCTTGTCTCGAGAGACCCAAAACTGACCCCAGGATTTGAGGTGCAACCTCAACAGTGCAGCACCGGGGGACAGTCACTGCCCTGGTCCTGCTGCCACACTATTGCTGACACAGAAAGAGCAGTACCATGGGGCAAGAGCTGGTCGAGCTTTAAGCCACAGTGAAGTGCCTGTGATGTAGGGATTTGTTAATTCACATCACACAGCTGATTTATGAGGGGCTGGACATCACCTGTCCACACCATCCAACCCTGCATTAAACCATCTCGTGTCCTCCCAAAGCCCCCACAAAAGCTTAAACCCACCGCAGACCCTGCAGCACATCCTCTGTCTGCCACATTTAATGCAATAGTCATTTATACGAGGCTAAATACATAGGTACCTTCAGGGTACAGCATCCTTCCTCTTGAACAGAAATGAAAAGTCTCAGGAGCAAAAAAGCCCCCTCACTTCACTGCTGAGAGGTGGTGAGTGAAGGAGAGGAGCTCGAAATACAGTGAGGATAGAAATTATAAACTCCACCATGGCAACCTGTGCAGGGCCAGGAGCTGGACTCGATGATCCTTGTGGATCCCTTTCAGCTCAGGACATTTATGTATCCATGCTTTCAAGACTGGGTCGCCTGTGACTGGTGATCAGAGAGGCAGAAGATCAGCTGTGGTGAGAGATTACTGATGGGACATGAGTGCTCAGCATCTAATTTTAATCAGTTCAATTTTAGCCATTTTCGTGGAAGTGTTTAATTGTAGCAGTACAGCTGGGTTTTGCCTTCATCTGTCTGCACTTTGAAGAAGGGGAATGTTTGGACTTTCAAAATCACAGAGCCACATCACAGGACACATTCTGTAAAGTTTGTGAGAATGCTGTATTATCTCAGACTCTCACAAAATAGCAGGTGTAGAAACCAAAATCCTATTCAGTTTTGGAGCAAAGAAAAAGCTATGTTTGTAGATGCCTACATATTACAACAAAATACTTTGACTTAGGGCTGAGATTTTAACCCCATCAAGGTTAGGAAATGTTAAGCTTTTCTAAATAATCTTCAGCTCTGCTACAGGTGGGATCAGTTACCACAAAAAAGTTATCCAAAGTGTCTGAAACAGCCTTGCTCAGGTGGTTGTGACATTTCTGGTCTGTAACAGCCTTTGCATGAGTTTGTGGGAATGGGTTCTGGAAGTACCTCAGGGTGTGGATGGAGATACAGTTACCTAAAAACAGACTGAAGAGAGGAGAATACATGCCAAAGGGGAGCAAGTCCCCCAGGAATTAATAAGCCCCACAGAATAGGGCTTTCTGCATCCAGAAAGGTGGTGGCTGCACCAAGACAAGAGGATTTTCCTTACAACTGATGAAACAAGGCACCCTTTCACAGAGCCATGGAATCATTAAGGTTGGAAAAGACCTTTAAGATCATTGAGTCCAACCATCAGCGCAGCACCAGCACCATGTTCACCACTAAACCGTGTTCTCAAGTGCCACATCCATGCAATTTGAACACTTCCAGGAATTGTGTCTCTACCACTTCCCTGGACAGCCTGTCCCAACTCCTGACCACCCTTCCTCTGAAATGATTTTCCCCAACATCCCATCTAAACCTCCCCTGGCACAATTTGAGGCTATTTCCTCTGGTCCTGTACTTGTTACCTGGGAGAAGAGACTGACTCCATCTCACTAGAATCTCCTTTCAGGTACTAGTAGAGGACAATGAGGTTCTCCCTGAGCCTCCTTTGAGACACCTGGTGAAAACCCACCTAAAAGCCACTGGCACATCAGTACAAGCTCTGTAAGTAGCTGGGATTGTCCTCCCAGCTGTTGCTCCAGCTGGAAAACTGAGAGGGAGTGTGTGTGTTTGAGTGAAGTGTGTGAGAAGTTATCCACTATTAATAATGGCAGCTGGACTCCATTAATAGTAAAAGGCTTAATCAATAAAAGCTGTTCTGATGAATATTGTTCGTGGTTTGTGAGTCCTTTGTGACTTGATGCCCTGGCTGGGAAAGGGGAGTCTCTAACAGATTTTGGTTGGTGTTAATGAAAATTTGGGATCACTTGAGAAAGAGGTTCCTAAGGTAGTGCCTTGCCCCATTCCCGAAAACCATCTCCTTTCCCCTACCAATCTTCCCCTTCTCCTTTCCCTGCAATAACCACACCTGTAAACCCAGCTGCTCTTCAGGCAGCTGTTGTGCATGTCCAGGAGTGTAACTGAGACCCTGCTCATGTCCCCAGAATATCTGTCCCCGGGTATTTATATCAGCCAAGTGCACGGGGCCCATTTCTTCCTCTGGGAAGCAAAATGAATATTGAAAAAGCTATTAACTGGTGAGCTGGGTCTAGACATTTGCTCACTGCCAGCCAGGCCAGGCAGAGAGCCCGGGGTTTTGTGCAGAGGAGGACAAGGGATGCTCGTGAAGGAAGAGGACTTCAAGGTGGGCTGTCGTGACACTGATGTGCCCTGTTGCCCCTGAACCCAACCTCCCTGAGCTGGGAGCTGCTGTAACAGCTCATGGATGCCGTGCTTTTCTCCCTGCAGCAGTGCTGTTTGTCCCACATCCACACTCCCCATTTACGATCCGTGAGGGTGGAGGTGTGTGGGAGAGGTGGATGATGAGTGGGAGTGATGTGAGACATCGAAAGCTGTCGCTGCCACCATCTGCTGTGTCTCCTGAACAAACCTCTGCACCAGCCCGTGGGCTGCATCAACTCTCCTTTCGCAGCCTTGTCACCTTTCCCCCTTCTGGTGCCCCTGAAGTCACCTGAGTCACAAAGAGGTAGTGCTGAGAAGAGAAGGTCTGTGTGTGGAGCACAAGTGCAGACTGGGGGAGCTGAAGCAGATGGGGCATCCTGGAAAGGCTCTGTTGGCGCAGGGTGTGAAGGAGGGGAACTCTGCAGGGAGAGACTCCTCACAAGTCCCTTACATCCCTCATAAAGCCTTCAGGTCTCTCCTTCAGGCACCATCCCAAGACTCCACATGAGCCCATGCATTCTTCATACAACCCATCACCAGCTTCCCATCCTGTCATCTACTTTTCCTCATAGAAAAAAGCTGAGGAGCAAAGAAAAGGCTGTAGTGGTGATGTGAGATGCAGGAACAGCAACAGGGCCAGCCCACAATCCGTGAGCTCTGGAGGAGGAGGGATCATTGCCAAGGCAGCAGCCAACACATGAAAGAATAAACAGACAAAACCCTGTAGCAATTAAACATTCTGACACAGAGCTCGGCTTGCCTTAACATTTTGTGTGGTTTTATGTCTTTAACGGGTTTTTTAATTGTTTTTTATTGTTAGCATTTTATGCCCTCCCAGAATATGGAAATGCAGCTGAACTTTAAAGCATGTGCACACAAGGACGCATGAAAATGTGTTTAAATGTCATTCCCACAACAGAGCCTTAACTCTGCCCTGTTTGAGCAATGCCCCAGTGCACCAAGGAAACAGGCTCAGCTGTAATTCCACCTGGCAGAGCTGGCAATTATAGTCAAGAAACTTTTTTCTATTTGGGCCTTCTGTCAGGGAAATGATCCCAGAATTTCCAGGTTCTCCTGGGGAGATTCTGATTAGACACAAGAGGAAAATTTTTCATGATGGGAACAATCAGCCACTGGAATCATCTCACCAGGGAAGTGGCGGATTCCTCAGTGTTGGACACTTTAGGATTCAGCTGCCCATTCACCTGGGCCATCTTGTCTAGACTGTGATTTTGCCAAGAAAAGTTGGACCAGATAATCCTTGAGGTCCCTTCCCACCTGGTATTCCACGATTGTATGATAAGTTACTGCCTGGAGCGCTGTCTGCCCTCGCTGTCCAAGGACAGCAGGAGGGAAGCCGTGAGGTTACTGTGCCTGGTGAGAACATGCTGTCACTGGAGTGTGAATTTTCTTTCTCTTAAATTCTGTAAAATCCTCTTGAATATCTCTCTGATAGGGGCCTTATAAAGACATAATATAGTATACCTAATGTTGCTGCTCTTGAAATACTTAAGGTGTAAAAAGGGGAGTAATTTAGGTAATATACGGTTAATTTACAATCTAAGCATGATGTTTGCATCACTTGTTTTCATCTAAAAACCTCATCTGTTTATGATACCTTATCATGCCATAACTGCATATTTACAGCACTATGCTTATGTTTTAAATATAATTTTTAATGTAAAATCATTATTCAGATATGTTTTGCAGAAGTCACTGGCCTTACCTGAAATCCACAGCCCATCCTTTCCTCCTCAATGTATTATCCCTGGGTTAGGAACGATCAGAGTTTCCTGCTAATCACACCACCGTCTTCATAGTCCACTGGAAATCTCTTCTTAAATTACATTAATCAATCACATTTAACATGAGTTCTGAAATGCAAGCTGCAGCTTAAAAGTGGCTTAATTTAATGGATGGTCTTTTCAGAGCCTAGAAGTTATTGATAACAGGGGCCAGAGAGCCGGAGATGTGCCAGGGTTTCATAACAAAATCCATCCCCGCCGTGCTGGTTTAATCAAGGGAGCTGCTTGCATAATGTGAAAAGTGCTCGTGCTCTCCCAAATATGTGACTGTTGGAGAAACAGATGGTGATGCTCACCCAAAAGAATCAGGCTATAAATACATGCAGGATAACAATATAAATGGAGATAATTATTCACAGTCTAAGGAGACAATTAAGCCAGCTTGTAAGTAGAAAGTCCAGAAGAGTAAAAAGCAGGAACTCCCTAACACAGTAAGAAATTACTCCCTGAATGCAGCCAGGGAACTGCAACTTTTGGGAGCGGTGATACCTCTGACAGGCAAGGAAGAGGTTGCACAAGTACATAAAAATAAAAGAAATTAACAGTAGCCCATTGAAATCAGTGAAAACTCTCATATTTAGAATCACAGAATGGTTTGGGTTGGAAGGCACCTTCAAGATCATCCAGTTCCAACCCCCTGCCATGGACAGGGACACCTTCCACTAGATGAGGTTGCTCAGAGCTCCATCTAGGGTGGCCCTGAACACTTCCAGGGATGGGGCATGCACAGCTTCTCTGGGCAGCCTGTTCCAATGCCTCACCACCCTCACAGCCAAGAATTTCTTCCTAATATCTAATCTAAACCTACTCTCTGTCAGTTTGAAGCCGTTCCCTCTTGTCCTGTCACTGCATGCTCCTGTAAAAAGTCTCTCTCCATCTTTCCTGTAAGTTCCTTTCAGGTACTGGAATGCTGCAATTAAGTCACCCAAAACCCTCTCTTCTCCAGGCTGAACAATCCCAGCTCTCTCAGCCCTTCCTCTGCTCCATCCCTCTAATCATCTTGGTGGCCTCCTCTGCGCTCGCTCCAACAAATTAAAATTTGTAGGACAGTTCCTTTTGGTTAATGCAGTTCTTTTTTTTCTTTCCTTTTTCTTTTTCAGGACTCTGTTGGTATTCAAGCAGCAAAAAGGAAAAAAAAAAACAAAACCCAACCCTTTCAGATCTCCTGCAGACACATCATTGTGACAGAGCAGCTCTGTGCTCTCCTCCACACGGAGCGGCGCCGGCGCCTCGAGGTGGCAGCTACAGAACCAGCCCCGAGGGTTAAAAGGGAACGTTTTTCATAAAGAAAATTACTTTTCTGTATGAGCCCTGAAATACAGCAGCTCTCAGCTGAATTAATCCCCGAGGTGCACTTGCAAACACTGGAACCATAAAAAAATGTGTCCTGCAGCACAAACACTGCAGGCCCAAGCGGGGACGGCACGGAGGCAGCACGCCCAGATAATACTCTGTTCCCTTTAAACCCGAAATGCCTATCTGGACCCCTGCAGAGACTGGGATTTCAGCTGAACCCCTGCATATTTCAACAGCAGAGCATTATTATTTTTCCTTGGTCATAAAATAAACAGTCTTTTGTGTCCCTACATCGGCTGGCTTAGTCTGTGTACTCGCTTCTAAGCCTCCCTAATCTCTGTGTACAGGCTTGTTGAGGCACATATCCATTTTTTCTTCAGGAAAAATCAGGGAGTTGCATATTTAGGGCCAGCTTTAGACCTAAAAGAGCTTCTGAGTATTTCCTCACCTTTTTTTTTGAGAGCATGGATTCCAGGGGATCCATTTATCAGCTCTCCAAGAGGAAAAGAGGAAGAAAGCCCAACTGCTTCAGGTTCTGTTCACAGCTGGGTCTGGTTCCTGCTGTAGGATTTCAGCTTAATTGATTTGAATATTTCCAACACAAAAATGTGTATTTCTGTGCTCATAACCATCCCCAAAGTTTTCTGGACTGACCTAAAAGTCCCTCCACAGGGGAATAATGAAAACACTGGTGGTGTGTGGATGGAGAGCATCACTGTTTCACATCAGCACACTGCACACTTCCCACCCAGATGTCCCAATACCACTTGCATTGGGAAAAGACCCCAAATGTCCCTGCAGCGGGGTCTTTCAGCCCCTCTATTCTATTTTAGAAAGGACTGTACTGTGAGGGATGGAGTAGCAGTACTGTCACTGCACTTCTTTAAAACTTGTGGCTTTAGTTTAACTTCAAGTTTTGAGAAGCAAAAGAGAGCTGAAGATTTCAAAGTCCCTGTATTAAGTGAACAGCTCTATTTCAGATGATGGAGAAGCTGAGGGTTTAATGTCAGAACTGGGCTTAGGGTTATCTTGCTCTGGGGTCGTGGGTCAAGTGCTTTTTTTATTGTCAGCCTAATTTTGTAGTGGGATATGTAGGACAGGGGGGAAAAATATCCAAGCACTACAGGGAGTTGATAGATGGTTCACGTTTTAGCTGAGACTCCAATATGCATGGGGTTGGCTTCCTCAGCACTTTATCTCTGGGAAAATTGTAACATGTGGTGTACCTGGATATTAAATGCATAGATTTTGCTGAAGGATATGAGGGGGGTGCAGTGATTCAGTTTTGGAGGTGAGCACTGGTCCTCCTGGGCTGTATTCCCAGAGCAACTGCAACTGATTCCGGTGACCTTGGAGCAGTCAGCAGGAGCCTGGCTCTACCCTGGAGAGCAAATGTGTAAAAATGGCATTTCCTACTCAGCAGATCTGGTCTCTGTGTGCTCTCCAAGCCACATCTGCTGACTTTAGTGACAAAAATAAGTTTTTACTGCTTTCCTGCTCTGTGGGCACTTCAGAATCACGAGAGCTGGGGAAGCAGAAGCTGGATCCCGTGCCCCCTTGTAGGACTGATTACTGTGAATCCCTGGCAACAGTGAGGCTGTACTGGCATCTCTTGGCCTTGCCCAGCTTTCCTCTTAGTGCTAGCAGTGAGGAACTTGGAAGAAAGGAATCCGGGTTGATTCTCCTGATTGAGATTTAATTGTAGATGGAATTTATTGAGTTTGCAGTTGCAGGAAAAAGAAATCTGTTCATCCGTAACATGATTATATTTGAAATAAGTCATTGGCCACAAACTCCCTGATACCTTTTTCAAAGTGGAACTTGTTTTAAACAAATTTTCCTCTCGGTGCTGCTCTTACTTCCCCTGAATTAGCCTCAATGCTACTCCATTGCAGTGACTGCTCTTCAGTGGGAAGAGCAGGCCCCTTGAAACAGATGCTACCAGCTGGTGTAAAGGTGAATGGTGTGATGGGGATGTGCACTGATTTGTGTGCTGGATGTCCCAAATATTCACTTTGGGAAAGTTATTCAGCAGCAAAATTAACAGTAACTATTTTAAAATTGCCTTTACCTTCTGTGGCATGTCCTGACATACTTAGGAGAGCTGATACATCTCAGCACAGGTGCCAGGAGTAGCAGCACAAGGTGCAACATTCTGATGTCAGGATGATTGTTTAGTTAAATTTATACAGACAAAATGTGCCTTCATATAAATTTTTATGTGACCCAGTCTCTTAATTAGGACAAACTTTTTGGTTTGTGCAATAAGGGTGTGACAGGAATATCACCTTTAAAGGAAAGCTGATGTATTACTACTTTGCACAACAGTCTCCTGTTATAATAATACACAGATTTTATAAGGGACTCTTACAAAAATTGGGTTATTTCCATTTTACAGAAGGGGAAGTAGAGGCAGAGAGTGGTGAATCTCAGTTTTGAAAGTGTTCTAATGAGGCAGAGCTTGGAATGGGACATGATTCCGACTCTTTCCCAGCTACACTACCTGCATGGAAGAATAAACCATCTGAACTTAGTCTCTGAATTCACCTGAGGTGAGAGATCTTGAAGGACAAGACCAACAGAGGATTGCACAGAAATATCTCAAATCAGAGCCAGGGTAAGAAGGGAAAGGAATGGATGTTTCTTAACTTGCCATGGGCCGGTTTTGCTTGGTTACTTATATGCTCTCTGGCCACAGATCTGAGTTAAAAATCAGTATTTCCAATTACTAAACCATAGAAATGAATAACAAAAGAGTGCTTTCTGGTGATTTCTGATTTCTGCTTCTTCCATCACACCTCCTTTTTTAAGTCTGCAGATATTTTTGTTGATAACGCAGAAGCCTCTGATTTTGGCAGGTTATGCGGGGTAGGGAAACTTGCAGCATACAGGGAATATGCAATTTTAGGCAGAGAAAAAACACAGATAACCAGCTATTTTGGTTACAGTGATTATCAGTGAAATATATAACCTTGAGAAGACATGATGCCAATCTGGGTTCAGAGTCAAGGGGGAAGTGAAAACCTCTCCAGTCTTTTAAGTGCTCTGCACCCTTAGAGAACAGCAGAGCATCCCTTACACATGCTTTACATTTTAAATAACTTTTCTGTTAATTTTAAAGGTTAGATAGAAAAGGGGTTGAAAACAGTATCATGGAATCATGGACTGGTTTGGCTTGGAGGGGACCTTAGAGATCATCTCATTCCAAACCCCCTGCCATGGGCAGGGACATCTTCCACTAGAAAATGTGGATGCCAGGTCAGCTGTTTGGGATGAATGGTGGAGCTGCTGGAGCCAAGCCTCTGGCTTGAGCCTGGTGGACTCACTGCCCAGGGCTCTGGTTTCTGGTGGGAGATGTCTCTGTTATCCTGCCCCTCTCCTTGCACATGGATGACTGGGCAGCTTGGGAATCAATCCCTGACTCGCCACAACGTCCAGCTGCATAAAAAATAAGCCCTCATTGATTTTGGTTTCCTGCACAATCTGGCTGCACCATTAACTTCAGAAGTGGCACCTCCATTCCCTCTGCTCAGCCAGAGCCCTTGGCCAAAATGAAACAGCCAGAACAGAAGATGAACCTGCTGAGAGTTTTAAGGGTCCCTAGTTCAGGAGTCAAGGGTGTTAAAAATGGCCCCAAAAATGCAGCTCTTAGTTCTTCCTTCCCCCCTGCACCGTCTCTCTTAGAGGGGAGAGTAAACATCCTTTCTTTTCACATATTTGTATTTCATTTCAAAAGCTGGTGCAGCACTAAAAATATTGATTAATGAATAATTTCCTCAGATTTTACAACTCACACAGGCAAAGCCAGAAGTGACTTTTCCCAACATTTTTTCTGACTATTTGCTCCATCAAACCTAACTCTGAAGTTCTTTCTTATGCCTTTTGCCAGTGATTGTCTTTACTGCTGATACAGGCACTTTGACACTTTATTTTCATCTCATGCAGAGCTTAGCAATATTACCCGGAAAAAAATTGCCCTGACCCGCAACAAATCTGTCTTTTGAAACTTTTAATATTGGATGCACAATGCTACAATCAAATGAATTGGGCTGGATCCAGTTTGGTTGAAATCCAGCAGAAAACACACTGTTTCTCTACAATTGAAGAGGTAAAACCTTGGAGTGTGTTTAGCACAGAGAGCAAACCACTAATATAAAATGTTGTTTCTAGTAGCAGAGCAAACAGAAAAAATAATGAACAATTTCCTGAGGAGGAATATCTCATTTTCTTTGATCAATTATGTTGCTTGTTTAAAGAGCTGAGTGACACATACCAGCAGGTTACATCTCCCTTTGTCTGGGGGGGGGGAAAAAAAGGAGTTTATTTTGTAGTGTTTTATTTTAACTGGAGGATTCACTGATTTGCTTCCTGTGGCAGAACACGTTCATAACAAAGCCAAGATTTCGAGTCACCTCTCCTATACCTTTCTTCTATTCCCTTTGAGCAATTCCACTCCCAAAAATCTCACCTTAATGAAAGTTTGTTATTTTTGGTCTCTTCTCACCTGTCCCTGCCCACCACAAACGCTTTGCACCTGCTGCAGCCCCGCTCTGAATGAGTCACTGCCCTATAAAACCCTGTGTGTGGTGCTGAGACCTTGTGGTGCCTCTGACACCAGGCTTGGGGGAAGCAAGAGGAAGCTTAGCTGGTCTATTTTTGTGATTTTTGGAGTCAAGGTATGAATTGCTGAGCTGCTCTTTGACAAAGTGAGTTGATGTGTGAGCCAGGACCTGACGGTGTAAAGGTTTTCTTTTTCTGTTGTTAGAGGGTTTCTGGCTGGGGACAAACACAGGTGGGAGGAGGAAAACACTATTAAAATTGTTTACTTTTCTTTCTCCTTGGGGCTTAGAACAAAGCAACAACAAAAAAAAACCAAAAACTGAATTAAGCTCTCCTAATTCATGTGTGGGATGTTATTTAAGAAGACTTTCTCCTGTGCAGAGGGAGTGTTGGGGGAAGGTGACCTCTGCAGCCGAAAACACTGGAGGAGAATCTCTAATAGATGGAAAACTACTAAGGGTGCTGCAGGCCTTGTTTTCACAGCTCCTTGCAAGCAAAGAGAGGGGGGAACCCGCCGGGTCAGGCTGCGAGGAAGAGTTGGATGCGGGGTGGAGGTGGGGGGCTGAGGGCTTGGATGCTCCAAAGTCAGTGGAAAAGTAAACGAAAAACCGGGCTGCGGGCGGCCTCCCCCGGGTGCTGCGGGCCGTGGGGAGCACGGAGTCCACCGTGGGCAGGCGGGGGCCGGCGGTCGGGCGGGGCGGACCAGCCCGGCACAGCCCCCGACACCGCCCGCCGGGTGGGCCGGGCTCCGCTCCGCCCGTGCGGCCGCGGGGCTGGGGCAGCGGCGCCGGGGAACCGCCGGGACCCAGGTGAGGCCGGGACACGCACGCACACCCCCCGAACACAACCAGCATCCCACCCCCGGGGCGGCTTCGCCCCGCGTTCGCTCGGTTTTTTTTAATTGGTTTTTATTGTTTCCCGGCGATGCTCGGCTGCCCGCGGGGCAGCGCATCCTCGGCGCGGCTCTTTGTTCCCGGCGAGCGGCTGGTCCCTGCAGCCCCGGGGGATGGGAATGGGGGGGGAAAAAGGGAGAGCGGGAGCGGGGGGGTGGCGGCGTCCTGCCGGGATGGGGGTCCCAGTGGGCTCCCTCGGAAAATCTTTGTGGGCTTGGGTGTGTGTTTTCTCCCCGGGGTGGTTTAGGGGTGACCGCTGCTGTCCCTCCGTCCTGCTGCGGGCCTGGGCTGGAGGGATCCCGGGGCGGTTGCTCCCCCTGGATCTCTTGCTGTGTAGGGAAAGGATGCGCTTCTGGGGCTGTAAACTCAGCTGGAAATGTGACTGAGGAGGACGGGGAGGTGGATCTGTGCCCCGCAAGCAGGCGTGCTGGGCGTCATGGAGCCTTGAGCTAGCCCTGATCCCACTCCCTGGATCCCACGCAGGTCCTACCCAAGCTAAAAGGGCCCGACAAGGTGTATATAATCTGCTCTTAAATCTTTACCTGCAGAGATTCATGAGCCTCCAGCTCTCCTGCGAGGTGTTGCTGTCTCTGTTTAGGTGAGGCACTGAAATTCCGGAGTGTTTCTTGCTGATTGGAATCTGAGTGTTATCCCTCTGCTCCCAGGCAGGCTGGAGAGCAGCGTTTCTATCCTGCTGCTTGAAAATCGCTGCACCCTTTGGCCTCATTCTTAAGCCCCCCTTCCTCCTCCCGGTCTTAATCCCTCAGGAATTTGGTAGACCTTCGACTTCTGTGGTGCCGGGGACCTGGCACGGGTCAGAAGGCACGGAGAACTATGCAGCTTTTACTTACAAATCCGAGGAGGGATTTCCATAGGTGGTCTGTGTGCTGCTCTGAACAAAGCAAGGGATCGGCTCCGTGGTTGGGGGAATAATGCCTAAAACATGTCATGTCTCTGGCTCCACAAAGAACTACTGCTGGAATGCCGAGGCTGGAAGTGGAGGTGATGTATTATGTATTAAGGTGCCTCACTAGGACTGGTGGGAAGCTGGTCTTACAGAATATTAATATCTCATTTGTTTGCTTGTAAGGATCAATCCTCAAGGGTAGGGGAGGATGTGCCCCTCTGATGTGTGCTTGTCTTGACATAATTTTTCTCACCTGACTTTGTGTTGGTGTAGAGTTGTGTCACTGTTGGGATTTCGCTGAGCTCTTGGAGGTGCCTTATTTGGTGGAGTCTGTTTATCTAAAGTATGTGCTGCGAGAGCATCAGCTCTCCCAATTCACTCGGTTGAACTGGGCAAGGACACAATGCAGGATGAAATCAAGGCATTTTTCTGGGCTTTTGTGCGAAAGTAGGAGTTGGAGCTCTGCAGTGTATTATCTGCTGGCTTTTGTATTCAGCACAAGTAATGAGGCTTGGATTGCATACATTAGCACTGTGTAACAGTAGCATTGGTGGCTGGCAGTTGCTGGAGTTGTACGTTTTTGCTAAATCTTCCCATGAAAAGATCTGCGGCTTTTTTTTTTTGTCCGGTTCCCTTGTCGATTGTCAGGTGAATTGTGGAGCTGAGCACACCCAGGCAGAGCTGGCACCAAGCTCGTGCTTGGAGGCATGAGAAGCTCTGTTCCAAGGCAAGACAGGGATTTGTCTGGGGCTGACCTGTTCATCTCCTGCACTCTGCTTTATGATGCATGCAGCCACTTCACCTTCCTAGTGTGGGAAAGGGATTGGTGGAATAGGGCTATAATTCAGGGAGTTGAAAACTTGATGCTTTTTTTTTGTTTTCCTTCTGTTTCAACAATTCAGGGGAAAACACAGCCAAAACTTGCCAAAGGCAGAAAATAACACTAAATGTTTTTTTTTTTTTTTTGGGGGGGGGTTTAGTTAAGTAGACTTGACAAGATGAAAGTCTGAAAAGCCCTCTGAGTGAGTAGCTACACACAACTGGGACAGAGGGGGAGAGTTTAATCCTCTGCAGTGTGTGCCTACAAACCACTGGTCCATGCAAGGAGCAGGTATTGAAGGAGAGACATCTGCTCTGTGCTGGTCCCCTGCAAACCTGCGCTGTTGGAGTGACCATAACAGGCTGGGGGTTCCTTCTGAGCTGGCTTTTGTGTGGCTCCCCAAGAGCTGACCTCAGACAAGTCTCTAGAATTCACAGAGGGGTTAATGATTTAATAGGTAGTGCAAGTGCTAATTGTGTAAAGCAGGGAAGCAGCCTGGTTCAGAAAGATCCAACTGAGTCTGCAGGGCTGCTTCAGCTGGTGACCAATTTATATTTATTGTCCCTCAGCTTCCTGACTTGCCCACAGTAGTAAATAGTTCTTATTTCGTTTCTGATGGAATTTTGGCCCCTGTTTCCAGCCTGACAGTCCTTTGTGTTTCTTTCCAGCCTACCAGGTGTTAAAAGAAAACTTATTATTTTTCCTGCTAAAGATAAAGCTCCCTGGCTGCCTGCAGTCGTGCTGCCTTTGCAGCTGGGGGAACTGCATCTCCTGGGATTTGTTGTTATTAAGTGCAGGGGAAGTAGCTGGCACTGCCTCTCGCCCTCAGTGTGTGCTTCCTATTGGAAGCAAGGATTAGTTTTTCCACCGGGAGCTTGGCAGTTGCCCTCCAGGACTTCTGCTTGTGGGATGCCAGGTGAAATCTGGGGACAAGGAGTTCCTGGGGCATGAAATATTGAGTTACCAGTTCCAGGCTGGTAACAAAAAAGTTTAAGCTTAGTACAGAGGGGGTGCTTGGTCAGGGCAGTGTGCTCCAGCCTGCTTTTAGTGCTTGGCTAAGGATGGAGAGCAGGCTGACTATAAAAATAGCCAGATGGGAGGATAAATGTATAACTCAATGATGCTTGAGTAACAAAGTGCTCTGCAGCCAGATACCTGCTGGAGCCTGCATTGGGTGGAAGTGCTGCAGCAAGGTGTCAAACTCTGCTTAAGGAGATAGCCAGGTCACTGCTGTTCATACACTGCCTAATCCAGCCTCTTCCTAAAGCTAAGTAGATCTTAAGCTCTGACTAATCTTCTTTGAAGTGTGAACCTGTGCCATTATCCTGCAGCAAGCTCCTGCTTTCGCTGAATGTAAAGGTTTAGGTTAGCTTAGATCTACTTGTTGTGGATTTCCTGAGCAAATAACTGTCCAATATTATTTTTTTTGCCCCGTAGAAATGTAGGATTATGGCCAAAAGTGCTTTTCAGACTGAGAGAAATAATATGAGGCTGCCTGAAGGACTGCAGGAATTATTGTATCAGGCTGGTACTGACTGCCCACATATCTACTAGCCAGAAGGAGAAACGGCTCTTAACAGGGTTCTTTACATTTTAATTAATGGATGTCTGAAAGCCAGTGGTTTAGGGAGCAGCTTTCCCTCTTATCCACTGACACTTCTGATTCTAGTAAAGATGGAGTGAGCTTGTTGAAAAGAGATGAACATTTTAGTTCTTCTGCTAACCACCTCCTGAATGTCTTGGGCTGTTGGAAAACCTGGAGCTGCAAACCTACTAATTATCTATACAGATGTGTATATACATATGCATAATGTGTGTGACTGCAAGGGAAATGCTGTGGCTGTTTTTCAAGTGCAGCTGGAGTTCTGTTTAGGTTTAACCACTGCTGAAAGTGTTTGTGCAGCCTAAAGACTCCTGACTTCTGGAGAAACTGTATTTAGGGCCAAACTCTTTTTGAAATAGAAAAAACCCCCCAACTTCTTGATGTTTCAATATGTCTGATCTTAACAGGCATTTGCTAAAGAGGTGTGAGGTGAACATGATTTCTATTCAGCAGCATGGCAAGGCAGATGCCTGTAGTTGGGCCCTAACAGTTTAACTTGCATAATATACCCTTAGTGCTTTTTAATTGCAAAATCTATAAAGAATTAGTGTGAAAGAAGAGCTAAATATTGTCAGTTTTCAACTATTTTTGGCAGGGAGGATAGAGGACATAGATGGGTGACCACCCATCTTTCAGAGGAAGAAGATGCTAAAAATAAAGGGGAAGGTGTCTGCGCTGGTAAACAGCTTTTGGTGGCTTCTGCTTGTCCCTGAGCACCTGGTGCATGTGTGTGGCCTGTGATGGAGAATTAGTCCAGCAGCTCAAAATGCTGGGCCAGGGCTGCAGGGAGAGTGGAAAAAGTGACTCAGTGTGCCCTGAGGGCTCAGCCAGATGCTGGAGCCTGCAGTGGTTGACTCTGAGCTGTGTTGCTGCACTCTATGTGTGCAAATGCAAGTGATACTTGTCTACAATCTGTTTGGAGGGGGAAGTGAGGAGTGTGGCAAGCTGGGGGACCCATCCTGGTGCCCTTGAGCAGGACTGCACAGGGTAATCTTTTGCTCTTCTTTGGAAGGCTGAGAGGTGACTGACAACCCCAGCAACTTTCCCGAATAATATTTGTTATTCCTTCAGTTCACTTGTGAGTTATAAAATCATCTTATTCCATGGGCAGGGACACCTTCCACTAGCCCAGGTTGCTCCAAGCCCTGTCCAGCCTGGCCTTGAACACTCCAGGGATGGGGCAGCCACAGCTTCTCTGGGCAACCTGTGCCAGGGCCTCACCACCCTCCCCTCACAGGCAGGGACTTATTTCTGATGTTTAATCTAAACCTGCCCTCCTTCAGCTTAAGGTCATTCCCCCTTGTCCAAAGTCCCTCTCCAGCTCTCCTGGAGCCCCTTTAGGCACCAGAAGTTGCTCTAAGGTTTCCCCAGAGCCTTCTCTTCTACAGCCCCAACTTTCCCAACCTGTCTCCATAGGAGAGGTGCTCCAGCTCTGTGATCATCTTAGTGGCTCTTCTCTGGGCTCATTCTAACAGGTCAATATTCCTCATGTTGGGGCCCCCAGATTTGGATGCAGGACTGGAAAAATGTACTAGAGAAAGCAAGGGAAGCTGTTGATGGTTGGAAGCTTCTTGCAGTAGGGCTTTACTATTGACAAGCTGCCTCCAGGAGCTGGAAGGAGGAGGAGGAGGAGGGACCACACCAGCTCTGCTGTGTGATGGAGGGTTGCCTGCTGTGTGCCTGAGACTGGTGTGACCAGCCGTCCTGCATGGGATGAGTGGGACCATGGCTGGGATGGTCTCTGCTGTGGGGTGGTGGTGCAGCAAGCCCAGGACTGAGGGGCACCTGCCTGAGGGAGGTGTCTGGGAGCAGGCCCGGTCTGTCTGTCCTGCTGCTGGAGCTGTGTGAGTGGAGGCAGCAGAGCCTGCCAAGAGCAGGCTGTCAGCTGGCTGGATCACTGCTGGGATACTGGTTCAGTGCTCTCCTGGAAACTCTTGACTTGCACAGTGATTATAGACATGAAACTTTCTGGAAGTGCCTCCATGGTGCAGTGCAGCACAGGCACTGTGCTAATGCAGCAGTGCTGCTGTTCTGGGCTGTGGTTTCCTCTGTGGGGTCAAGGGCCTCAGACAGGACCTGGCACTGGTGCAACCCTAAAGCCTCTTGTGGTGGCTCCAGTCCTGAGTTGTGCTTTACAGACCCATCTTGTTCTCTGTGCAAGTTCCTTGGTTTCCTCATGTGTCAGGGCCATAACAAGCCTGGACTTCATGGCCCTGACAAACATAATTTTTGGACTTGAAAAAGGACACACAAGTTGATCCTCACCATTGCTTACAAGTCTGATGCCTGCTGGGTGGAGCATAGCACTCTATTGCTGGGATGAGAGCTAGGCAAGGTCTGTCTTGGGCTTCAGATCAAGGTTTGGTTTTGCCTGTCATCTTCAGATAGAGTAGACTAAGAACCATAAAACAGATGGAGGAACTAATTGCTTGGGATATATAGGAGGTGTCTGCTCACAACTGGCCAATTCTTGACACTTGTCACCCAGTTATTTAAGGCCCTGGGTCAGTGGGTGGTTATGTGAGTATATGTAATCTTGGTTTCCTTTTGCCTTTCCAGGCCTTGCACTCTGGATTTGACAGCCTTGCAGGCTTCTGGACACATCTCTTCTCGGCCATGGGGAGATCAGTAGGATTTAACATCTTTGTGGTCACCTGCAGCATCCTGCTCTTGTACTCCAGCCTGCCATGCCTTGCATCTCAGCCCCTGGAGGAGGGGGACACGACCAAGATCCAGCATGGCCCCTGGGCAGGGAATGGGCTGGAAGATGAAATGATTGGCATGGTGGACTTGAAAAATACCTTGGGCCCTTCTGAGCAGACAGTTTCTGAAGAGCCATGTGGAGTGTCAGCAGAGCCGTCTGGGACACCCTTGAATGAAGCTTCCACTGCAGAAGAAATGCTCCCTGTGAGCCCCAGCCGTGTCAGCCCCAGCACCCAAGGCCTGGGTGACCACACCTCTGCTGGGGCAGTGGCTGCTGTGAGTGGGGAGGAGCTTGGTCCCACGAAGTCAGAGCTGGATGAGGATGATGCCCTCAAGGCCATGCTGACCACAGCTGTCACCACGCTGAGCCCCCCTGGCCAGGAGGAGTCTGTGGGTGGCCCCATCAGCGAGGTCACCACAGAGGGTGGTGTGGCAGTAGAGCACAGCTTTGCCAGCCCCTCAGCAAACCCCCCCCTTCCTCGGACAACTGTGGAGGAGCAGGAGGGGGCAGAGAGCAGCTCACACCCCTCAGCTGTGCCCCAGCCCACGCTGAGCCCCAGCTCTCCCAGCTGGGAAACAGCGAGTGACCACCTTGTTATCCCAACTCCCCAGGCTCCTGGTGTGACCCCTGAGGTGGGAATGCTGAGACCTCGCACAGGGAGCCCTCTGAAATCCCTGGCTCCACCAGTGTCTGTGGCTGCCGAACGTCCCCTCGTGGTGACCGAGGCCTCCCTTCCCCCAGAAGCAGGGACAGGGGTCACACAAGGAGAGCTGCCCACCACAGCTGACACTGCCACCGTCCACCCTGTGGACACTGTGCCACCTGACTGGGATGACACAAAGCTGGGGGACATCAGTCAAGGGGGAAGCACGTCTCATGAGGAGGTGACAGAGGACTTGGCGATGACAAAACCATCCCAGACACCACAGGGAGGGGTGGGAGAGGAAGAGGATGCAACAAGAGCACTGCCATCCCCAGTGTCCCCTCCACCAGAGCCTGAGCTTGCTGAGGAGACCAACTGCACAGTGCCAGCACAAGGAGAGGAGCTGCCAGCAACTTCCACAGGCAGCAGTGGTGCTTCCCACACTGGGAATGTGACGGATGGAGACACGGCTGATCTGGACTCGCTGGAAAACACAAGTGCAGTCACAGCAGAGGAGGAGAAAAGTATTCTGCCATCACAGTCAGAGGCTGCTGTGGGGACAGAGACTCAGCCTGAGCTCTCCCCTACTCTGGAAAGTTCGTGGGAAGGTAAAACTTGCTTGTTACAGACATTTGCCTCTAAGTGTAGGTTTAGGAGGGGGGCTCTTGGGAGTCTATGCTTCCTTTCAGGGAATTGGACTGGGAAAAGGTGTTACCTTGATACCTGCAATAGAGAGGGTGTATCTTTCCCCTCAGGAAAGGCTGTGGGGCTTTGTGTAGGGGTAAGAGCCTAAATGGATAGTTCCCATCCATAATACACTGCAGAACCTTGGCTGTTTCTATACATGATTCCCTGTGCACAGTTGGGTGGCCCCCTGTCCTGGCTGTGAGTGAAGCAGCTGAGTTGAGCTGCTCCTTCTGCTCTTCAACCTGGAAATGTGGTTGTAGGAACAAATAGGAAAACTGAGACTGGAAAGGCTGTGGCAGCCAAGCCTGGGGCTGAGGGACATGGAGTATTTGGGTATGGACTGCAGAGCTGGAATCTCATCAGTGGAGACTTGCTAATTGAAAAACTTCCTTGTTAATGTTCTTTGGTTTTGGTGCTTGAGTGGGGACAGCTGTAGTCTGGTTGTAGGCATCTTGCCTTGACTAGAGCTGGGTAAATTGTCACTCAATAACCCTCTGTTTCTGTCCCTTCTGTGGGTAGGGTGGGACCCCAGCCTCTGGCCCACTGGTTAAACACTTTATTTCAGGGGAGAAAACACTCCCCCAAGAATCCTTTTGATAAGAACCAAAGTACCCTTGCACTAGCTCACTCTGAAGCTCTGCAAATAATTCCTGGGGGGTTAAATTAAGTAGCATCTGGGATCACTTGGGTCTCACTTGCAGTCAGTGCAGAAGATGCAGAGACAATGGATGGCTGTAAATGCTTCCTAAATCCAGGAATAAGTGAGTTGTTCCAGTAGCCTCAGAGTACCTGACATCTTAAATGACTTCACAAGAACACTCGGTTCTAAAGGCCTGTCCAGAGAGCTGCTGTCCTGTATAACAGAAGCTCCTGGTGTTGTCTCCCCACCCTGGAGTGAAGCTGTGGCCAGGCTCTGGCTGCCCAGTGCTTGTGCCAACTCTGTCACCAGGCAGGAATCTTCCTCCTGGACAGCCTTTTGCAGGCCACCCTGTCCTGCATGGACCTGCAGAGGTGGCACCTTCAGCCTTGTGACAGTGTTTGTGCTCAACACCTAAAATATAAAGGAAAAGGTTTAAAATACAGGGAAATGCTAAAAAAAAAGCCTGGTGAGGTGTTGGGCAGTCAGATCTTTCTAGGCTGCTGAGGGAACATGAGCTGGGGCTTAGGACTTCGTAATTGCTGGGCATCTTTAATCTTCCCTCCCAGGCTACAGAGGCAGAAGGACTGTTTCCCTTTACTGCATCCAAAAGACCTAGTTTTTGCTGTAAAAGAAGAAAGGCTAATTGCAGCCTGGTGCTGAAACCTGACTGATTAATTTCTAGATTAATTTGTAAGCACTTGACCTGTCAGCAGGTTCCATCTCTGCTGCTTCCCAGATGACGGGAAAACAACACTGTCTGTCAATAAGACTTGTGCAACAAAAATAAACGCTTCTGCAAAGCTCAAGTCTCAGAGCTGTGAGGGCTGGTCACTCAAAGCCACCCTGATGATACGTGGCTGGACCTGCTTCTGGCACTGTGGCCCTGGACTTGTTAATCATTGAGTTATATTCCTTCAGATGTGTCCTCTGTTGCCGTCATGGGTCCTGTGAGTTGGTCCTGACGCATGTTCTTGCTGTAGGTGTTGCTCAGGAGGTGACAACAGTTGCCCAGGAGGCTGATGCTGGTCTATCAGTTGTGGCAGTGGTGCCTGGTGCTACCCAGGGAACAGGAGCTGCAAGCTTTCCCCAGGAGAACAGTGGGGAAGACACCCAGATGCTGACTGCTCCCAGTGCCACCGAGGTGCTGGTGGCAACTGGTGCTTCCTCTGTGGTGAACACTCTGGATGTTGAAGGTAAGATTCTGCTTCAAGGACTCATTTCCACATGAGGTGGGATGGGACATCTGAAACTAGTAACAGCATCCTTATTCTAAGTGACTTTTTTTTTTTTGGCTCTAACCTTCTGCAGGCCTCCTCTAGCCCTGGGCTGCTACTGCTTTCTGCCCATGCTGTGAGATCCACCACTTTGATATTTGCCAGTATGGGGTTTTTTTGCCCCAAATAAGTGGAGGCAATTAAAAAAAAATTGCCCCTAACCATACAACCCCCCCTGTCTATCCTTGCTAGCAAGCTGCCTTTTAGCTTTAGACACCTAAGCCATTTTTTATTTATGGAGGGGGAGCTCTTACTCCTGGAGCCCAAGGCAGTCACAGACTGCTGGTGCTCAGTCCAAAGGATGAAAATGTTTCATCAGGGTAACACAGGAGCAGTGTGTGTGGGGGGGAAAGACACCTTCTTCTTGGAGTCTGGCAAGCCCTTGGGTGTGGAAGCCTGCATTGATATTCCCTTCTGCCGAGGAGTGGTGAGTTCTTGTCAAGGTGTAGCTCATACAGGAATGCTTTGGGCAGTCGTGTTCATCAGGCTGCTGCCTGCTGGCTCTGTGTCACCTCAGCAGGTACATGGAGGAGCCTGTCTTCCTGACAGGGGTGTAACAAGGGATCCCTCAGCACAGGGCTAGAGTGTGCTTCTGTAGCAGTAGGGACCACTGTAATGAAACTGCTGCTGGGCAGCTCTTATATTGCAGGGCCTTGAAAGGAAAAAAAAAACCCAAAACCTTTCTGCATTGTATCTCTTAATTTAAGGTCCCTTTATGGGAGGGAGAAGGTTCTTCTGGCAGTTTCCACTAATTAATTTGCTTCTGGGGTTTAATTATAGATTCGACTGGCTTTTATCTTTGCAATAAACAATTAGATCTGTCACTTGGTTGAGATATCAACTGGTGTCCTCAAAGCAACGGAATTAAAACTTTCTTTGGGGGTTCCCTCCCTTGTTAAGGGGAACCTCCTGTGCTGACTGTCCTTGAGGAGAAAGTTTCATTACAGCAGAGTCACATCTTGAAGGAAGCAAAAGCTTAATAACTTCCAGTCAGAGTTAAGTTTTCATTAAGGAGTTTGTTCTTAAATGGTAGGTTTTTAAATATTGTTGCTGTCTCCTGTCCTCTGTAGATCTCACAGATGGGATCGTGGTCACCAGTGAGAAGGCTGTCCCAGCTCCTGGTGGGATGCCTTCTACCCCATCTGGACAGACAGAGGAACCATCCAGAAGAACTGTGGTCCTGGTCACTCCAGCATCCATGGCCTCCTCTGCCAGGAGAACAGCCCTTCCCTCTGTGCGGAGGATCAGCACGGCCGTGACCTACGGGCTGGACCGCCTGGAGTCGGAAGGTACCCCTGAGGAAAAGGGTCAGGCAGCTGCCTGTGCAGGGGCTCCCCTGCCCTGACACTGAGCCCCCAGTTTGTCTGCTTGACACACTGCCATGTGCATGTCTAATTGTGCCCAATAAAGTTGTTGAACAACCTGTCCTCTCCCGGGAGGCACAGGAAGCAAGCAGTGAACAGTGTCATGGAGGATGCCTGGAATTCCAGTGGCTGTGGTGGGAGGGGTGGGATTTTCCCTTGGATAGGGAGCAGCAGTGCTATTGCTGTTGCAGTAGAATCTGGCTCTGCACACCTGTAATGCTGGAGTGTGCATCCACTGCAGAGCCTCTGGACCAGGTAACACCCACCCAGAGGTGCTGAGGTGAAGTAGGTGCTGCTCTGGAGCTGCTCTGCAGCTCTGATCTGGTACCAGTTCAGCTCACCCTCAGTTTTCCTGCAGAGAATTGTTTCTTGCTCTTTCTCCTACTTGAACTCCTCTCTGCTTGCTCATCCATCCAGTTTTGTACTCCAGTGTCTGGACTGATACCACCTGGCAGGAATTAATCTTTCTGCCTGTGTCTGCTCCCCTTCCTTTATCTTGACCTTCTCTTGCCTTCGTATTTTACTGCAAAGGTTGGCAGCCCTCCAGGGGTGGCACTGCCAGATGGTATTTCTCCTCTGAGTAGAGGTGGGGTGCCATAGACAACAGCTCATCAGCATCTTTCCTCTGCAGGAAGCAATAACTCTCACTCCTGTTAAGTTTGGAGGGCAGCAGAAGCTGGGAGTCCTCCCCATTGCCTTAGCAAGGCACTTGCTGCCTGCTTTGAAGCCTGCCCTGAGCTTTCCGTGACTCCAACTGCAGCACTTTTCCCTTGCCAGGATGAATCTTGCATGTATCTGGCAAGGCAAGGATGTGGTGCTGATGGGAGAGTGGCAGCAGGGGAAGGAAGGGTGTGTGTGTGGGGAAAACCTGATCTTTCAGGCTCTGCTTAGCAAGGGCAGCATGAATCAGGAGGCTAAAATGTTTTATAGCCCTCTGGGATCTCCTTCAGAAGCCTGGGTTTCTGCAGGGGAAGATAAGAGGGATTTCAGCTTCAGCTGAGCATTGGTCTCTCTCTATTTAATGAGACTTTCTGCACAGGCATTTAAAAAAAATCTTTCTACTCCAATATAGGACTGATGCAACTTTCTTGGATTCCTTCTGGGTTCCTCTAAAGGCAAATGTGGGCTGTAGCTGGAACCAGCTCTCCTAGATGATGATTCAATTGGAAGGCTGTGGGTTTCTTGGCTCTGGGGTCTGGCTCTGCAGGGGCCTGTCAGCCAAGGGACATGGTGCTCTCTGTGCTGTGGGGATTTGGCAGCTGGCACAGCTCTTGTGGTCTAAATCTCTTCTGCTCAACCTAGACCTTGGTGCAGTGAGCCAGAATTTTCCCTGGTGCTGGGGATCACCAATCCACATCCTTTAAAATGGAACAATTACCACTTGGGGAAAAGCTTTTTCTGCCTGGGGATCCTGCTGCCCCCATTAAGCATGAAGAGGAGGCTTTTTTTTTGAGCTGCAACTTTGCTTTCTGACACCTCTTTGTATAATGGCAGTGAGGGGGGGTGCCACATCCTCATGGTGGAGTGGCATTTGGAAGCGTGGTTCCCAAAATTACAGTTCCTAGTGTTTGCCCTCAGAATATCCAAATGCTGCCAGATCCAAGATGTTTGGGAGTGCATTCCTGTAAAGCTGCACTGAGCTCCAGCCCAAGGTGCTCAGGCTTTTGGGGGATGCTGTTCCAGGCATGTGCTTGGGTCCCTAATGAGGGATCTTGGCCCTCTTGGGAGAGGCTGTGCCTTGCTCACTGTTGGAAGAAGTGCAAGGAGCTGAGTGAGCTCTGCTGTCTTCAGTGGGGTCTTGCTGACTTGCCTCACTGAGGGCCTGGCTCATCATTAAATGTAACCCCCTGCTGCTCTGTTTCTTGGGGACCATCTGTGCCAAACTGCCTGTGGTTTAATTGCATTGGTATATTCACCTGCCTGGCTTGGATGCAAAACTGTTTTAAAAATCAAATTGCACAGGCAGGTTGAGATGCTTTGAAAATATGTCTAGATGAACTTATCCTCCTCTCCAGTGGACTCTGGAGAGATGAGCTGGTTAACAAACATCCTCCTGCCTTGACTCCGTGGTGAGACTGGTTCTACTTGCCCTTCCTAGTCAGAGAAAAATCCTATAAAGGGATTACAGGATATGGGGACAGGACACAGCAGAGGATAAGGCTTTACTTGTCTGGGAGAACCGATTATATATTTTGTTTCTGTGCCTAGAATTTGTATGTCTCTCTAACAAGTTAAGCACTGCAGCTTTCTCTGGTTCAACTTGCCTACTTAGGACCAGCATGTAAACTTCTCAACACACTTTGGAAAGAAATTACATTCCTTTTGGACTTGATTCCTCTGCTGTGGGTGTTGGCAGAGGTGGCTGCACACCCTCAGCCTGGCAGCACTGGGCAGGTATAACTCTCTAAAGAGGTGGTCACCTGCCATGTTCCCTCTTCTGCAACATCCTTGCAGTTTTTAGTTGAAACCTTATGGGTAGAGCACAACAGAATCCGTCTCCTTTCAGCTGGTGCTCAAGTAGCTGCTGTGACTGTTCCACCTGGGATGTGACCCAGGGATGAGCTGAGGCTCAGCAGGTTGGTTAACACATTCTCCATGACAGCCTTGAGGGCCTTGTTATCCTCGAGTGCTAACCTTAAACCAGCAGTTAACCTAAACTAGGCAGTTGCCAAGGGTGATGGATCACTCACCCATCACAGCTGGGATCACAGCACCACTGTGGGGCCTGTTGCTGAGGGTGGGTCTGTCGGTCTGCACTGACAGACAAGGACAGGTTTGGTGCTCTTGTGAGCCACCACCTTGCCTGACAGCAAAGAATTGTGGAATCACAGAATGGCTTGGGTTGGAAGGGACCTTAAAAAACCACCTTGTTCCAACCTCCCTGCCATGGGCAGGGACACCTTCCCCTAGACACTTCCAGGGATGGCACATCTTTAAGCTGCTGCTGGGGGTGAGCTTCTTGCACAGTTCAGGTGTCTGGTGGGCTGCTGGGTGTGGAGGGTGCTTAGAGAGCTTTGATAAAAGCAGGAAATGCTCTGCCTCTCTTGTGGTGTTGGGAACAGTCAGTAACTGAATCCAGGAAACTTAAATTCAGTTACCCTAGAGGAGGAGATTTAACCACGTAGCTCTTGAATGTGGAGTGTTTCCAGTTAATCAGGCTGGCTCTCAACAGGCAGCTGGCAGAGTTTGGAGTTTCATGTGCATTTACAGCCCACTGTGAACTATTTTGTCTATCACAGAACAGTTTAGGCTGGAAAATTCCTCCAAGATCATGGAGCCTGACCTCTGACTCAACATCACCATGTCAACTAGACCAGAGCACAAAGGCCACACTCAGTTGTTTCTTGAAGGTCTCCAGGGACAGTCACTCCAGCAGCTCCTTGGGCAACCTGTTCCAGTGCTTGACCACCCTTTCAGTGAAGAAATTCTTCCTGATCTCCAGCCTAACACTGATCTTTAGGATAGAGGGGTTGAAAGGACAGTGTCAGATGTCTGCCTGGTTGGCTGGTGTGTCCCCACCTGATGCAGCATTTGGCTGTGGAGAAGCCCCTCAGGGATGCTGGGACATGGCTGGCACTGCCCTGGGGATCAGAAATCCAGTGTCCTGCAGTTATGGGGCACCTCTTCTCTGACCCTTGGCTGTGTTGGCTTCATCTGCTGTGCTAAAGGCTGTTCCAGAGCAGTGCCAGGGTGAAGCTTTAGACTTTGTGCCCTTGACATTTTCATGAGATTTTAAAAATATCCACTTGTCTTTGGGTTTTAACAGTTCCTATCACTCTTTGCTGACCTGTGTACTCAAGTTTACCCTTCCAAGGAAGCTGTAGCTTAGCCAGTTCTGGTAAAAAGAGTTCTCCTAGTCCTTTTCTCCACTCTCTGCCTCTTTCCCCTGTTTCCCCTGCACCTTGTTCTTCTCACACCCAGTCATCTGAGCTGTGTTGTACTTCAGAATTAAAGACAGCGGTTACCATTTTTCAGAAAGTATTTCAGAGCTTGTAGGCATTTACATAAATTTAGAAATCCCCCTTACATTTTTCTTCTGAGCTGTGTCACAGTAAAAGGAACTTTTTTTTTTTTTTTTTTTTTTAAAAAAAAAACTTTTTTTTTTGGGAGTTGGGGGTCTGAAGGGGGGTGTTTTTTT